>NC_091223.1:21979782-22284782 GCF_040958095.1 Procambarus clarkii | reverse complement strand
AACCTGCAAGATGATTTAAGGGCAGCAAAGGAGGAGATAAGATACCTAAAGGAGACTCTTCCACAATACCAGGCGCAAACCGTACCCCAGGGAGATGGGAATGCTACTGTGGAGGGGACCACCACAACCCAGATCTCATTTGCTGAAATGCTTAAAAAGAGCCCTGAAGCTAGGTCTGCAGTTAAGGAAGTTGCCATGGAAGTGGCTTCCTCTCAGGAAGCAGCTAGATGTACTAGCCGGCTGATAGAGAGAAATAGAGCAGTAGTAGTAGCAGGCATTGAAGAACAAACAGGGACCAGACCAAAGGAGCGGAGAGACAAGGACAAAAACATGATTAAAGAGATCCTTAAAGAGGTAAGGATGGAGGGAGCTGAGCGAAATGTTGAAAAGGTTTTCAGGCTTGGAAAGTACAACAAGGACAGAGACCGAATGATAAAGGTGGTTTTCATGAGCGAAATCGCGAAAGAGGAACTGCTAGCAAGGAAGTGTTGTCTAAAAGGTGTAGAGAAGTTCAAGAAAATATTCCTGCAGAGGGATATGACAAGGGAAGAGAGAATACGGACAGCAGACGCGAGGAAGGAGCGCAGGGAGAGAGAAGGAAATCAGAGTACCACAACCCAGAACCCTACAATCCCAGAGGGAAGTGGAGAACCCTCCTCAAACAGTGCAACAGCCACAGGGATTGGGGCACCACCCCCACATTCTACCCAACAGACACCCAACCTGCCCCATCCCCTGTCAGCCCCCCACTAAGTACCCACCTAGGGCACCCTCCCCCCTCTCCCCAGGACCTCCCTTCCCCCCCATCCCCCATGCCCTCCCTTCTCCCACATGCCTTCCCGTCTCTCCCACCCCCATGCCCTCCCTTCTCCCCCTCCCCCCTAAGCCCCCCACTCTCCCCCACCCCACCTAAGTCTTCCCCTCTCCCCCACTCCCCTAAACCCTCCCCTCTTCCTCACCCACCTCAGCCCTCCCTTTTCCCCCACGCCCCCCAAGCCCTCCACCCTTTTCTCTCCCCCCAAGCCCCCCCATCTCCCCTATCCCCCACAGCCTCTCCTCCCCCCATGCTTCCCCAACCCTCCCTCTCTTACCCACCCCCTGTACCCTCCCCCTCTTATCCACCCCCTGTACCCTCCCCCTCTTATCCACCCCCTGTACCCTCCCCCTCTCCCCCACCACCCCAAGCCCTCCCTCCTCCACCAATCCCCCCGTGCCAGGTCCCCCCAGCTCCCACTCACCCCAGATCCCAAAGGTCCCCCCCAGAAAAGAAGCAGAAGAGAGTCAGTTTCAGGGTGATGTACTCGAACATAGATGGGATCACAAGCAAGACAAGTGAACTAAGGGAAAGAGCACAAGAAGTTAACCCAGATGTAATCGGACTCACTGAAACAAAACTCTCTGGAATCATAACGAATGCCGTGTTTCCCCAGGAGTATACAGTAATAAGGAAAGAGAGGGAAGGTAGAGGAGGAGGCGGAGTGGCCCTACTCATGAGAAGGGAATGGAGTTTTAAGGAGATGGCCATCCCGGGCTGTGAGGAGTTCAGAGACTACATAGCAGGCACCATAACAATGGGAGGACCAAGAATAGTAGTAGCAGTAATATACAACCCTCCACCAAATGACAGGAGACCCAGTCAAGAGTATGAAAACAACAACAAGGCAGTTAACACTATAATTGAGAGGGCAGCCTCTGCTGCCTGTAGAAATAGATCCCACCTGCTCATCATGGGCGACTTCAATCACGGAAAGATTGACTGGGAGAACAAGGAACCGCATGGAGGCGAGGATACGTGGAGAGCCAAACTATTGGAGGTAGTGACAAGCAACTTTTTAACCCAGCATGTCGGAGAACCCACAAGGATGAGAGGAAATGACGAACCAGCAAGACTCGACCTAGTCTTCACTCTGAACGACTCCGACATAAGAGAAATCGGTTTTGAGGACCCAGTAGGAATGAGCGACCACAGTGTACTGGTGTTTGAGTACTTGATTGAAGAAGGGTTATTGAACTCGAGGAGGGATACCGAAACCAAAAGGTTAGCATACCGAAAGGGAAACTATGAGGGGATAAGAAAATTCCTAACAGATATAGCATGGGAAACAGAGCTCAGGGGAAAGACGGCCCAAGATATGATGGATTACATCACGCAGAAGTGCAAGGACGCAGCAAACAAGTTTGTCCCAGTCCAAAAGGAAAACAGAGAAATGAAGATGAGAAACCCATGGTTTAATCAAAGATGTAGGCTAGCTAAGCAGCAAAGCAAAAGGGCATGGAGAAACTATAGGAATAACAGGACACTGGAGAGCAGAGAAAGATACCAGAATGCCAGGAATGAATATGTCAGGATGAGAAGAGAGGCTGAAAGACAATACGAAAATGACATCGCAAGCAAGGCAAAGACTCAGCCTAAATTGTTGCATAGCCACATTAGGAGAAAAACAACAGTAAAGGAACAGGTTATGAGATTAAGGATAGGGGCGGAAGGATTCACTACAAATGACAAGGAAGTGTGTGAGGAATTGAATAAGAAATTCCAGGAGGTCTTCACCTTAGAACAAGGAGAAATTCCAGAGGTAAGTGAGGGAATAGCTAACCAGGAACCACTGGAAGAGTTTGAGATTACCAGTGGGGAAGTAAGGAAGTGTTTACTAGAGTTGGACGTGACGAAGGCTATAGGCCCAGATGGAATCTCCCCTTGGGTTCTAAAGGAAGGAGCAAGAGAACTGAGCCTACCACTCTCCATAGTGTATAACAAATCACTGGCAACAGGGGAACTGCCAGATATTTGGAAAGCAGCTAACGTAGTCCCGATATACAAGAAAGGGGATAGACAGGAGGCACTGAACTACAGGCCAGTGTCCCTAACCTGCATACCATGCAAGCTGATGGAGAAGATTGTGCGAAAAAAACTAGTGGAGCATCTGGAGCGAAGGAACTTTGTAACACAGCATCAACATGGGTTCAGGGATGGCAGGTCCTGCCTCACAGGGTTACTTGAATTCTACGACCAGGCAACAAAAATAAGGCAAGAAAGAGAAGGGTGGGCAGACTGCATATTTTTGGATTGTCAGAAAGCCTTTGATACAGTACCACACAAGAGGCTAGTGCGAAAGTTGGAGATGCAGGCTGGAGTGAGAGGGAAGGTACTCCGGTGGATAGAGGAATACCTAAGCAACAGGAGACAACGAGTCTGTGTGAGGGGTGAGGCCTCAGATTGGCGAGACGTCACAAGTGGAGTCCCGCAGGGGTCAGTCCTTGGACCTATACTGTTTCTGGTATATGTAAATGATCTCCCAGAGGGTATAGATTCGTTCCTCTCAATGTTTGCCGACGATGCAAAAATTATGAGGAGGATTGAAACAGAGGATGATAGTAGGAGGCTACAAGATGACCTGGATAGACTGAGTGAATGGTCCAACAAATGGCTGTTGAAGTTCAACCCGAGTAAATGCAAAGTAATGAAACTAGGCAGTGGAAACAGGAGGCCAGGCACAGGATACAGAATAGGAGATGAAGTACTTAATGAAACAGACAGAGAGAAAGATCTAGGAGTTGATATCACACCAAACCTGTCTCCTGAAGCCCACATAAAGAGAATAACGTCTGCGGCATATGCGAGGCTGGCTAACATCAGAACGGCGTTCAGGAACCTGTGTAAGGAATCATTCAGAATCTTGTACACCACATATGTAAGACCAATCCTGGAGTATGCGGCCCCAGCATGGAGCCCGTACCTTGTCAAGCACAAGACGAAGCTGGAAAAAGTCCAAAGGTATGCTACTAGACTAGTCCCAGAACTAAGAGGCATGAGTTATGAGGAAAGGCTGCGGGAAATGCACCTCACGACACTGGAAGACAGAAGAGTAAGGGGGGACATGATCACAACCTACAAAATCCTCAGGGGAATCGACCGGGTAAACAAGGATGAACTATTCAACACTGGTGGGACGCGAACAAGGGGACACAGGTGGAAGCTGAGTACCCAAATGAGCCACAGAGACGTTAGAAAGAACTTTTTCAGTGTCAGAGTAGTTAGTAAATGGAATGCATTAGGAAGTGATGTGGTGGAGGCTGACTCCATACACAGTTTCAAATGTAGATATGATAGAGCCCAATAGGCTCAGGAATCTGTACACCAGTTGATTGACGGTTGAGAGGCGGGACCAAAGAGCCAGAGCTCAACCCCCGCAAGCACAATTAGGTGAGTACAATTAGGTGAGTACACACACACACACACACACACACACACACACACACACACACACACACACACACACACACACACACACACACACACACACACACACACACACACATACGTACACATACGTACCAGTGAGCCCAAAACATAGTTTTTGGTCATATGAAAGGTACAGCAACGCAGTGATAACGCAACATAGTGAATTCTTATAACGTTTGATAAGAAAAAAAAATTGAAAAAGAACGAGATTGTGGCAAGACGGTGGCACCAGAGGCCGCGAAGGGAAGAGTTTTGGACCACGACGTGGGAGGACCTCTGGCGGGGACGTCAACAACAATATCGGACATCGCTTCATAAATCACCTAATTGTGCTGTGGGATGCTTACTCGGAGGTGAGTGCCTCTCAAAGTCAGTCATATAAGGTGTACAGTGTTTTTTTTTTTTTTTATATAGTAATTAGCTTTGAACATAAGTAATTAAAATACGAAAAAGTAGCTCAAGAGCCTCAGCTTGGTACCAGCTTCTCACACCTGTGTGTGACATTACACCGCCACTGGCTAGACCTACCCCCCCCCCTCCTCCTCACCACAACAAGCCAGTGTAAACACACACACATGCACGCACGCACACACTGGTGACCGCTCACCCTCACTCACCCACCCTCACCCCTCACGTTCCCACGCCTTACAGTACCCCAAGACACCCCCCTACCCCTCCCCCTATACACAAACACCCCCGCACTCAACACACACACACACACACACACACACACACACACACACACACACACACACACACACACACACACACACACACACACACACACACATACAAACACACACACACACACACACACACACACACACGCACGCGCACACACACACACACACACACACGCACACGCACACGCACACACACACACACACACACATACAAACACACACACACACACACACACACACACACACACACACACACACACACACACACACACACACACACACACACACACACACACACACACACACACACACACACACACACACACACACACGCACGCGCGCACACACACACACACGCACACACGCACACACACACACACACACACAACCTCTCTCTGTACCCTCCCGCACTAACCCACCCCCACACACCCTCTCCATCCCCCTCCCTCACTTCCACCTTCCACCTCTCCCCATATACTCACACACCTCCTCTCTCTCTCTCTCTCTCTCTCTCTCTCTCTCTCCCCCCTCTCTCTCCCCCCCCTCTCTCTCTCTCTCTCTCTCTCTCTCTCTCTCTCTCTCTCTCTCTCTCTCTCTCTCTCTCTCTCTCTCTCTCTCTCTCTCTCTCTCTCTCTCTCTCTCTCTCTCTCTCTCTCACACACACACACACACTCATAGGGAAATCATGGAAGGGAGAGGAACTCTGACTGCCAAACGCAGGAAATTCACAACTGGAACAAACACAGAGGATGGGATGGAACAGGAAGCCTGGATGAAGGAAGTACTCCAGCAAATGCAGAATGAATTCAGTGAAGGACTGAGGGTAATGAGGGAGACAGTAGCCAACCTGCAAGATGATTTAAGGGCAGCAAAGGAGGAGATAAGATACCTAAAGGAGACTCTTCCACAATACCAGGCACAAACCGTACCCCAGGGAGATGGGAATGCTACTGTGGAGGGGACCACCACAACCCAGATCTCATTTGCTGAAATGCTTAAAAAGAGCCCTGAAGCTAGGTCTGCGGTTAAGGAAGTTGCCATGGAAGTGGCTTCCTCTCAGGAAGCAGCTAGATGTACTAGCCGGCTGATAGAGAGAAATAGAGCAGTAGTAGTAGCAGGCATTGAAGAACAAACAGGGACCAGACCAAAGGAGCGGAGAGACAAGGACAAAAACATGATTAAAGAGATCCTTAAAGAGGTAAGGATGGAGGGAGCTGAGCGAAATGTTGAAAAGGTTTTCAGGCTTGGAAAGTACAACAAGGACAGAGACCGAATGATAAAGGTGGTTTTCATGAGCGAAATCGCGAAAGAGGAACTGCTAGCAAGGAAGTGTTGTCTAAAAGGTGTAGAGAAGTTCAAGAAAATATTCCTGCAGAGGGATATGACAAGGGAAGAGAGAATACGGACAGCAGACGCGAGGAAGGAGCGCAGGGAGAGAGAAGGAAATCAGAGTACCACAACCCAGAACCCTACAATCCCAGAGGGAAGTGGAGAACCCTCCTCAAACAGTGCAACAGCCACAGGGATTGGGGCACCACCCCCAAATTCTACCCAACAGACACCCAACCTGCCCCATCCCCTGTCAGCCCCCCACTAAGTACCCACCTAGGGCACCCTCCCCCCACCCACCCCCCTCCCCCCACTCACCCCCCTTCTTCCCCTCACCCCTCTCCCCAGGACCTCCCTTCCCCCCCATCCCCCATGCCCTCCCTTCTCCCACATGCCTTCCCGTCTCTCCCACCCCCATGCCCTCCCTTCTCCCCCTCCCCCCTAAGCCCCCCACTCTCCCCCACCCCACCTAAGTCTTCCCCTCTCCCCCACTCCCCTAAACCCTCCCCTCTTCCTCACCCACCTCAGCCCTCCCTTTTCCCCCACGCCCCCCAAGCCCTCCACCCTTTTCTCTCCCCCCAAGCCCCCCCATCTCCCCTATCCCCCACAGCCTCTCCTCCCCCCATGCTTCCCCAACCCTCCCTCTCTTACCCACCCCCTGTACCCTCCCCCTCTTATCCACCCCCTGTACCCTCCCCCTCTTATCCACCCCCTGTACCCTCCCCCTCTTACCCACCCCCTGTACCCTCCCCCTCTCCCCCACCACCCCAAGCCCTCCCTCCTCCACCAATCCCCCCGTGCCAGGTCCCCCCAGCTCCCACTCACCCCAGATCCCAAAGGTCCCCCCCAGAAAAGAAGCAGAAGAGAGTCAGTTTCAGGGTGATGTACTCGAACATAGATGGGATCACAAGCAAGACAAGTGAACTAAGGGAAAGAGCACAAGAAGTTAACCCAGATGTAATCGGACTCACTGAAACAAAACTCTCTGGAATCATAACGAATGCCGTGTTTCCCCAGGAGTATACAGTAATAAGGAAAGAGAGGGAAGGTAGAGGAGGAGGCGGAGTGGCCCTACTCATGAGAAGGGAATGGAGTTTTAAGGAGATGGCCATCCCGGGCTGTGAGGAGTTCAGAGACTACATAGCAGGCACCATAACAATGGGAGGACCAAGAATAGTAGTAGCAGTAATATACAACCCTCCACCAAATGACAGGAGACCCAGTCAAGAGTATGAAAACAACAACAAGGCAGTTAACACTATAATTGAGAGGGCAGCCTCTGCTGCCTGTAGAAATAGATCCCACCTGCTCATCATGGGCGACTTCAATCACGGAAAGATTGACTGGGAGATCAAGGAACCGCATGGAGGCGAGGATACGTGGAGAGCCAAACTATTGGAGGTGGTGACAAGCAACTTTTTAACGCAGCATGTCGGAGAACCCACAAGGATGAGAGGCAATGACGAACCAGCGAGACTCGACCTAGTCTTCACTCTGAACGACTCCGACATAAGAGAAATCGGTTTTGAGGACCCAGTAGGAATGAGCGACCACAGTGTACTGGTGTTTGAGTACTTGATTGAAGAAGGGTTATTGAACTCGAGGAGGGATACCGAAACCAAAAGGTTAGCATACCGAAAGGGAAACTATGAGGGGATAAGAAAATTCCTAACAGATATAGCATGGGAAACAGAGCTCAGGGGAAAGACGGCCCAAGATATGATGGATTACATCACGCAGAAGTGCAAGGACGCAGCAAACAAGTTTGTCCCAGTCCAAAAGGAAAACAGAGAAATGAAGATGAGAAACCCATGGTTTAATCAAAGATGTAGGCTAGCTAAGCAGCAAAGTAAAAGGGCATGGAGAAACTATAGGAATAACAGGACACTGGAGAGCAGAGAAAGATACCAGAATGCCAGGAATGAATATGTCAGGATGAGAAGAGAGGCAGAAAGACAATACGAAAATGACATCGCAAGCAAGGCAAAGACTCAGCCTAAATTGTTGCATAGCCACATTAGGAGAAAAACAACAGTAAAGGAACAGGTTATGAGATTAAGGATAGGGGCGGAAGGATTCACTACAAATGACAAGGAAGTGTGTGAGGAATTGAATAAGAAATTCCAGGAGGTCTTCACCTTAGAACAAGGAGAAATTCCAGAGGTAAGTGAGGGAATAGCTAACCAGGAACCACTGGAAGAGTTTGAGATTACCAGTGGGGAAGTAAGGAAGTGTTTACTAGAGTTGGACGTGACGAAGGCTATAGGCCCAGATGGAATCTCCCCTTGGGTTCTAAAGGAAGGAGCAAGAGAACTGAGCCTACCACTCTCCATAGTGTATAACAAATCACTGGCAACAGGGGAACTGCCAGATATTTGGAAAGCAGCTAACGTAGTCCCGATATACAAGAAAGGGGATAGACAGGAGGCACTGAACTACAGGCCAGTGTCCCTAACCTGCATACCATGCAAGCTGATGGAGAAGATTGTGCGAAAAAAACTAGTGGAGCATCTGGAGCGAAGGAACTTTGTAACACAGCATCAACATGGGTTCAGGGATGGCAGGTCCTGCCTCACAGGGTTACTTGAATTCTACGACCAGGCAACAAAAATAAGGCAAGAAAGAGAAGGGTGGGCAGACTGCATATTTTTGGATTGTCAGAAAGCCTTTGATACAGTGCCACACAAGAGGCTAGTGCGAAAGTTGGAGATGCAGGCTGGAGTGAGAGGGAAGGTACTCCGGTGGATAGAGGAATACCTAAGCAACAGGAGACAACGAGTCTGTGTGAGGGGTGAGGTCTCAGATTGGCGAGACGTCACAAGTGGAGTCCCGCAGGGGTCAGTCCTTGGACCTATACTGTTTCTGGTATATGTAAATGATCTCCCAGAGGGTATAGATTCGTTCCTCTCAATGTTTGCCGACGATGCAAAAATTATGAGGAGGATTGAAACAGAGGATGATAGTAGGAGGCTACAAGATGACCTGGATAGACTGAGTGAATGGTCCAACAAATGGCTGTTGAGGTTCAACCCGAGTAAATGCAAAGTAATGAAACTAGGCAGTGGAAACAGGAGGCCAGGCACAGGATACAGAATAGGAGATGAAGTACTTAATGAAACAGACAGAGAGAAAGATCTAGGAGTTGATATCACACCAAACCTGTCTCCTGAAGCCCACATAAAGAGAATAACGTCTGCGGCATATGCGAGGCTGGCTAACATCAGAACGGCGTTCAGGAACCTGTGTAAGGAATCATTCAGAATCTTGTACACCACATATGTAAGACCAATCCTGGAGTATGCGGCCCCAGCATGGAGCCCGTACCTTGTCAAGCACAAGACGAAGCTGGAAAAAGTCCAAAGGTATGCTACTAGACTAGTCCCAGAACTAAGAGGCATGAGTTATGAGGAAAGGCTGCGGGAAATGCACCTCACGACACTGGAAGACAGAAGAGTAAGGGGGGACATGATCACAACCTACAAAATCCTCAGGGGAATCGACCGGGTAAACAAGGATGAACTTTTCAACACTGGTGGGACGCGAACAAGGGGACACAGGTGGAAGCTGAGTACCCAAATGAGCCACAGAGACGTTAGAAAGAACTTTTTCAGTGTCAGAGTAGTTAGCAAATGGAATGCATTAGGAAGTGATGTGGTGGAGGCTGACTCCATTCACAGTTTCAAATGTAGATATGATAGAGCCCAATAGGCTCAGGAATCTGTACACCAGTTGATTGACGGTTGAGAGGCGGGACCAAAGAGCCAGAGCTCAACCCCCGCAAGCACAATTAGGTGAGTACACACACACACACACACACACACACACACACACACACACACACACACACACACACACACACACACACACACACACACACACACACACACACACACACACACACACACACACAAGTAACAGGGGAACAGGGAAAAGTTCAGGCGACGAAATGAAGGAAATGTTCGCCCAGTTTCTGGAGGACATCAAGAGTGAGATGCAGGAAATGATGCAGGAAATGAAGAATGAAATAAGCAACCTAAAAAGAGCTGACAGGAGCAAAGGAGGAGATTAGAGCCCTCAAAGAGAACAGTATCGATGCTGAGACTCAGATAACCACCCAGGGAGGTGGTGGTAATAGTATTTTGGAAGGGAATGCCACATTAAAAGCAACATTTGCAGAAATGCTAAAAAAAAAAACTGAAGTAATGTCTACAGTGATGGAGGTAGCCATGAAAGCAGCCACCTCAGTGGAAGCGGCACGCTCCACTACCCAGGTACTGGAAAGGAAAAGAGCAGTGGTAGCTGTAGGTATTAAAGAGCAGGAAGGCTCTAATAGGAAAGAGTGGAATGATAAGGACAAAGCGGCAGTGAATGAAATACTGAAGGCACTAGACATGGAAGGGGCTGAGCATAGCATTGAGAAGGTTTTGAGGTTAGGCTGGTACAAAAAAGACCGAGACCGTGTGTTAAAGATAGTGTTTTCAAACGAGAACACAAAGGACACGATTCTAACAAAGAAAAGCCACCTGCAACATGTGGGAGAATTCAAAAAAGTATTCCTCCAGAGGGACATGACGAGGGAGGAGAGGGCCATGGCGGCAGAAGCAAGGAAGAAGCGCAGAGCGAGAGGGGAAAACCAGGAAACCACAGCTCCCAACACATCACCCCCAGAGGCGAGGGGGGAACCCACAACCAGCTACCCAGTAACACGAGCGGGGAGGGCAACCCCACCACCCTCCTCTGCATAGAAAACCCCCCTTTCCTTCCTGTCCTACTGCCCCGTTCACCCAATACCCTTCCTGTCCTTCCCCCTTCACTTGACCCCCCACCCCTCATCCCAGTATCCTCTGCAACCCTGGTATCCACCTCACAAATCCTCACACCCATGGCACAGTTTCCTCCACCAGCAGAACACTCATCAAGGAGGAGACTTGAGAAGGGACAGAAGAAAGTGAGCCTCAAGGCAATGTACACTAACATAGATGGTATTACAAATAAGGCAAATGAACTTGGAGAATGGGTACTAGAGGAAAACCCAGACATAATAGCTCTCACAGAAACAAAGCTGACGAAAACAATAACAAATGAAGTGTTCCCACAGGACTATTATGTTATGAGGAAAGAGAGAGAAGGAAGAGGTGGTGGTGGTGTAGCTCTGCTGGTAAGAAAAGGCTGGGATTTTGAGGAGATGGTTATTCAGGGATGTGAAGGTTTCAGTGACTACATAATAGGAACAATAAAAACTGAAGGGCAAACAATTATAGTCGTAGTCATATATAATCCACCACCAAATGACAGAAGACCCAGACAGGAATATGATAGAAACAATATGGCCACCATTAACATAATAGAGAGAGCAGCTTCTGTTGCTAGCAGGAATGGATCTGGACTACTAATTATGAGAGACTTCAACCATGGGAAGATAGATTGGAAGAACAGAGACCCGCATGGAGGACCAGAAACATGGAGAGCTAAGCTGCTGGACGTGGCAACAAGAAACTTTCTAAGCCAGCACATCAGGGATCCAACAAGAATGAGAGGAGAGGATGAACCAGCAATGCTTGATCTGATATTTACCCTAAATGAGTGGGATATAAGGGAAGTCAAGATGAAAGCACCCTTGGGAATGAGTGATCACAGTGTATCGAACTTTGAGTACCTGGTAGAGCTTGGAATTATCCCCCCCCCCCCCCCCCCCGAAAAAGGACTAGGAAACAAAAGGCTGACATACCGAAAGGGAAATTATGAGATGAGAAGCTTCCTAAGGGAAAAACCTTGGGACACAGACCTCAGAGCTAAGTTTGTACAAGATATGATGGACTATGTCACCCAAAAGTGTCAGGAGGCAGTAAGCAGATACATCCTGGCCCAAAAGGAAAAATCAGAGAAACAAAAGAAGAATCCATGGTATAATAGGGCATGTATGGAAGCAAAGAAACTGAACAAAAGGGCATGGAGGAACTTCCGGATTAACAGAACACCAGAAAGCAAAGAGAGATACCAGAGAACCAGGAATGAGTATGTCAGGGTGAGAAGAGAAGCAGAGAAAAGTTATGAAAATGATATAGCAAACAAAGCCAAGACCGAACCAAAGCTACTCCACAGTCACATCAGAAGGAAAACAACAGTGAAAGAACAGGTAGTGAAACTTAGAACAGGCGAGGACAGGTATACAGAGAATGACAAAGAGGTGTGTGATGAACTCAACAAGAGATCCCAAGAGGTCTTCACAACAGAACAAGGTGAGGTCACTGTGCTAGGAGAAAGGGACGTAAACCAGGCGGCCTTGGAAGAGTTTGAAATTACGAGAGAGGAGGTCAAGAGGCACCTGCTGGATCTGGATGTTAGAAAGGCTGTTGGTCCAGACGGGATCTCGCCATGGGTACTGAAAGAGTGTGCAGAGGCACTTTGCTTGCCACTCTCCATAGTGTATAGTAGGTCACTGGAGACGGGAGACCTACCAGAAATATGGAAGACGGCGAATGTGGTCCCAATATACAAAAAGGGCGACAGGCAAGAGGCACTGAACTACAGTCCAGTATCCTTGACTTGTATACCATGCAAGGTGATGGAGAAGATCGTGAGAAAAAACCTGGTAGCACATCTGGAGAGAAGGGACTTCGTGACAAACCGACAACATGGGTTCAGGGAGGGTAAATCTTGCCTGACTGGCTTAATAGAATTCTATGACCAGGTGAAACAGATTAAGCAAGAAAGAGAGGGCTGGGCGGACTGCATTTTCTTGGATTGTCGGAAAGCCTTTGACACAGTACCGCATAAGAGGCTGGTACATAAGCTGGAGAGACAGGCAGGTGTAGCTGGTAAGGTGCTCCAGTGGATAAGGGAGTACCTAAGCAATAGGAAGCAGAGAGTTACGGTGAGGGGTGAGACCTCTGATTGGCGTGTAGTCACCAGTGGAGTCCCACAGGGCTCTGTACTCGGTCCTATCTTGTTTCTGATATATGTAAATGATCTCTCGGAGGGTATAGATTCATTTCTCTCAATGTTTGCGGATGAGGCCAAAATTATGAGAAGGATTAAGACATAAGAGGACTGTTTGAGGCTTCAAGAAGACCTAGACAAACGGAAGGAATGGTCGAACAAGTGGTTGTTAGAGTTCAACCCAACCAAATGTAATGTAATGAAGATAGGTGTAGGGAGCAGGAGGCCAAATACAAGGTATCATCTGGGAGAGGAAATCCTTCAGGAGTCAGAGAAAGAAAAAGACTTGGGAGTTGATATCATGCCAGACCTGTCTCCTGCAGCACATATCAAGAGGATAACATCAGCGGCATATGCCAGGCTGGCCAACATACGAACGGCATTCAGAAATTTGTGTAAAGAATCATTCAGAACTTTGTATACCACATATGTCAGGCCAATTCTGGAGAATGCAGCCCCAGCATGGTGTCCATATCTAGTCAAGGATAAGACTAAACTGGAAAAGGTTCAAAGATTTGCCACCAGACTAGTACCCGAGCTGAGAGGTATGAGGTACGAGGAGAGACTACGGGAATTAAACCTCACTTCGTTGGAAGACAGAAGAGTTAGGGGGGACATGATCACCACATTCAAGATTCTCAAGGGAATCGACAGGGTTGATAAAGACAGGCTGTTTAACACAAGGGGCACACGCACTAGGGGACACAGGTTGAAACTAAGTGCCCAAATGAGCCACAGAGATATTAGAAAGAACTTTTTTAGTGTCAGAGTGGTTGACAAATGGAATGCATTAGGAAGTGATGTGGTGGAGGCTGACTCCATACACAGTTTCATGTGTAGATATGATAGAGCCCAATAGGCTCAGGAATCTGTAGACCTGTTGATTGACGGTTGAGAGGCGGGACCAAAGAGCCAGAGCTCAACCCCCGCAAGCACAACTAGGTGAGTACAACTAGATGAGTACACATACACACACACACACACACACACACACACACACACACACACACAAACACACACACACACACACACACACACACACACACACACACACACACACACACACACACACACACACACACACACACACACCCTACCAGTTGATTGACAGTTGAGAGGCGGGACCAAAGAGTCAGAGCTCAACCCCCCGCAAGAGCAACTAGGTGAGTAACATGAGGAGAGTACACTTACACTCACATAGTAAATGTTCTAAGTACTGATAAGCACACTTATCCACTGAGAGGCGGGGCCCAAGAACCGAAGCTCGACCCTCAAGTAAGCTTAATTAAGATTACACCACACAAACACAGATGCCCAAACGCTGATATATATATATATATATATATATATATATATATATATATATATATATATATATATATATATATATATATATATATATATTAGTATATTTTGGTAGCAGTCTTTCCTGTAGACATATATTATTAAATATGACCGAAAAAGTAAGATTAATAATTCTAACACGAATTTTCTCAATCTTTCGTACATTACGCTTCACTGTTGGAGGTAAATCAAAAATCACTTCTCCAAAATTCATTTTTATTTCTAGTCTGACGCGACACGGGCGCGTTTCGTAAAACTTATTACATTTTCAAAGACTTCACAAATACACAACTGATTAGAACTTGCGTTTCCCTGATTTTATATCTACATTTGAGTGAGGTGGGAAGGGTGATGTGGCATTACATTTGAGTGAGGTGGGAAGGATGATGTGGCATTAACACAAGACAGAACACTAGAGGATATTAATAGGGTATTAAAAGTATCAACACAAGACAGAACAGAAACAATGGGTATTGAATAGAAGTGTTTGTAGAGAGCCTATTGGTCCATATTTCTTGATGCTTCTATATTGGAGCGGAGTCTTGAGGTGGGTAGAATATAGTTGTGCAATAATTGGCTGTTGATTGCTGGTGTTGACTTCTTGATGTGTAGTGCCTCGCAAACGTCAAGCCGCCTGCTATCGCTGTATCTATCGATGATTTCTGTGTTGTTTACTAGGATTTCTCTGGCGATGGTTTGGTTATGGGAAGAGATTATATGTTCCTTAATGGAGCCCTGTTGTTTATGCATCGTTAAACGCCTAGAAAGAGATGTTGTTGTCTTGCCTATATACTGGGTTTTTTGGAGCTTACAGTCCCCAAGTGGGCATTTGAAGGCATAGACGACGTTAGTCTCTTTTAAAGCGTTCTGTTTCGTGTCTGGCGAGTTTCTCATGAGTAGGCTGGCCGTTTTTCTGGTTTTATAGTAAATCGTTAGTTGTATCCTCTGATTTTTGTCTGTAGGGATAACGTTTCTATTAACAATATCTTTCAGGACCCTTTCCTCTGTTTTATGAGCTGTGGAAAAGAAGTTCCTGTAAAATAGTCTAATAGGGGGTATAGGTGTTGTGTTAGTTGTCTCTTCGGAGGTTGCATGGCTTTTCACTTTCCTTCTTATGATGTCTTCGATGAAACCATTGGAGAAGCCGTTATTGACTAGGACCTGCCTTACCCTACAGAGTTCTTCGTCGACTTGCTTCCATTCTGAGCTGTGGCTGAGAGCACGGTCGACGTATGCGTTAACAACACTCCTCTTGTACCTGTCAGGGCAGTCGCTGTTGGCATTTAGGCACATTCCTATGTTTGTTTCTTTTGTGTAGACTGCAGTGTGGAAACCTCCGCCCTTTTCCATGACTGTTACATCTAGAAAAGGCAGCTTTCCATCCTTTTCCGTCTCGTAAGTGAAACGCAGCACGGAACTCTGCTCAAATGCCTCCTTCAGCTCCTGCAGATGTCTGACATCAGGTACCTGTGTAAAAATGTTGTCAACATACCTGCAGTATATGGCCGGTTTCAAGTTCATGTCGACTAAGACTTTTTGCTCGATGGTACCCATGTAGAAGTTTGCAAATAGGACACCTAGGGGAGAACCCATGGCGACCCCATCTACTTGCTTATACATGTGCCCATCCGGGCTCAAGAAGGGTGCCTCTTTAGTACAAGCTTGGAGTAGTTTCCTCAGAATACTTTCTGGCATGTCAAGAGGAGTACAGGCTGGATCACGATACACTCTGTCGGCTATCATTCCGATTGTCTCGTCCACAGGTACGTTGGTGAACAGCGATTCTACGTCCAACGAGGCTCTTACCCCTGTGGCCCGTGTGCCCCGCAGTAAGTCCACAAATTCCTTTGGAGACTTCAGGCTGAAGGCGCAAGGAACATAAGGAGTCAGCAGGCCGTTGAGTCGCTTCGCCAGTCTGTACGTGGGTGTGGGTATCTGGCTAATGATTGGCCTTGAACTTGAAACCGGCCATATACTGCAGGTATGTTGACGACATTTTTACACAGGTACCTGATGTCAGACATCTGCAGGAGCTGAAGGAGGCATTTGAGCAGAGTTCCGTGCTGCGTTTCACTTACGAGACGGAAAAGGATGGAAAGCTGCCTTTTCTAGATGTAACAGTCATGGAAAAGGGCGGAGGTTTCCACACTGCAGTCTACACAAAAGAAACAAACATAGGAATGTGCCTAAATGCCAACAGCGACTGCCCTGACAGGTACAAGAGGAGTGTTGTTAACGCATACGTCGACCGTGCTCTCAGCCACAGCTCAGAATGGAAGCAAGTCGACGAAGAACTCTGTAGGGTAAGGCAGGTCCTAGTCAATAACGGCTTCTCCAATGGTTTCATCGAAGACATCATAAGAAGGAAAGTGAAAAGCCATGCAACCTCCGAAGAGACAACTAACACAACACCTATACCCCCTATTAGACTATTTTACAGGAACTTCTTTTCCACAGCTCATAAAACAGAGGAAAGGGTCCTGAAAGATATTGTTAATAGAAACGTTATCCCTACAGACAAAAATCAGAGGATACAACTGACGATTTACTATAAAACCAGAAAAACGGCCAGCCTACTCATGAGAAACTCTCCAGACACGAAACAGAACGCTTTAAAAGAGACTAACGTCGTCTATGCCTTCAAATGCCCACTTGGGGACTGTAAGCTCCAAAAAACCCAGTATATAGGCAAGACAACAACATCTCTTTCTAGGCGTTTAACGATGCATAAACAACAGGGCTCCATTAAGGAACATATAATCTCTTCCCATAACCAAACCATCGCCAGAGAAATCCTAGTAAACAACACAGAAATCATCGATAGATACAGCGATAGCAGGCGGCTTGACGTTTGCGAGGCACTACACATCAAGAAGTCAACACCAGCAATCAACAGCCAATTATTGCACAACTATATTCTACCCACCTCAAGACTCCGCTCCAATATAGAAGCATCAAGAAATATGGACCAATAGGCTCTCTACAAACACTTCTATTCAATACCCATTGTTTCTGTTCTGTCTTGTGTTGATACTTTTAATACCCTATTAATATCCTCTAGTGTTCTGTCTTGTGTTAATGCCACATCATCCTTCCCACCTCACTCAAATGTAATGCCACATCACCCTTCCCACCTCACTCAAATGTAGATATAAAATCAGGGAAACGCAAGTTCTAATCAGTTGTGTATTTGTGAAGTCTTTGAAAATGTAATAAGTTTTACGAAACACGCCCGTGTCGCGTCAGACTAGAAATAAAAATGAATTTTGGAGAAGTGATTTTTGATTTACCTCCAACAGTGAAGCGTAATGTACGAAAGATTGAGAAAATTCGTGTTAGAATTATTAATCTTACTTTTTCGGTCATATTTAATAATATATATATATATATATATATATATATATATATATATATATATATATATATATATATATATATATATATATATATATATATATATATATATATATATATATATATATATATATATATATATATATATATATATATATATATGTATATATATACAAAAAAACTTAAATTATGAAATACTCACATACTGAGCAGAGGTAAATCTCACTGGGAGTTGCCCTGGATTAACGCCACACTCACTCCCGTTAACAGGTTCGACTAGTGAAACAATAGCTGCTAGTTAGACTAGCTCCTAGGGGATGGAATAGTCCGTGATTACGGTGAAGGCAGGTAGTGAGGCGATGACCGGTAATACGGCCTATACTTATAGGACAGGTGACGCCATAATTTCGTGCGACGGTTGGCTCTATTTCGACTGTTTTCACTACTTTTCGTTCATCTGACAATTCACTTTTTTCTCGACACTGCCTGACAATAATCCATTTTTGTTTTAACTTATATCCAAAATATTTAAATTCTGTACAGCACTTAATACATTTCCCCTCGAGTCCCAGACAATATCAGGATGGTCTCTGAGCAGTTGAATTAAAAACTTAACATAAGGTAGTTCGTCCATCTCTAAATGAACGCTAATTAAATCATGTAGACTGGGTAGGTTATCTTGAGATTATCTTGAGATGATTTCGGGGCTTTATAGTGTCCCCGCAGCCTGGTCCTCTACCAGGCCTCCACCCCCAGGAAGCATCCCGTGACAGCTGACTAACACCCAGGTACCTATTTTACTGCTAGGTAACAGAGGCATAAGGTGAAAGAAACTCTGCCCATTGTTTCTCACCGGCGCCTGGGATCGAACCCAGGACCACAGGATCACAAATTCAGCGTGCTGTCCGCTCGGCCGACCGGCTCCCCGGACCGCCCTTGCTGATCTTTCACCCTTGTTGGAAACTCATGAAGACTTGCTTTCCAGGAGGTAACGGCGCTTGTTTCTTTCTTTTTTTCTTTCCACTGGGGGGAGGGGCGATGGAGAGGAAGCCTTTTTGCGGCTCCCGGAGGGGCCGCCGCGGCTTTTTTTTTCGCGGCGGAAAGCCGCGTTTTTTTCGAGGGCGGAGGCACGAGCGCGCGGGGTGTGGGCGGGCGGCAGAGGAGCGCGACTCTGTACATTACGGTACAAAACACTTTCACTCGGGGGAAAGTTGTTGGTGATATACCTGAGGTGCAGTTCCTGGTGCTGCCGAAAACTGTTTTGTTTGCTTTAAATAACGCCGTCATATATATATATTGGGAATCTTTCTCAACTGTCAATCAACTAATGTACAGATTCCTGAGCGTACTGGGCTCTATCATATCTACATTTGAAGCTGTTAATGGAGTCAGCAGCCACCACATCACTGCCTGATGCCTTCCATTTGTCAACTACTATGACACTGAAAAAAATTCTTTATAACGTCTCTATGGCTCATTTGAGTAAGAAACTTTCCACCTGATAATATTAATTCTTTTGTGTAGGGATCCGGAACCCTTAATGTGTGTGACATTGGTGATACACAATACCCTGCGTGTAACATTGGTGATACACAATACCCTGTGTGTGACATTGGTGATACACAATACCCTGCGTGTAACATTGGTGATACACAATACCCTGCGTGTAACATTGGTGATTCACTATACCCTGTGTGTGACACACTATACCCTGCGTGTGACATTGGTGATACACTATACCCTGCGTGTGACATTGGTGACACACTATACCCTGTGTGTAACATTGGTGATACACAATACCCTGTGTGTGACATTGGTGATACACAATACCCTGTGTGTAACATTGGTGATACACAATACCCTGTGTGTAACATTGGTGATACACTATACCCTGCGTGTAACATTGGTGATACACAATACCCTGCGTGTAACATTGGTGATACACAATACCCTGTGTGTGACATTGGTGATACACAATACCCTGTGTGTAACATTGGTGATACACAATACCCTGTGTGTAACATTGGTGATACACTATACCCTGCGTGTAACATTGGTGATACACTATACCCTGCGTGTAACATTGGTGATACACAATACCCTGTGTGTGACATTGGTGATACACAATACCCTGTGTGTAACATTGGTGATACACAATACCCTGTGTGTAACATTGGTGATACACTATACCCTGCGTGTAACATTGGTGATACACAATACCCTGTGTGTAACATTGGTGATACACAATACCCTGCGTGTAACATTGGTGATACACAATACCCTGCCTGTAACATTGGTGATACACTATACCCTGCGTGTGACATTGGTGATACACTATACCCTGTGTGTAACATTGGTGATACACAATACCCTGTGTGTGACATTGGTGATACACAATACCCTGTGTGTAACATTGGTGATACACAATACCCTGTGTGTAACATTGGTGATACACTATACCCTGCGTGTAACATTGGTGATACACAATACCCTGTGTGTAACATTGGTGATACACAATACCCTGCGTGTAACATTGGTGATACACAATACCCTGCCTGTAACATTGGTGATACACAATACCCTGCCTGTAACATTGGTGATACACTATACCCTGCGTGTGACATTGGTGATACACTATACCCTGTGTGTGACATTGGTGATACACAATACCCTGCGTGTAACATTGGTGATACACAATACCCTGCCTGTAACATTGGTGATACACTATACCCTGTGTGTGACATTGGTGATACACTATACCCTGCCTGTAACATTGGTGATACACTATACCCTGCGTGTGACATTGGTGATACACTATACCCTGTGTGTAACATTGGTGATACACAATACCCTGCCTGTAACATTGGTGATACACTATACCCTGCGTGTGACATTGGTGATACACAATACCCTGTGTGTGACATTGGTGATACACAATACCCTGCCTGTAACATTGGTGATACACTATACCCTGCCTGTAACATTGGTGATACACAATACCCTGCCTGTAACATTGGTGATACACAATACCCTGCCTGTAACATTGGTGATACACTATACCCTGCGTGTGACATTGGTGATACACAATACCCTGCCTGTAACATTGGTGATACACTATACCCTGCCTGTAACATTGGTGATACACTATACCCTGCGTGTGACATTGGTGATACACAATACCCTGCGTGTAACATTGGTGATACACAATACCCTGCGTGTAACATTGGTGATACACTATACCCTGCGTGTAACATTGGTGATACACAATACCCTGCCTGTAACATTGGTGATACACTATACCCTGCGTGTAACATTGGTGATACACTATACCCTGCGTGTGACATTGGTGATACACAATACCCTGCCTGTAACATTGGTGATACACAATACCCTGCGTGTAACATTGGTGATACACAATACCCTGCGTGTAACATTGGTGATACACAATACCCTGCCTGTAACATTGGTGATACACAATACCCTGCGTGTAACATTGGTGATACACTATACCCTGCGTGTGACATTGGTGATACACAATACCCTGCCTGTAACATTGGTGATACACAATACCCTGCGTGTAACATTGGTGATACACTATACCCTGCGTGTAACATTGGTGATACACTATACCCTGCCTGTAACATTGGTGATACACAATACCCTGCCTGTAACATTGGTGATACACTATACCCTGCGTGTAACATTGGTGATACACTATACCCTGCGTGTGACATTGGTGATACACAATACCCTGCCTGTAACATTGGTGATACACAATACCCTGCGTGTAACATTGGTGATACACAATACCCTGCGTGTAACATTGGTGATACACAATACCCTGCCTGTAACATTGGTGATACACAATACCCTGCGTGTAACATTGGTGATACACTATACCCTGCGTGTGACATTGGTGATACACAATACCCTGTGTGTGACATTGGTGATACACAATACCCTGCCTGTAACATTGGTGATACACTATACCCTGCGTGTGACATTGGTGATACACTATACCCTGTGTGTAACATTGGTGATACACAATACCCTGCCTGTAACATTGGTGATACACTATACCCTGCGTGTGACATTGGTGATACACAATACCCTGTGTGTGACATTGGTGATACACAATACCCTGCCTGTAACATTGGTGATACACTATACCCTGCCTGTAACATTGGTGATACACAATACCCTGCCTGTAACATTGGTGATACACAATACCCTGCCTGTAACATTGGTGATACACTATACCCTGCGTGTGACATTGGTGATACACAATACCCTGCCTGTAACATTGGTGATACACTATACCCTGCCTGTAACATTGGTGATACACTATACCCTGCGTGTGACATTGGTGATACACAATACCCTGCGTGTAACATTGGTGATACACAATACCCTGCGTGTAACATTGGTGATACACTATACCCTGCGTGTAACATTGGTGATACACAATACCCTGCCTGTAACATTGGTGATACACTATACCCTGCGTGTAACATTGGTGATACACTATACCCTGCGTGTGACATTGGTGATACACAATACCCTGCCTGTAACATTGGTGATACACAATACCCTGCGTGTAACATTGGTGATACACAATACCCTGCGTGTAACATTGGTGATACACAATACCCTGCCTGTAACATTGGTGATACACAATACCCTGCGTGTAACATTGGTGATACACTATACCCTGCGTGTGACATTGGTGATACACAATACCCTGCCTGTAACATTGGTGATACACAATACCCTGCGTGTAACATTGGTGATACACTATACCCTGCGTGTAACATTGGTGATACACTATACCCTGCCTGTAACATTGGTGATACACAATACCCTGCCTGTAACATTGGTGATACACTATACCCTGCGTGTAACATTGGTGATACACTATACCCTGCGTGTGACATTGGTGATACACAATACCCTGCCTGTAACATTGGTGATACACAATACCCTGCGTGTAACATTGGTGATACACAATACCCTGCGTGTAACATTGGTGATACACAATACCCTGCCTGTAACATTGGTGATACACAATACCCTGCGTGTAACATTGGTGATACACTATACCCTGCGTGTGACATTGGTGATACACAATACCCTGCCTGTAACATTGGTGATACACTATACCCTGTGTGTAACATTGGTGATACACTATACCCTGCGTGTGACATTGGTGATACACAATACCCTGCCTGTAACATTGGTGATACACAATACCCTGCCTGTAACATTGGTGATACACAATACCCTGCCTGTAACATTGGTGATACACAATACCCTGTGTGTGACATTGGTGATACACAATACCCTGCGTGTAACATTGGTGATACACTATACCCTGCGTGTGACATTGGTGATACACTATACCCTGCGTGTGACATTGGTGATACACTATACCCTGTGTCTACCACTGGTGATACACAATACCCTGTGTCTACCACTGGTGATACACAATACCCTGTGTCTACCACTGGTGATACACACAATACCCTGTGTCTACCACTGGTGATACACAATACCCTGTGTCTACCACTGGTGATACACTATACCCTGTGTCTACCACTGGTGATACACAATACCCTGTGTCTACCACTGGTGATACACACAATACCCTGTGTCTACCACTGGTGATACACAATACCCTGTGTCTACCACTGGCGATACACACAATACCCTGTGTCTACCACTGGTGATACACAATACCCTGTGTCTACCACTGGTGTATGTCAACCCTTAAACACATTTCCTCTGGCAACACTCTACCTTCCACTACCACAACAACAAATATCGCTTAGCGGTTCCAGCCCCCTGAAGCAGCTAGCTGGTGAAAACATTTGTAGATCGTATGGGAGATTCTCGAACCTGAGCTGAACTGCTGGGAGTACCACCATCACAGTCTCATTAGTAAGTGTCTCGTGAACGGGTTCACATCTCCCCAGCTCACTAACAAGGGGTGCTACCAGTCTACCAGAAATATGACCTGTCCTGAAAATGCTGGAAGTACCACCACTACAGTCTCATTAGTTAGTGTCTCGTGAATGTGTGCACATCTCTCTCCAAGTAGCAGTCTACCAGTACTACCTGCAGTTACTACCAGCCACCACTAGCAGTTACTACCAGCCACCACTAGCAGTTACTACCAGCCACCACTAGCAGTTACTACCAGCCACCACTAGCAGTTACTACCAGCCACCACTAGCAGTTACTACCAGCCACCACTAACAGTTACTACCAGCCACCACTAGCAGTTACTACCAGCCACCACTAGCAGTTACTACCAGCCACCACTAGCAGTTACTACCAGCCACCACTAGCAGTTACTACCAGCCACCACTAGCAGTTACTACCAGCCACCACTAGCAGTTACTACCACCCACCACTAGCAGTTACTACCAGCCACCACTAGCAGTTACTACCACCCACCACTAGCAGTTACTACCAGCCACCACTAGCAGTTACTACCAGCCACCACTAGCAGTTACTACCACCCACCACTAGCAGTTACTACCAGCCACCACTAGCAGTTACTACCACCCACCACTAGCAGTTACTACCAGCCACCACTAGCAGTTACTACCACCCACCACTAGCAGTTACTACCAGCCACCACTAGCAGTTACTACCAGCCACCACTAGCAGTTACTACCAGCCACCACTAGCAGTTACTACCAGCCACCACTAGCAGTTACTACCAGCCACCACTAGCAGTTACTACCAGCCACCACTAGCAGTTACTACCAGCCACCACTAGCAGTTACTACCAGCCACCACTAGCAGTTACTACCAGCCACCACTAGCAGTTACTACCACCCACCACTAGCAGTTACTACCAGCCACCACTAGCAGTTACTACCAGCCACCACTAGCAGTTACTACCAGCCACCACTAGCAGTTACTACCAGCCACCACTAGCAGTTACTACCAGCCACCACTAGCAGTTACTACCAGCCACCACTAGCAGTTACTACCAGCCACCACTAGCAGTTACTACCAGCCACCACTAGCAGTTACTACCAGCCACCACTAGCAGTTACTACCAGCCGCTCTACAAGATACTACCAGCCACTCTTACGTCCAGGGGTCACTAGTGAGTATTTAATAATTTGTTTAGAATGATTACCGAGTGCGAGACAAATAGTTGTTGTGTGAGTGTATTTACTATTTTGTGAGTGTGAGTGTGTGTGTGCGAGTGTGTACTTCCCTAGTTGTATTCGCCTAGTTGAGCTTAAAGGGTTGTTTAGTTAGATTATGTATAGAAAATGCTTCCCTAGTTGTATTCGCCAATATGATGTAACCCCCCAAGGGATGGGGTCCAAGAACTTAAGCGCTACCCCACGTAAGCACTGTTAGGGTTACATCACACAAACACAGATGCCCAGGCGAGGCCCAGGAACTGAAGCTCGGCCCCAAGTATGCACAATTAGTGTTACAACACTCGAACACTGATGCCTATCACTGATAATCACATTTAAGTAGCGATTAAGTACTGATAAGCTCACTTATCTACTGAGAAGCGGGGCCCAAGAAATGAAGCTCGACCCCCCAAGTAAGCACAATTAGGGTTACACCACACAAACACAGATGCCTATCACTGATAATCGCAGTTAATTAGCGATTAAGTACTGATTAGCCCACTTATGTATGAACTAAGCATGTTCCTAAGATAACATATCTGATAACAACACCTATTACATCAGATCTGGCGCGATAACAGGTGTCTCGCCCTGTCAATAAGAGAACTACTCTTAATCATATACACTGATATACATGGCAATGTCAGTGTCACCAACACTGCCTCGCTAGAATGCCTCATACACAAGCAGCCTCTGACAGAATGATAATCTCAAAATTGCAACTAAGCTTAATAAAATCCTTTTAAAGACTTCAGTTTCAATAAAAATTACTCTACTTTGAATGTCTGGCACACTTGATGTTAACAAACTCGCCAAACTCGCGAATTAAAATGAAAATCAACAATATAAAAATATCGCCACATTTAAATTTGCCAAATTAAAATTGCAAAAATTGCCAATTTTCAAGTCACTAAGTTTCACTCCCAGTAGATGAACTGCGTTCGCAAGACACGTGAGTCCAGGATAATTAATAGCCTAAGCCGCTGGCACCATTGTAACACAACTCGTGTTTTCTACTCCTTAAGAATGAGAAGTAAAGAACAGTAAGGAAGAAGGAGTAAGGGGGAGAGAAGAGATTGAGTGGATTGATCATGGGGAAAGATTGAGGGAGGAACTGAGGTAGAGTGAGGTGAGATGGAACAGAAAACGGAGAGCGAACGGGAAGAGAGGCGTCGGGAGGGAGTCAAGAAAAAGAAGAAGTAGAGAGAGTAGGAGTAGACTGAGTGAAAAGTAGTTGATTGTAAAGAAGCATAGGAGTAGAGTGACTATGATGTTCTGACCGAAGTTAATTACTTTATATATTTGTTATGGACCAATCACCTTCGTCAGTGTGTAGGATGGTGTTATGACCCAGGGTTCATAATTGGAAACTAGAGGTCAATTTGAGTTCTAAATAATTGTAGACATTAATTCATAGGATTGGATCAGGTGAGAAGGATGTTTAATTAGCAATAACATTTACATTCATGGCTTCTTAAAACCTGGGTATGCATTTGTTCCCATCTTCCTTGTCAGGCGTAAGACTAATCTTGTGCTCACAGAGCATTAAGACTCTGTGCTTGTTGATCATTAAATATAATATTGAACTAGTTATTAGTTAGTCTTAGAATGATTAAAGTAACTAGTAATGAATGTCTGAGTAAACTTGGGATGATTGCTTCGGTACGATTAGTTGAGTATCCATCTTATAGCAATCAGGGAAGGCGGCAGCAGAGCTCTCCCTCTTTCTTCTCTGTGGTGGCTGTGGTGGTGGCTACACCTTTCCTGTGGACTTTGTTCTCCTCCTCCTTTCTTCTCTCCCTATACCCTAAGTCAAAGATAAGTCCCTTTCTCCGATTTTACCGTGCTACTAGTCAGGTGTATGTTTAAGAGAGTGTGTATTCTTAGCCACATTTTTGGTATCCCTAATTGTACGCTAGGGTGACTGGGGTAGTATGTGTGCTCAAGTTTACCTAGGCTAGCTCGAGCCTTTACAAGTGCCCTTCACCAAGTAGTCTTTACCCTAGTTTGCAATTGTAAACCTTGCATCCTGCCTATGTGGATCAAGATGTTTAACTTAAGGTAGAGTGGTAAAGAGATTTATTGTATTTATATGCATGGGGGATTATTAGAGGGTTTAGTAAATATGTTTAGAGATTTTGGGAGTATCCGTTCACCCTGTCGAAGTGGAGAAGATGATTAACTACTACAAGATGTCTGGCGGGAAACGCTGGCGGTGGTACTGGCTCCGTCACAGCTGCTGAAATTTCGTGCTTAATTTCGTCTCCACTCAACGTTGCATGGCCTAACTGCTGCCTAGCACGAGTTAAGTGCATGGAGACTTAATATGACATAACTCACAGTGAACCTCAACAGAAATCAACCAAAATTAACCAATTTTCGCCTACCTTTCTACGACCCTTCTGCCAAGTGTTCCCAATACGCTAGTCATCCCTACTATAATTCACCAAGTATCTACCTTTAGAAACGCTACCAAGAATCTATTCGTCGAAAACATGCCCAAACATAACAACAAGCAAGGTAGGGGTGCCTCTCGCTCTGGTTCCATTACTCCTAGAGTTCTGAATGAAACACTGGCAACGCCGCAACCCTCGCCGATGTTTGTAAACACAGCATCTGCTCCCCCTCCTCACTCCCCCCCTTCAACTCACCTCGGATCTCTAGCTTTAGAATTCACTCAATCTATGGCTCCCTGTTTAAACTTCAAACCTCTCCGAAGTAATCCATGGCTCCAGAAACTGCACAACCTTGTGAAAATGCAATCAGAAGCTATTTTGGCCCTCCAAGACACAGTCGCCCGACAACAACATACCATAAACTGCCTCCTTAAATCGTCGATGAACAACAACCAAGAAATTCTCAACGTACAAACTGTTGCAAATGTTGCAATGGATGAAATACGTAAGATTCAGGCTGAAGAAACCCTCACAGCTCAAAGTGACCTCCTTAAAAAGCTGGAAAAACAGATCAATCTCCTTCAGACTCACCAGGCGGCTTCCAAAGATGACCAAGAGCAACAACAACTTCATGACTCCCTGATAATTAGCTCTACTGATCTACCTGCTGAACAACAAGGTGAGGATTGCTGTAACATAGCCAACACCCTAATTAATTCAAAGATCAGTGTCAATGTTCAAATCAAATCGGCTATTAGGATAGATAAAAACAATCCCCGTAACAGGAGAATGCTCATCAAACTTGCAAATCCCTCTGAGAAGTTTGACCTCATGCAAACAGCTGCTCAGCAAAAAACCAACCTCTATATAAATGAGTGTCTTACTAAGCAGCGTGGATCCCTCCTCTACAGGCTGCGCCAAATACGCAAACAAAACCTTGGTCTTATCAAGCAGTGCTACACAAGGAATGGTACGATTATTGCGAAGAAAGAAGCTACAGGAAAAAGATATGAAATAAAATGTGACCAACAACTCCTGGCCTTCTTAAGTGATTGTGGTATATCTGAAAACCTGAACCCGACCAATGCCAGTACTTAAAATAACTCTTTCAGTGCCTGAGCCTAACCTAACTTTGTCTAAGGTGCTGTCTCTGCCTTACCATTTACCTGATGTTCTCCTATTCATATAATTTCCTAATTAATCCATCAAGTCTCCATGCACTTATGCAAGCATCTACCTCAGTTTTATTGTAAAATTTTACTCTTAAATCTAATCTTACCCTAATTCCATTTTATATTTTAAATTTAAATTTATTTGTATTGATCTATGTCATTTATTGAAATCAATTATTGATCTCATTTTTGTTCTTTTTGTTCATTTTTGTTCTTAATTAAGTTCCTACTAATTATAAGTTAAAACTAAGCTTAATAAAATTTATTTTCTTTAAGATTATTTTACTTTACAATTATCATTTGTCAAATTTTTTTATATATTCATCTTGACAGTCTCTACTGATTTTTTGTTCTCTCCGCCAAACTTGTGTATCCTCCATGGCTATCTAGTGACCTTAATTCCACCTCTAATTGTTTCAATTCCTTGTTGCTTGCATTTATTGTTGTGTCTTGCCATAATTATTCTCTAATTTAGCAGACTCAATACTTTGTAAGCTCTTATTGTATTGTTATATTATTATATTGTGTTTGCTATAATTACTTCCTATTTTTACAGCAGATTTGTTTTTCATCTGTTCATGTAATTGCTTATCTTATTGTATGTGACATTCTTTTTTATATTGACATATATTTTCTGTCTATTGTTACTTACAGTGTACCTGAGAGTACCTGTAAGCAATCTACCTCTTTTTTAATTTTTGCTCAATTTTTTTGTATTTGTTTAGTCCTGTTTATATTTTTGTTTTGTATATCTATATCTTGTGTTTTGTATAGTCCATGTTTATATGTTTTTTTCTTTAATCTCATTCATTACCTAGGTTTCCTAGCCTAGCCATACTCCCTTACTCCATTGTACCCCTGTAAGCCCCTTTTGTGTTTGTTTGGTACAGTATTGTGTACTTTTATTTCTTTTTGTTTTTCTTGTTTTTCCGGCAATCAGCTTTTTTTATGCAGTCAAGTATTGACCCAGAACTTAACCTCTTATCCACTATCTATGACAATAATCACTTTAATGATCTAAATTGCAGATATTTTGCAGCACATGATGTAAACAATGTATTAACTCATAGTCACAATATCTCTGTAATCAATTTGAACGTTAGATCCCTAGGCAAACACTTCGATGATGTTAGTGCCTTGATTGAAGCTATTGACAACAATTTCTCTTTTATTATACTTACTGAAACATGGTTGAAAGATGATACTACTCAACTCTTTAACATGCCTAACTACTCAGCAATCCACAACTGTCGTCAACTTCAGAGAGGTGGGGGCACTGCTCTTTACTACCACCAAGAACTAACATGCTTAAAAGAAATTAGAACTAGAGACTGCTATGGGGAGTATATCTTCGCCAGCTTCAGAGTCAAGGGTGCCGAGTCTATCCTGTCTGTGGGTGCAGTTTATAGAATTCCTAACACTGATGTGTCCGAATTCAACTCAAACCTTAGAAATCTAATACTTGATAACAGACTGAACAAAAACCACCTAATTATCGCAGGGGACTTTAATATTGACCTCTGCGAGCCAGAACACCCTACTGCTGTTAGCTTCCTCAACTGTATGAATTCCTGCTTCCTCATACCCTTAATCACTAGACCTACTAGAATCACTGATAGCACTGCCACGACTCTAGATCACATCTGGACAAATATAACCTCTCCGCTTACTTCAGGTATAATCACCGATACCACTACAGACCATTACCCCACATTTCTCTTAACTAACATTAGCAAACCACCTCTAGAAACAAGGGAGTTAAGCTTTAGGCTGCACAATGAAACTGCTATAAACAATTTTATAACTGCTGCTGATAATGTCAACTGGGAGTCCGAGTTAGGTAACATAGGGGACATCAACCTAGCAGTGCAATCTTTTCTACTAACAACTCTTAGCCTTTATAATACCCACTGTCCTATGCTTACAAAACAAGTCACAACCAAAAGGCTTAACAATCCCTGGCTTACAAAGGGAATACTTAAATCTATTAATAAAAAACATGACCTTGAGAAAAAGTATAGGTTAGGGATTGTCTCCAAAGAATTCTCAAAGAATTACTCATTATTGCTATCTAAGATAATTAGACGAGCCAAAACTAAGTACTACGAAGATAAATTTACCCAAATAAAGAGCAACATTAAACAAACATGGAGAACAATTTCACAAATATTGGGATCAAAGAAGTCTTTAAATAACAAACCGACTCTCCTGTCTAATAACGATGGTCAGCTTTCAGCCTCTGATTCTGCTATTGAGTTCAATAGGTTCTTCTCTTCCATTGGTTCATCCCTTGCTAATGATATTCCATCTTCCAGTACTGACATTAAGGACTATCTGACAGGGAACTATCCCCAGTCTCTGTACCTAAAGCCTATTAATTCCATTGACGTCAATGAGATAATCCTTTCCCTTAAAACCAAGTCTGGTGCCCTTGAGGAGATACCAACTTTAATCTACAAAAAAGCCTCCAGATCTTTAGCCCCTGCTATTGCTTTGCTCTTCAACAAGTCACTTGAACTCCAAACCTTTCCAGATATTCTAAAAAAAGCGAGAGTAACGCCTGTCCACAAATGTGGTGATCTCACAGATGTTAACAACTACAGACCTATATCAATCCTGCCAAACTTGTCAAAAATTTTTGAAAAACTAATCTATAAGCAGCTTTACTCATATCTAGCCAAACTCAATATACTTAGCCCTTGCCAATATGGCTTCAGGCCCAAAAAAAGCACTAACGATGCACTTATTAGTATGCTTAACTCGATTCATACAGCTCTTGATAAAAATGAGTTCCCTGTTGGGTTATTTGTGGACCTGCGTAAAGCTTTCGATACTGTCAACCACCAAAACCTTCTTCTTAAATTACATCATTATGGTGTCAGAGGACACTCCCTACAATACCTCAAATCCTACCTTACTGACAGGCTCCAATGTGTTTCTGTGAATAATACAATTTCTCCCACCCTACCCATCAACATTGGTGTTCCCCAGGGCAGCATACTTGGCCCTCTCCTCTTTCTCATCTACATTAATGACCTTCCAAATGCCTCCCAGCACCTCAAACCAATCCTATTTGCTGACGACACAACCTTCATTTACTCCAGTCCTGATCCCCTTGCTCTAAATCCCACAGTAAATACTGAGCTAAATAAAGTCCATCTGTGGCTAACTGCCAACAAACTCACCCTTAACATTGACAAAACTTTCTATATTCTGTTTGGCAATAAATCCTCTAATCAAATAAATCTCAAAATAAACAATACCCAAATTTGTAACAAATTAGATGGCAAATTCCTTGGCATTCTCATTGACCACAAGCTGAATTTCCAGGGACACATTCTAACCATATCTAAAAAAGTTTCAAAAACTGTGGGCATTCTTTCTAAGATCAGATATTTTGTACCACGCCCTGCCCTGGTGACTCTCTATTACTCCCTTATCTATCCATATCTCAACTATGGTATTTGTGCTTGGGGCTCTACTACCCAAAATCATTTACGTCCTCTAATTACTCAACACAAAGCTGCTATTAGGACAATATCCAATTCTGGCCCCAGACATCACTCGGTACCCCTATTCAAATCCCTGAATATGTTAGACATTAAGTCACTGCACATTCTCTCATGTGTACTATACATATACAAAACGCTAAATTGTAATGCCAATCCTGATCTCAAAAGCTTCATAGAAGGTTGTAACAGAACCCATGAGCATCACACCAGAAATAAATACAGTTTTGATATTCCTAGAGTACGACTTAATCAAACCAGAAATGCTCTACAAATCAAGGGGCCCAGAATGTGGAATGACCTTCCCAACCATGTTAAAGACAGTACCTCTCTCAACCAGTTTAAGATAAAAACTAAACACTACCTAATAAATTCCCTGTAACCTACCTCACTCCTCTATTGTCAACCCATGTCCGTTATTTTCTTTTTTTTTAATCAACACTGTTTGTCAACCTATTGTATTTGTGCTGCTTTTTCAGTCATGTTCCCCCTTTTTTTTATCTTTATTTGTATTTGTTCTCAACACTTTTTATTCTTTATGCTCAATTAGTATTAAGTTCTAGATATTAATGTTTTTCTTGCCCGAAACGCATTGCGTAATAGTGGCTTTAGGCATTGTATGTACTAGCTCTATCTATATATCAATCCATTAATGTAACATCACTTGTATGTCTATACCTTACCTGAATAAACATCTACACTACAGACCTTTATTTTAACCAAACCAGTATTCATTGTTGAGAGTATTCTTCCCTTGAGACTGGGGCCTATCTAATCTATTTCTCCACTATTTTAGGAACTCCTGTGATTTTTACTATTGGCCCTCTGATTATAACCAACTTGCTCTCCATAACAAGTGGTTGGCCTGTCCGGGAGCTGAAAATTTGTATATATAAATTGTAAAAAGTTAGATTTTTGAGTGCTGAAACTTAATTTCTTGCATTCCGTAGAACGGTTGTGTGGTAGCCTAGGGTCCAGGTCAACTAGCAAAGGATACATCTTGCACTGACTGGACATCCAACAGGATCTCTTCACGATTGAGGTAAGTGTGGCCTTGTAATAGAGGCCGTGCGAAATTTTGTATTTTTTTCAATTTTTATTTTTATTTTTACTTTTGGCTAATAGCTAGAATAATTCGTGATGGAGGCTAAATTGCAGGAACTGGCAAAAACACCCTCAGTGGTAGAGATTAAGAAGTTGACCAAAGATAACTTAGTGTTGTTAGGCAAGGAATTGGGCCTTGAGTTAAATGAAGCTAATAAAAAGTGGGTCTTACCGAATGAAATTTTACAGGACTGCATAGACCAGGGCCTATTGGCAAGTGATACAATTTTATGCCAGGCCAGTCCAGCTAGCAGGAATATAGAATTAGAATTACAGCTAGCCCGATTAAAACTAGTGAAGCAAGAGGCAAGATTGGCAGACCAAAATGCTAAGGTAAAGGAGCAAAGGCTTAAAAATGAGGCGGAAAGAATTAGAGGAAATACCGCTGTTCCACCACCTGCCGGGGATTCAAACCCCAGGCATTATGATAAAAAGCATAACCTGCCTGAATTTTCTGAGTCAGACCCTGAAAGACTTTTCAACCATTTTCAGAGATTGGCCATGTCCATGAGCTGGCCTGAGGAAGAGTGGGTGAAAATCTTACAGGGAAAACTTTTAGGTAAAGCCCAAGATATTTTTACAACCATGCCTGACTGCGACTGTTTTGATTATAGTAAAGTCAGGGAACGGATTTTGAGGGCATATGAAATTACGCCTGAAGCTCACCGCCAAGCTTATCGCAACTTTAAACCTACACACAGCCAACCTTTCACTGAATTTGCTAACGATCAAATAAGATTGTTTGAAAAATGGATTCACTTGGGTAAAGCCGAAACAAACGGGGCACTCAGGAATTTAATTTTTTGGAGGGATTTATAGATAATATGCCAGAGACGGTAGCACAGTATTTACAAGAATGGGCAGAGGTAGATACAAATATTATGGATTTGGCCAAGATGGCAGAAAACTACCAGTTGGCGGGTAAAAGACCCAATAAAAATAATTAAACAAACCTTATACCCACACCAAGTCCAGACCGGCCCATTCTAACCCTGTAACTAGTGCAACTTCTTTTTCAGACTAAACTAACCCTGTTAAATAGTCTAGCCCCACGGCACATAAGGGTGAACCAAAGGGAAATTCTGTTAGTAATGTCTCTTCTCCCTGACAATACTGTGGTCACTGTAAAAGTTCAAACCACACTACTAGCCGTTGTTGGCAACTACACCCAGAAAAAAGACCCAATGCTCTGGTTGTGATACAAGGCTTGAGGCCTTCTGAAGGGTTAGGGAGTAAGACCTCCAACCCACAGTGGCTGGACCTGCTTACTCCATTCCTGTCGAAGGAGAGGCTTTTTTCTTCTGAGGGTTCTTCCTGGAAGGACGTGGTGGTCTTCCGAGACACAGGTGCCATCCAGACTTTAATTTTGGAGAGTGCATTGCAAGGTGCCAGCACTCTCGACACTGGAGAGGTAGTACTGGTCGTGGGTGTCACAAGTGATGCTCGAGCAGTACCCCTCCGTAAGGTTACCCTGGAATCTGATTTCCACAAGGGTGTTTGTACAGTCGGAGCCACTTCTTACCTACCTTTCCCTAATGTTGATATAATATTGGGTAATTATTTAGCAGGGGGTAGGGGACTCTAGACTGCCTATTATGTTACCTACCCCTAAGGTTTCTTTGGATCTACCCGCCACAGAGGATAATGCTGTGTACCTTGTGTGTGCGGTGACCAGGTCTATGGAATTTAAATGTAAGGGCAGCCCTGTGGTGGCCAAGGTGGTAAATCCCAAGGACACGAGGTACTTTCCGAGTGGTGAAAGCCAAGTGGACCTTGCGGACACATTCATGGCCCGAATCGATGACGAGGCCGAGGACACTGTGGAGCCTACCATCACCTACTACGGAGAGTAGTGAGGAGGTGGAGGCGAACCCTGGCGAGTCTTTGCCAATGGCATCTGACACAGGCATGGATGCCTCCTTGAGTGAACTGCAGAAGGCTGACCCCAGTCTTGCAGAATGTCACAATGTAGCTCTCTCTAAGGAGGAGATTGTAGATGCTGCAACTAGGTACTATTACGAGGATCAGATTTTGATGAGAAAATGGAGACCACAGAGTTCTCCCTTGTCAAATGAGTGAGAGATAGTCCACCAGGTTATGTTGCCGACCTGCTATAGAGAGAAAGTTTTGACAGCTGCTCATGATGACCCTATGGGAGGATATCAAGGCATTAATATTACGTATCATAAAATCTATATAAATAAAAATTGAAATGTTCGTTTGCTCAAAATCGCTAATCTCCAAAAGTACTACATCGATTGCTTTTAAATTTTCACACAACGTTCCATTCGCATCTGAACAGGTTTTTATATACATATTATATAAATGTCACGTCTGTGATGGTAAAAATACATGCTTTTCCTGAAAACTGTGTTTTTTTATGTGTTTTTCATGTGAGGGAAATTTTAGAAACCTCTTTACCGATTGCTTTGAAATTTTGACACAACGTTGCATCCGAATAGGCGCGTTTTTTTATATATCTACTATATACATTGCTCATCTGTGACAGGAAAAAACAGGCTTTTTTTGAAAAACAGCGCCATCTGTTGGATGTATGGGCAACACACACTGTAATCTCTGAAAGTTCTTCACCAATTGCTTTGAAATTTTGACACAAAGTTGCATTCGAATAGGCGCGTCTTTATATATACCTGTTATATAGATGCCACCCCAGTGACAGCTATAAACATGCGTTTTTGAAAAACAGCGCCATCTGTTGCACATAATGGCAACATGCATACTATAATAAATAGGTCACGAATTCCATTTCAGTGTTTCCGATTGCATTAATAAATTTTATTTTCATAGATTTCGATTTATTTTATTTTTTAGTGAAATATTTTGTGTTGGAATTGAGCTGTGTTGTTTACCATTCCGTTCATTTCGTAAGTATAAGTATAGATATCACACCTGTGACAGGTAAAACTATACCTTTCTTGAAAAACAGTACCATCTGTTGCATGTAGGCGTAACACACATGCTATACTAGATATGTTACAATTCCATTTCAGTGTTTCTGATTTGCATTGATAAATAAATTTTTTTAGATTTGGTTTTATTTTCATTTTGATTTAATTTTTTTGTGTGAATTGCATTGGAATTGAGCTGTGTTGTTTACCAGACCGTTCATTTTGTGAGAATAGTTTATTTATATATTTTATCATATTGTCATTTCATTTTTTGTTACATTTCAGTGATGGTAACATCAGATCACTTGATGTTCACAATTTTCTGATAAGAACATCAGACCATTTGGGAAGGCATCGGATGAGGGAGTGGAGATGACGAGGGGACGGAAGTGAGAGATGGGAAATGAGGTGGGGAGGACGGAGGGACAAGGAAGGGGGTAATGGTGGGGAAGAACTTGGGGACGGGGGAGTTTGGGATGGTGGGGATGAGGTGATGGGGGGAATGGAGAATGATGGGGAGGACAAAGGGACAGGGAAGTGGAGCATGGTGGGGAAGGAAGAGGGGGATGGTGGGGTGGGGAAACTCTGGTTCGGGTTTCTTTGCGCAACACCACCAGAGACTCAGTCACTGTAAGGTGGCTGCATTAAAATATCTTGGGAAGGTGCAAGACAGTATGAAGGAACAACACAATGCTAAGACTAAGTTGAGGGTATTTCAGCATGGTGACCCTGTCCTGGTATTAAAAACTCTACTGGGGAACAATATGTCTCACAAGTACGAAGGCCCCAATATTGTGACAGAAAAGGTTGGGGACCTCACGTACAAAGTTAGTGTACGTGAGCGTACACTAACACACAGCATACACAGGTTTCACCTCTGACAAGCGTAACCAGGTGATGCTTGTACATTTGAACCGTCTGAAGGAGTTCCAGGGCTTTCCAGTGAGAGAGGGGATAATTGTTCTGAGGACCCAGCTAATCTCATTCTCAATAATTCTAGTTCTGTGAATGCTGTGGAGGAGAGACTGTCCCATTTGCAGCCCAATGTGAAGAGGTGCAGTCGTTACTTGACAAATTCTCCAGTCTGTTTGGGGAAGGTCCCGACCCAGATTGATGCCATCTACCATGATGTCAAGTTGACGGACTCAACCCTATCGGTTGAGTCCGGAAAAGAAGGCCATCGTGCAGAAAGAAGTCGACTTCCTGCTCCAGCACGGCCTCATCCGGCTAAGCCAGGGCTCTTGGTGCTCGCCCTGCCTTTTGGTCCTCAAACCAGATGGCTCCTGGCGATTATGCACCGACTATCGGCAGCTCAACAAGGTGACCATTGTGGATGCCTATCCGCTTCCCCTCCTAGAAGACTGGATCGACGAGATCGGGAATGCCACTTATGTATCGAAATTCGATCTCTCGAGGGGATACTATCAGATCCTGCTCACCGAACGTGCCAAGCAACTAACTGCATTCGTAACACTCGATGGTGTCTTCGAGTAACAAGTGTTACCGTTCTGATTGCGTAATGCCCCTGCACCGTTCCAGAGGCTAATGAATTCTCTGCTCGCAAATGTGCCAAATTGTCAGGCGAATTTCGATGACATTGTGCTTTTTGATAGAAATTGGGCGGACCACATAGCTAGGTTACGCCAGTTGTTCACAGTTTTGAAAAGTGCTAATCTAACATTATATGCAAAAAAGTGTCATTTTGGCCAAGGCACAGTGACGTACCTCGGTTATGAAGTGGGCGGAGGAAAAGTGTTACCTCGGCAAGATAAAATCAGTGCTATTCTGGAGTATCTGGTGCTCCAGTCTAAATAGGAAGTTCAACGGTTTATTGGTATGCGTGCGTACTACTGCCGCTTTTGTCAGAACGTTTCCAGTGTCGTGGCGCCACTCCTCTCACCAACATGTTGTGAAAGGCCGTTAAATTTAAGTGGTCAACAGACTGCGCAGAGGCTTTTAAAAACTTGAAATTGGATCTTAGCTTCCGCCCCAGTGCTCGCTAGTCCATGGTATAACAGACCTTTTAAAATTCACATTGACGCATCTGACTCGGGTACTGTTTCAGTGTTCTTGCAAACTGGGAATGATCAATTGGACCATCCAGTGTACTATTACTCTGTGAAATTTGACAAGGCGCAACACAATTATTCTGTGGTAGAAAAAGAAGCATTGGCGCTAGTGTTAGCCTGTAAAAAGTTTGAAGTGTATCTAACAGCTAACATAATGGGAGTGTACACGGACCATAACGCACTGGTGTTTATACACCAGATGAAAGAGAAAAATATACGCATCCTCAGGTGGGCGTTGTACCTACAGAGCTTCAATCTTTCCATTATTCACTGACCAGGTTGACTAAACGTGATAGCCGATGCACTGTCTCGGTTACCTGAGTAACATTCATCTCAGCCACAGGAAGCCATATACCAACTGTCATATTTTAGTTATTATTTTTAGGTTCTCCTGTAACAATAAATATTCTGTGTCAAATTATTTATTTTCCCGTTATTTGTATGTGCTTTTTCTTTCAAAGAATTCCTTTTTGTGTGCTTTTTCTTTCAGAGAATTCCTTTGTGCTTTTTCTTGCAGAGAAATTTTTGTTTGTGTTTGATTTTTTTTTACTGCATCGATTTTCCTTTTTAGCTCTGAATGCTCTTACAAAAAAATATGCCTACTATTCTAGTAGCCACATTTTTTTCATTGAAGGGGGGAGGAGTGTTACGACCATGGGTTCTTAATTGGAAACCAAAGGTCAATTTGAGTTCTATATCATTTTAGACATTAATTCATAGGATTGGATCAGGTGAGAAGGATGTTTAATTAGCAATAACATTTACATTCATGGCTTCTTAAAACCTGGGTATGCATTTGTTCCCATTTTTCTTGTCAGACGTAAGACTAATCTTGTATACACAGAGCATTAAGACTCTGTGCTTGTTGATCATTAAATATAATATATTGAACTAGTTATCAGCTAGTCTTAGAATGATTAAAGTAACTAGTAACGAATGTCTGAGTAAACTTGGGATGATTGCTTCTGTACGATAAGTTGAGTATCCATTTGGCAGCAATCAGGGAAGGCGGTAGCAGAGCTCTCCCTCTTCCTCCTCTGTGGCGGCTGTGGTGGTGACTACACCTTTCCAGTGGGCTCTGTTTTTCTCCCCCTTTCTTCTCATCATATACCCTAGGTCAAAGATAAGTCCCTTTCTCCGATTTTACCGTGCTATTAGTCAGGTGTAAGTTTAAGAGAGTGTGTATTCTTAGCCAGTGATTTGATATCCCTCTAGGGTGACTGGGGAAGCATGTGTGCTCAAGTTTACCCAGGTAGCTCGAGCCTTTACAAGTGCCCTTCACCAAGTAGTCTTTATCCTAGTTTGCAATTGTAAACCTATGTGGACTAAGGTGTTTAACGTAAGGTAGAGTGGTAAAGTGATTTATTGTATTTATGTATATGGGAGGTTATTAGAGGGTTTAATAAATAAGTTTAGAGATTTTGGGAGTATCTGTTCACCCGGTCGAAGTGGAGTAGATGATTAACTATTAGACTACAAACATTTATTCTAGACAAACCAGTATTCATTGTTGGGAACATTCTTCCAGTATTCATTGTTGGGAACATTCTTCCAGTATTCATTGTTGGGAACATTCTTCCAGTATTCATTGTTGGGAACATTCTTCTTTGGGGGCCGGGGCCTATATAATCTCCACTATTTTAAGAACTCCTGTGATTTTTACTATTGCCCTCTGTTATGATCCCGGGATGCCGAAAAACGAGTCTCCCCTTGAGAATTATTCTATCAAGCCTGACCTGACTAAAATGTCTAGTAAATATAGAGGTGAAGATACAGATGTAAAATAATTGGTTGGATTTGATAGACAATTTAAGATAATGGGCAGTGAATAAGAAAATAAGTAAATGACTTGACACAAGATGTGGAGAGTTTGGTGGAGGTGTGAGGCTCGCTGGGGAGGAGCTTAAGTCACTTGAGTACCAGACATCCTGAGGGGAAGTAGCGCTCCGTTTGAGCTCCCGTTGGAGAGGATCCCCTGTTTGATATACCTTCAAGAGAAAGGAAGTATGCAGACGTTCCAGCTGTGGAATCGAGCTGGGAATATGTGGTCTCAAGTCCTGGACGGCAATGAGAGTTTGTTAAACCGCCCAGAGACATTATCGTGGGCTGTGTGAGCGCCCTGCAGGGGACCTTTTTGCGGTAAGCATGATTTTAACCAGTTTACAGTGATTGCCGATAATTGATCGTGTGCCCAGTGATCATAGCGAATGTTTATTGATACGTTAGACATGTTTTGGTAAGGCAGGAAGCCTAAATAAGAGGAAGGAGATGAGAGAGACATACTGGAGGGACGAGCAGCATGTCCTCTCCCGTCGACCGCCTGGAGCCAACTGACTGGCGGCGGTGGTCCGCTCCCAGAGTGAGGAGCCGCCCGCCAGGCAAGGCGGAGCATGGACCAGCCCAAACGGGAGAGTCCACTCTCACACTATGTAGAGAGCAAAGAGATGTTAGGTGTGAACATATTGTGTGGGTATTTTCGTTTATGTGTTTAAAGGGAAACGTTTTTATTGGCGTGTCAATCGGTTGCAGGTTTGTCTTTGGAAGGAGTTGCTGAGAGAACTTCGAGGCCAGTAGAGGATTCAGTGGATGGAACTCCAAGGCTATTGAAGAAATACAGAGCTCTGTGGAAGAGCAGACCCCATAGTGAGGAGTTAGACCTCAAGCTGTGAGAGGAGAAGCAGTGGAGAAGAGTTTACATGCTTTTGTAATACCAGTGGTGAAGTACCATTGTTGATCAAGGAAGATTTCATGGTGTAGCAGCCAGGAGAGCTGTGGAGGACCCTGGTAGGAGTGGTGAAGCACCACTCTTGCTCAAAGTGCAGCAGCCTGGAGGAGCTGCGGAGGATCCTGATAGATAAACCCGAAAGAACCTGAAGATGTCAGGGTAGTGAACTTTCAGATATGGACGGGAAGTTCTAGTTGATTACTTGTAGGGATTTGGTAGAGTGTTTGGTTGTCATTAGCGTGCAAGACGCAGTGAAAGGTGAGTGATTGTTTGCCATTTTGTGCCAAGGAGTACTTATACTGAAGTATAGGGTTACAGTCGTAGGCAGTGTTGCCAGATTGGGGTACAAATAGCGAATTGGGCTACTTTTGAGAGCCCCGCGCTCCCAAATTTTTAATTTCGCTACTTGTTACTTTTTGGGCTAATTTAAAAGCAAGATGTGCTAATTTGGGCTATTAAAGTTAAGACTGTACGATTGCGAGTTACATGAAAGTAACTAAGCTATAAATAATTGTAATAAATAATAATTGTAAATATTAATTTATACTAAATAATATTATTTAATAAATTAGTCCCAATTCAATGCAGATTTTTCTTCCAAGCACAGAAACTTGTAAATATAAATACAAGATAATAGATAAATCGATAAATAAATAGACAACTTTCAAATATTGCACTAAGTAATGGCGAGAGGAAAAAAGCTAGACAGTATATATTACAATTGAAATTAATAATGGATGAATGGTAATAAATTGGTATATTTTTGTATGTATACCAGACAAATTCCTTTTAATGGCAGAATTTAGCCATTTTGTGTAAAAACTTTTATAACTCATATTATTAATTATAACAGTAATCGAAAAAGTTCTAGTTTGTATATACAAGAGATGAAACAGAGAGTCATGAGCTAGATCGATGTGCTGAGTCCATAAGGAGGCCGAGCTTCCAGAAATACCTTCCTGTGATTGGCTGTTGCGGGGAATACCAACACTCTTTTATGAATAAAATTTAAACTAAGAAATAGGTCCTTGTGCACAACAACAAGGTTGTTGTGAAAAAGAACAACAATTTCTGTTTTGCACCTGACAGAAATCTCCATCTAACTGAGTAATTTACTGCAATAAGAGAGCAGAGCAGTGTATCATTATTTGTATCAAGGCAACCCCCAATAATAACGTCACAAGTTAGGTAGCCATGCAGCCCATTTTTATATAACATCTGTTATATCCTGCAATATATAATTATCACATTATTAACACTTTAAATAATTAACACTTCACTTTTTTGGGTAAATTAAAGTTAAAGCAGAATTTCATAAGCAGGACTAGTGGGCTGAACTAAGATGATTTACTAAGTGGATGGCACCTATAGCTGATTCCTTCCCGTGATTGGCTGTTGTGTGAATGTCAACAAAGAATATCTACCAATGATATGCCATTTATTATGCACCCCATACCATCTTGTGGACTGAGCTTGGAACTTCCTACCCGAGCACAACAACCCGCCTTATGGGTTGCTGTTTGGCTATTTATAGTGTGTTGGAAAAGCAACAGATGGCGTTAGTTGTATTTTGTGGGGTAATTTGTTATAAGTGTAATTTGATGTCAACAGATGGCGTAAGCTGTATCTTATGGCTACTATTAACCTGCCAGTTGATAGTGTTCTTATCTGCCGACAGATGGCATCAGCTGTGTTATTATTATTTTAATGATATTATCACATTAATAATAATGTATTATTATTACTTTAAACACTGATCTATACGTCTGGTAGCTTATTATAAGGTTTTATACCGTGCTGGTATTAGGTAACTAGAATTCTGCAATTACTTTTTTTTCTACTGTTAAGGACATGTAAGACAAATGTAAGGTTTTAAGGCTAAGTAACGAAGATAGTTACAAGATACGACCCAGATGGTGTTGAGATTGCAAAAGGGATTATGATAAGAACTTTAGCCAAAAATCAATGCATAAATGTTTGCAAATATGAGACTGAGATTTATTTCTCGAAAAGTTAGCAAAAAAATACGCTCTCTAATTCTTTATTTTTAAAATTAAGACGAGGGATTCTGTCTAACGAAGCTGCAAGCTAAAACACCGTTATCCTATTATGTTCATCTGTAGCTTGACCCTAAATACTCGTTTATTAAACGAATTTATTGTTAGAGTTCATTAGGAATCAACTTTGTTGAAGGCAGAGTTTCCAACAAATACCTTTGTGATTACCGTAGTACTTTGTTGCTGACTGCTGCGATCAGTCAATTAACGTAATTAATCACTTAAGGCAATTTCTTTTGGTTGTCGTCTGGTGACGAGAGTAGAGTAATCTAGGGATTTGTGGAGCTGTGTCCCAGAATCCCGCCTTGCCTGTCTTTGTTCACTGTTTACAGCGCAACTCCTTGTAGGGAGTTGCAAAGAGTGTTCACACTGGGTTGTGATAGGGGGGGTCACTGTTGGACTACCCGCCTAGTTACGTGGGTCTCTCCTGGGGGGCGGGAGGACCCCTAAGCTTGTGATTATAGTAGCTGTCAGGGAAACCGAGACACTATTGATTGCATGCTTGTGTCTTCATTGGATATCCTTCATTTGTTCAGTTAGTTCATGTTGTCAGCCCGAAGTGTCAGCAAGATGGAGCCTGCTGTCACTTCTCGAGGGGCTGTTGAATAGCTGTGTTGCAAATGCCACTTGATGTACAATAACGTAACCATTCGCTGTGGTGTAACTTAGTCTGTGATATTTTTCTTTGATTTGCAATATTGCGTCATCAGTGGGCACACCTGTGTTCAGGTTAGTTCAGTATGCAGCCGCACAGCAAGGGTTGCTATTTAGCTGTTTGTTATCGTGCCACTGGATGGACATTAACGTAACGTAAACTCGGTAATGTAGTAGTTAGTCTCTTGTTATTAATAAATTTTTATGTTATAGAAAACGGTCTTTGATGTCAACCCTTCAACCATATTATTCCAGCATATTTCTGCATATTACGATTTAATGTTGATGTGATCTTGAAATGACGGCTGTTCTTGGGAATTCGAATTCCAATTCATAGCGCCACATCAAATATAAATATGTGATTGTGAGAACCCGTCGGTTACCCTTTATTAGTTTTAACGTCCTGTTTAACTAGGAGGAGCCAGCGGCCTATTGTGGACAGGTTTTCACCCCTAGTGGTGGAGGCCTGGCGGTTTGCTCCCGCTTTTCCTTTTTCTATTGGACCCAGATGATACCTAGCATTAAGCTTCATTTGCCCAATTTCATTACTTTACACTTTCCTGATTTAAACTTTAGTAGCCACTTTCTAAACCATTCATCCAGTTTGTCCAGGTCATCCTATAATCTCTGTCTACCTACATCTATCTTGATTCTGCTGATTATTTTTGCATCATCAGCACACCATTGAGAGCAATGAATCTATACCCTCTGGAAGATCGTTTACATATCAGAAACAGGATTGGCCCAAGTACAGAGCCCTGTGGACTCCACTGTTGACATCATGCCACTGATGTCTCCCCCCCCCCCCGCACACTTAGTCTCTGTTTCCTGTTGTTTAGATACTCCCTTATCCACTGGAGCACCTTACCTGTTACTCCTGCCTGTTTATCCAACTTTTGTAACTGCCTTATATGGGGAACTGAATGAAATGGTTTCCAACAGTCCAAGAAAATGCTGTCTGCCCACTCTCCTTATTGCCTAATTTTGGTCGCCTGGTCATAGAATTCTATTAAGCCCGTGAGGCACGATTTACCATTACTGAACCCAGACTGGTGGTGTGTTACAAAACTCTTTCTCACCAGATGTATGATTTTTTTTCTCGATCTTCTCCATTCACCTTGCATGGTACACAAATTAGGAAAACTGGACTGTAGTTCAGTGCCTCTTGCCTGTCACCCTTTTTGTATATCGGGACAACATTAGCTGTCTTCCAGCTTTCCAGTAGGTATCCTGTTTCCAGTGACTTGTCATAGACAATAGAGAGTAGCACACCTAGTGCTGCTGCACCCTCTTTTATTGGCCAAGGTGAGCTTCTCTCAGGCCCAACAGCCTTTGTCACATTCAGCTTCTGCAGATTCCTTTTGACTTATCACTGGTGAGCTTTATTTCCTCCAAGGTTGCTTGGTTTGCCACCTACTCATTTATTACAGGACTTCTCTTTGCTCTTTTGTGAAGACCTGGAATCTGTTTTTGAGTTCCTTACACACCTTGTCATTCTGTGTATCTGTTTTCCTTTTTTCACAGTTTCATCACATGTTCTTTCTCTGCTGTTTTCTTCCTGATGTGGCTGTAGAGCAGTTTTGGTTGGGTCTTGTCTCTACTCGCGATATCATTTTCATCTGGTTCTCTGCTTCTCTCCTCACTCTGAGGTATTCATTCCAGGCACTTTTGGAATCTCTCCCTGTTTTCTGGTGTTCTGGTATTTCTGTAGATTCTCCATGTTCTTGTACCCAATATTTTTGTTTCCCCTATGCTACCTGTATGTACTTACCTAGTTATGCTTGTGAGAGTTGAGCTCTGGCTCTTTGGTCTTGCCTCCCACCAGTTAATCAACTGGTGTTCAGATTCCTGAGCCTACTATGCTAAATCATATCTACACTTGAAACTGTTTATGGAGTCTGCCTCCACCACATTACTGCCTAATGCATTCCATCTGTTCACTATTCTGACTTTGAAAAAGTTTTTTCTATCGCCCCTGTGGCTCATTTGGGTACTCAGTTTTCACCTGTGTCGCCTTGTTTGCGTACCACCTGTGTTAAACAGTTTATCTTTATATATACCACCAATTCTACTGAGAATTTTGTTGGTAGTGATCTTGTCTCCCCTAACTCTTGTATTTTCCAATGTCGTTAGGTTCAGTTCCAGTAATCTTTCCTCATAGTTCATTCCTCTCTGCTCTGGGACTAGTCTGATGGCATACCTCTGAACCATTTCTAACTTCGTTTTGTGTTTGACTAGATGTGGACTCCATGCTGGTGCGGCATATTCCATTATTAGTCTGACATGAGGTATACAAAGTTCTGAATGATTTCTTACACAAGTTTCTGAATGGTTTCTTTCACAAGTTTCTTAAGGCAGGTCTTATGTTTGCCAATCTTGCATACGCCGCTGATGTTTCCTATTGATGTGGGCTTCAGCAGGCAGGTCTGGTGTGATATAAACTCCCAGATCTTTTTCTCGCCCTGACATTTGAAGGATTTCCTCTCCCAGTTGGTACCTTGTGTTTGGCCTCCCGCTTTATATGCCTATCTACATCACTCTGCACTTGCTCGAGTTAAACTCTAATAGCCATTTATTGGACCATTCCTTCAGTCTATCCAGGGCATCCTGTAGCCTCTGGCTGTCCTCCTGTGTCTTAATCCTTCTCATAATTTTAGCATCATCAGCAAACATTGAGATGAATGAGTCTATACCTTCTGGAAGATCATTCACGTATTTCAGAAAAGGGTAGGTCCGAGTACAGAACCTGCAGTACTCTGCTGGTGACAACAGTGCCGTCTGAGGTCTCACCCCTCACAATAACTCTCTGCTTCCTGCTGTTTAGGTACTTATCCGTTGGAATACCTTACCACCTACTCCAGCTTGTTTCTCCAATTTATGAAACAGTCTCTTACGGGGTAATGTATCAAAAGCTTTCTGACTGTCCAAAAAAATGCAGTTTGCTCATTTTTTTCTGTCTTGCTTATTGCTTGTTGCTTGGTCATAGAATTCTATTAAACCTGTGAGATACGACTTGTCCTTCCTGAACCCATGCTTGAGACGTGTTACAAAGTCTCTTTTCTCCAGATTTGCTACAAGACTATTTCTCACGATCTTCTCCATCACTTTGCATGGTATAAAAGTTAAGAACACTGGCCTGTAGTTTAGGGCCTCCTGCCTATCACCCTTTTGTAGATTAGACTATGTTAGCTGTCTTCCAACTCTCTGGTAGGTCTTCTGTTTCCAGTGATTTGTTATAGACCAAAGATAATTGTATGCATAGTGCTTCTGACCTCTCTTTTAGCATCCATAGTGAGATTCCATCAGGTCCAACAGCCTTAGTCACGTCTAGGACAAGCAGATACCTTCTAACCTCATTTCTGGTAATTTCAATATCTTCTAAGTCTGCTTGGTTTATCACAACCCTTGTTAGTTTACGTACTTCCTCTTGCTCTATTTTGAAAACCTCCTGGAATCTCATGTTGAGTTCTTCACACACCTCTTTGCCATTCTCTGTGCACCAATACTCTCCCTTTTTCTATTTCATCAACTGTTCTTTCACTGTTTCCACCTGATGTGGCTCTATAGCAGTTTTGGTTGGGTCTTGGCTTTATTTGCTTTGTTTTTCAAACTGCCTCTCTGCTTCTCTCACACTGAGGTACCCATTTTTGGCTCTCTGGTATCTCTCTCTGCTCTCTGGTGTCCTGTTATTTTGTAGTTTCTTCATGCCCTTGTGCTTAGCTGCCTTGCTTCCATACATGCCTGATTGAACCACAGATTCCCTTTTTGCTTTTCTGTTTTTTCTTCTGGGCCGGGATAAAGCTGTTTTCTGCCTCAGAACACCTCTGGGTGATGTAGTCCATTATGCCTTGTACAAACTTTTCACTGAGTTCTGTCTCAAACGGTATTCCTGTTAGAAATTTTCTAATCTCATCATTGTTTACCCTTCGGCATTCCAGCCTTTTACTTTACGGTCCATTACGGTCTTTACTTGGATGGGTTAATCCTACTTCCACCAGATACTCAAATGTTAGGACACTGTGATCACTCATGCCTATTGGGGGTTCTTATTTCACTCCCCTCATGTCTGACTCGTTCAGAATGAATACAAGATCAAGTCTGGCTGGTTCATCATTCCCTCTCAAAATTCCCTTCCAAATCCTTATCCTGATTCCTTTCCAGTGCTATACAGTGGCAATGGCTTGGCGCTTTATCGTGATAGTTCCCTTGTGGGCCTCTTGACATGCTGGCATAGAAGGCTTCTTGTCGCCACATCTGATAGTTTAGCTCTCTATGTTTCTGTCCCTCCGAGTGTTTCTCTATTTTTCCAGTTTTCCATGGCTGAAGTTACCCATGATCAACAGTTTAGATTTCTTCCTACATGCAATAGAAGCTCCTCTTTATTATGTTAATGGTTGCCATGTTATTCCTGTCATGCTCCTGTCTGAGTCTGTCATTTAATGGGGGTTATATATTACTACTGTCATTATTCTTGGTCCTCACATTGCCATAGTGCCTCCTATGTACCTGGTTGATGTAGTCTCTGAAATCTTTACATCCTGGGATGTCCATTTTTTCGAAACTCTAGCCCTTTCTTATCAGTAGAGCAACTCCTCCTCCTCCTCCTCTTCCCTCCCTTTATTTCCATACTATATAGTAGTATAGTATTCCTTTTGGAAACATTGCATTTCTTTGATGCTTGAGAGTATTGTTCTGTGAGTGCTATTACATCACGGTTTTCTTCTTGTGTTCTTTTACAAGTTCCCTTAATTTATTCGTAATCCCCATCAATGTTTGGGTGCATCACTTTGAAGCTCAATTTCGTATGCCCATCCTCATTTACTCTTACTCCTGCTGACTGTTTAGCTGGTGCAGACAGTTGCTCCATGGACTGGGCTGCATGGGTGGGGGTTGATGTAGTGTGCAATACTTAACATGGGTTCAGAATGGTTTAAGGTGTGGGAGGAGACGGGAGGGCTTGGGAAATGGGGGAGAAGGCTTGATAAGAAGGGGGAGGGTGGACTTGGTGGAAACTTAATGAGGGGTTGCTTGGGGTTAGCCCTGGGAGGACTACTATTGGTTGGAAGGTGAGGCAATGCTTCTCTCACTAGGGCTACTGAACTTCTGTTGGAGAATTCCCCACTCTCCTCTGGGATTGTAGGTTCGGGGGTGTGGTTACCTGATTCCCTTCTTTCTCTCCGATTTTTCCTTGTGTCTGCTGCTCTCATACTCTTGTTCCTTGTCATATCCCTCGGAAGGAATACTGTTTTGAACTTCGTTACATGTAATACTCTGCTCTTCCTTGTTAGAAGGTCCTCTTTTGTGCTATCTTTCGTAAATACTACCTTTACCAGCCAGTCTCTCTCCTTGTTGAACTGGCCAAGCCTGAAAAACCTTTTCTATATTTTGTTTAGTCCTCTCCATCTGTACCTCTTTTTAGAATGAAGACAGTAATAGTGTAGAAAGTTGAGCCTGCATTCACTGATAGTATAGCAAGTGTTACCAGTACCGGCAAGATACTTGTTACGGACACGAGCCCAGCGTCCGAGCACGGAGCAGTGACGACCACGCCATCTGTGGGTCAGCTCCCGAAACCCCCTCCAAATGGACGCTGCCATCTAGTGAGGATGAGATATACCGGCCGCAGGGGCTGGTTTCCCGTCCTAATCAGCTCGTGACATAGCCGCTGCTGACCTCTGGTGAGGTGACGCTTAGACAGCATCGCCATTTATGGAGTGGATAGGTGGGCGTTTGCGTCTAAGCCTGTGAGTGAGGTGCCCTAGAGTGTAACCAGTACTGATGACGTGTCTGATTACAGAGTCGACCTGGGACTGCTGTAGTGGACGTTGGATAAGTCTACCCAAGGCAGCTGAAGTATTTCCACGAGTTTGCTGCAGAAGTTGTGAGTTAATCCCCCCCCCCCGGATGAACACTGTTGTGTTAGCCTGCCTGTGACGTGGCAGTTGAGGAATTGTCGTACCCGGGGCTGACTGGTGGAGAAGACTGGCCACTGGGGTGTTGTGGTGAGGAGAGTGATCTGTGGAATCACATGACGCTCCTGCCTAGGGCTCGCAACCCTAGTATCGGTCGTGGAGTGGCCTAAGCAGCGTAGCTGATTGGAACCTACCAGCTACAGGCTGGATTTGTGGTTGAAGGCCTCCACGACGGTGCACCCAGTGAGACTGTGATTTGGCTGGCCTGTGGCCAGGGTAGACTCGTTTAAGGGAATCTAAGGATTCATCGTAAGGCCACAAGAGAACCAGGGCTAAGCATCGTTGAGCACCGTGAAACCTCCTGAGTGTTCGGAAGAAGAAGTCATTGTACATAAGTGTAGTAATAGTAATCGCGTGTGACTTGTTTGTATACTTATTTATGGTGGTGGAATAATTATATATTTAAGTTTAGTGCAGTTTTATCCCTTCCCCTTTAATTTACTTGCGTTACGGAACACACCCCTTGAAAGCCACTACTAACTTGGGGCCGGATGCCCTTACTCTAATAACATCAGAGAAAGAACCCAGTTGCGACCCCAATAGGGCCGTAACAATACTCTCCTCTCTCGCCTATAAATAGTCATTCTCTCAGTATCCATAGTTGAGAAGCTGATAGTTTTATTTGGTTATGATTAGGGTAATGAATGAACCCAGATTTTATGGTATTTTGGTTATAGTTTGGTGGAGGCTGTAAAGACCTGCGAGACTAGATTGCTGACACGCCCAGCCAACAGGTATTGTTTCCCGCTGGAAGCACAATGGAAGCGATGACACTAGGTCTCCAGGAAGTTAGAATTGTGATTGTGTGGCTGCCAGGGTGCGGCCAGTATGGTCGCACCACTAGCCTTACTTCACTGCACATGGGGTACAAGGACTTGTGACCCCCACTCCTCACGGGGTCCAAGGCCTTGTGACCCTCGGTGTGTGACTTGAGAACTAGCCTGTGCTAGTGGCTCCACTACGAGGGGAGAACGGCGTGCCACACAATATGACTCCGGCGTGCCTACATTGAGAGAGTATCAAAGTGGCCCTAAATACTATGACAGTGTATTAAGGTGACATACATACAGAGATAGTGTAGTAAGATGGCCATACATACAGATATTGTTGAGTAAGGTGACCATACATACAGATATTGTGGAGTAAGGTGACCATATATATAGAAATAGTGTAGTAAGGTGACCATACATACAGATATTGTGGAGTAAGGTGACCATATATACAGAGATAGTGTAGTAGGGTGACCATACATACAGAGATAGTGCAGTAAGGTGACCATACATACAGAGATATTGTAGTAAGGTCACCATACAAACAGAGATAGTGTAACAAGGTGACCCTACATATGTTGACAGTGTAGCAAGATGACCCTACATATGTTGATAGTGTAGCAAGATGACCCTACATATGTTGACAGTGTAGCAAGATGGCCCTACATATGTTGATAGTGTAGCAAGATGACCCTACATATGTTGATAGTGTAGCAAGATGACCCTACATATGTTGACAGTGTAGCAAGATGACCCTACATATGTTGATAGTGTAGCAAGATGACCCTACATATGTTGATAGTGTAGCAAGATGACCCTACATATGTTGACAGTGTAGCAAGATGACCCTACATATGTTGACAGTGTAGCAAGATGACCCTACATATGTTGATAGTGTAGCAAGATGACCCTACATATGTTGATAGTGTAGCAAGATGACCCTACATATGTTGATAGTGTAGCAAGATGACCCTACATATGTTGATAGTGTAGCAAGATGACCCTACATATGTTGATAGTGTAGCAAGATGACCCTACATATGTTGATAGTGTAGCAAGATGACCCTACATATGTTGATAGTGTAGCAAGATGGCCCTACATATGTTGATAGTGTAGCAAGATGACCCTACATATGTTGATAGTGTAGCAAGATGGCCCTACATATGTTGATAGTGTAGCAAGATGGCCCTACATATGTTGATAGTGTAGCAAGATGACCCTACATATGTTGATAGTGTAGCAAGATGGCCCTACATATGTTGATAGTGTAGCAAGATGACCCTACATATGTTGATAGTGTAGCAAGATGGCCCTACATATGTTGATAGTGTAGCAAGATGACCCTACATATTGTCACGAGTCACTAATCTTAGCCTTGTGTAACGTGGGTTACAGTTAAACAGCGGGGGATCATGCTACTAATCCAGTAACCCCCATGCCACGGGTCTTCACTATTGGGGTACCATGCATCACACCCAGCGAGCTCTCCAAGTCATACCTCAAGTCCGGTCGGGGAGGGGGGAAAGGAGAAGGTCCAGCGCACACTGCTTGAGCTCGATCCTGCAAAGTGCGACTCCCCCACCAGGCCTGCCAACCTACACGTGCAATGTTTTGCCGGTCCTCCGGCTGTAACCTCAGTTCTCACCTTTGTTTCCTGGTTGCCTGCTGGGTAATCTTCTCTGCTCTCTAGCAACGCTTGTGGTTCAATTATAATACCGTGTTGTCAGCCAAGGGTTTCTTTTCTATATAATGACAGTTCAAGTGTAGTGCAATATAATATTATTTATTTATAATGCTCAATGAGGTGGAGGAGACACAAAAAGCAATAATAAAAAGTTGATAAAATTTACTGAAGAGTATACCATATAAACATCGGTGAAGTATGCATATAATGATATGTAATGTAATAATAATAATAGTAGACAGCAGTACTTCTCTGGTGACCTCCGGCAATTCGCGTCAGCTGGGCGAATTTAAAGGGTTCCACAGCCCTCTCCACCTCGTCACACAGGGTGCAGTCGCACCTCCACACATCTCCAGCATCATTGATACTGGTGATGGCTCAAAAGGGCCACCACTTACGAGCTATTCATGCCCGTACCACCTTTTGGGTGGCTTAATCTTCATCAATCAATCTCCACCTCCTTTACGGGCTATTCATGCCCGTACCACCTTTTCGGCGGCTTCATCTTCATCTTGACACATTCACAAGGGAGACATCTCCCGTCATGCAGGGTGCATTCGCACCTCCACAGATCTCCAGTATCAGCTCTTGATACTGGTAATGGATTAAAAGGGTCACCACTTACGGGCTATTCATGCCCGTGCCACCTCTTGAGTGGCTTAATCTTTATCAATCAATGAATCCTCCTCATTTGAGCCACCTCACGTCCCATAGTCACACAGTCCTCCAATGGCTTGGCCACTCACGCCGCTCGCTGTCTTCGCCAGGCAGTAGATAACATATGCACGCTGCCCTACAGCCTAATCTACTCCTTTAATATCCAGAAATACTCTAGCAACAACCTATCTATATCACTAGGCCTATCTTGCCTAATACCTATGGAAAATAGGAGGAAAAAATGATCTACCTTTAATACAATCCTGCCCTCAGACGCCTGGACTCTGTCGGTCATCGTCATCCTACGTCCCTCACGTCGCTCCTCGGCGTTCCGGATGAGTTACCAGTCCATAAGCGTCGTGTAGCTGCACGTCTTCGTCGTTCTCATTCCCAAAATGCAGTTCCTGGTCGTTGGCTCTTCCAGTCGTCACTGCTCACTTCATCTCCCTCAGTCACTCCTTCACCGAGACCACACACTCATAGATCTGGAAGCGACTTCTCCCCTTCTGAGTTCCCAGTGGGCGTGATCCAATCACAGCAGCTCTGAGCACCATGGAGTTCCACTGACGGCGAGCCACTCACTACGCCAGCCGTCACCACTCCGGACTCCTTCAAGGCTTTCAGCTCACAGTTCTCAGCGCCCTTACACCCCTGGAACTTGGTTCTTCGCTCTTCCCTCAAGTGTTGTAGTCGTCTATAGTTGCTGTGAACGTGCCAGACTGTGTAACACCACTGAATGATGCTCCTGGACCTCCAAACTCGAGAGCTCAACCAATGCACGTCCGCTCTCAACGAAGCACCACCAATCTCTGAAGCCTCAGCGCTCTGCAGGCTCTGAGCCAGGCCTCTCAATGACGTCACAGCCTCCAGGAGCAGGCTCTCATTGGTCATTCTCGTCACGTGACCACAGCCAGCCAATCGCCAGCCTGCTGGCGTCTTTACATTTTTGGCGCAATCCTGGCAGGGCCGTCGTCATTTTGTATGCACTAGGGGCGTAAGATCCCCTTACAAGATAAAACTAAAATAAGTTTTATATTCGAAAACGTACTTTAGCGAACTGTCAACTATGTCAATCTGATCCCTGCAACTCATGGAATCTTCACGTTTTGTAAATATGACTTCTCGCTGGATGAAGGAAGACAGAGAGGGCACTGCAACAATATGTTGATAGTATAGCAAGACGGTCTTACATATGTTTATAGTGTAGCAAGATGACCATACATATGTTGATAGTGTAGCAAGGTGCCAATACACAGAGAGTACAAGGTTCAAGAAGCAACCCAATTGGTGTGAAGTAGGACATATAATATGGGTGTATCAACCTGACTTTACACAACTCTATATACTTTACAGTATAGTTACTTTGTACCATTTAATACACAATGTAGGATTTATATTGCTGGGAAATAATGGCGATGTTTATTAAAATAAAACTAAACTAATTCATGTGGTAATTCTTTATTTTCGGAACTGTAAACATTTAAACTAGCTTTGAAAACGATTCCACGCAGATTTAAATTTTGATGTTCTATATTCCCCACAAAATTGTGAGCAAATCACACACACATATACAAGCACACCACACACGCGCGCACACACACACACACACACACACACACACACACACACACACACACACACACACACACACACACACACACACACACACACACACACACACACACACACACACACACACACACACACACACACACACACTATATATATGTATATATATATATATATATATATATATATATATATATATATATATATATATATATATATATATATATATATATATATATATATATAAAGTTAATAATTAATTGTGAATGGAAATGTGTCTGCGTGTCTGTCATTCTGTCTGCCTTCATTTTTGTCTGTGTCTTGAGGATAGCCAAGACAATTTCAATAGCCAGCTACTTAAGTAAAATTTAAACAATTATGTCCATTCTAAATGCCAACATGTCTATTTTTAAAGGTTTGTATAGCTCCACGCAAAGCTCCGGAGAAGATATCTTTGATAAAACCCCAGCTTCTCTTCTGACGTCGTCTGCAACAAACACAAAATATTTATTATTGTAAAGTTGCTGATCAGTTTTGTTTCTATGGAGAGTAATGTAATGCTCATTGCAGGTTCATGCTCTACCAGCCAAATACCATTGCAATATATTGGTAACTGTGTTGACCTGGTTAGGCAGTCCTGAGTATCATGCAACTGTTGAAGGTAGTCAGTGACACATTTTAAATAACCTAATCACATGGGACAGTGTTGACAATTATAGGCATCGTTCTACTGATGTGTGTCAAGAGCAGGAGAGGTGTAAGGTGAGCATGGGGGGGAACACTGTGTAAGGTGAGCATGGGGGGGGGGGGGAACACTGTGTAAGGTGTGCATGGCGAACACTGTGTAAGGTGAGCATGGGGGAACACTGTGTAAGGTGAGCATGGGGGAACACTGTGTAAGGTGAGCATGGGGGAACACTGTGTAAGGTGAGCATGGGGGGGGGGGAACACTGTGTAAGGTGTGCATGGCGAACACTGTGTAAGGCGTGCATGGGGGAACACTGTGTAAGGCGTGCATGGGGGAACACTGTGTAAGGCGTGCATGGGGGAACACTGTGCAAGGCGTGCATGGGGGAACACTGTGTAAGGTGTGCATGGGGGGGAACACTGTGTAAGGTGTGCATGGGGGAACACTGTGTAAGGTGTGCATGGGGGGGGGGGGAACACTGTGTAAGGTGTGCATGGCGAACACTGTGTAAGGCGTGCATGGGGGAACACTGTGTAAGGTGTGCATGGGGGAACACTGTGTAAGGTGTGCATGGGGGGGGGGAACACTGTGTAAGGTGTGCATGGCGAACACTGTGTAAGGTGTGCATGGGGGGGGGGAACACTGTGTAAGGTGAGCATGGCGAACACTGTGTAAGGTGTGCATGGGGGGGGGAACACTGTGTAAGGTGTGCATGGGGGGGGGAACACTGTGTAAGGTGTGCATGGCGAACACTGTGTAAGGTGTGCATGGGGGGGGGGGAACACTGTGTAAGGTGAGCATTGGGGTGTAAGTGTAAGGTGATCATGGGGGAACACTGTGTAAGGTGTGCATGGGGGAACACTGTGTAAGGTGTGCATGGCGAACACTGTGTAAGGCGTGCATGGGGGAACACTGTGTAAAGTGTGCATGGGGGAACACTGTGTAAGGTGTGCATGGCGAACACTGTGTAAGGTGTGCATGGGGGGGGGGGAACACTGTGTAAGGTGAGCATTGGGGTGTAAGTGTAAGGTGATCATGGGGGAACACTGTGTAAGGTGTGCATGGGGGAACACTGTGTAAGGTGTGCATGGCGAACACTGTGTAAGGCGTGCATGGGGGAACACTGTGTAAGGTGTGCATGGCGAACACTGTGTAAGGTGTGCATGGGGGGGGGGGGAACACTGTGTAAGGTGAGCATTGGGGTGTAAGTGTAAGGTGATCATGGGGGAACACTGTGTAAGGTGTGCATGGGGGAACACTGTAAGGTGAGCATGGGGGGAACACTGTGTAAGGTGTGCATGGCGAACACTGTGTAAGGCGTGCATGGGGGAACACTGTGTAAGGTGTGCATGGGGGGGGGAACACTGTGTAAGGTGAGCATTGGGGTGTAAGTGTAAGGTGATCATGGGGGAACACTGTGTAAGGTGTGCATGGGGGAACACTGTAAGGTGAGCATGGGGGGAGCACTGTGCATGCAGTTGGTGTGGAGCACCACGCGGCAGAGATAAGGGGGAGGTACACCATGCGTCATATGTGTATTGATGATTCTGTCTGTGTAGTGGGTGTTGCGGACGATGTTTGTAAAGTGGTTACTGGGGACCTCAGGTGCCAGATGGGTGCTGGTGACCTCGTGTATTAAGTGAATGTTCAGGAGCCCGTGTAAAGTTTTCACGGTGGTGTTGGGGACCATCGTGTTAATCTATGTGCTTATGACCTCCTGTGTCAAGCGACTACTGTGGGTATTGTGTGATGAACCGGTGTATAGGCAACCAATGTGTTAAGTGGGTGTTGCTGATACCCTATGTTTAGTGTGTATTGGAGAACCCGTATGTTAAGGTGGTGTTGGGGACCACAAATGTTAAGTAGTTCTTGGAGGTCCTGTGTCTCAAGTGGGTGTCGGGAACCTTGTGTGTTAAATGGGTGTTTGGGACCCAATATTTGAAGCGAGTGTTGCAGGACCACGAGTGTCAGGTTGGTGTTGGGTAACCCAAGAAGGGTTAAGTGGACATTGGGGACTGCTGCGTGTTAAGTAGTGTTTGGAAGTCCCACTGTGTTAAGTGGGAGTTGGGGACTCCTGTGAGTCCTCTTGTTGTTTGGGAATCCTGTAAGTTAAGTGGGAGGTGGGAATCATGTGTGTCAAGTAGGTGTTGGTGACCCCGTGTATGAAGTTGGTGTTTGGGACCCGGAGTGTTTAATGAATGTTCGGGGCTCCAAACACTCACTTAACACTCAGAAAAAACTTGTCGTCAGTACAAGTTTAAACTTGTACTAAACTTGACGTAAGTACAAGTTTAGGTCAGGTCGTATACCTTTAGTGACATCTGGTGGGTATATTTTGAACTAAGGAGTGGCACCCTAGCTGGTGGAGGGAAATTAAACAACCACAATAACTGATGAAACGAACTCTGACAGACTGAGGTAGGTCCAAGAAGCTCACTTTACTCCTCTACACCCTAACATGGAAGAAACATTCAACAATGCACGAGTAAACGGAGAAGTGTGAGTAAGACACAGGTTGGAATGGTCATGATTTTTCTGTAGAATACCAGGAACCACTATCAATTACGCGCACTCACTCACTCGCGATCGCTCATACTCATGCATTCTCATCCATGCTCATACACCCCTCATCCACTCTCGTATGTACTCACTCTCTCGCTCTCTTTTAAACACTCTAAAGAAGTTGGGAAATGTTTTGGAATATCTGTACAAACTAAAATCTGAGAGTATACACAAGACATGGATGATGGACTCATCCATGAATAGCCGGGTGCACATAGTCGAGAACACATAATATCAAAGCTGGTCTCTATATGTATTAGCATGAATTGCAAAGCGTGAATAGGCTAGTACACAATCTGCCACAAATTGAATACCGGTATAAGTAGATGAAATTGGCTGGAATGATTGGACCACAAGAGCTAATTCCCACATTCACGAGTGTTTCAAGGCCTGACCAGCGTTAATAGATTTTTCCTGAAACTGCCATTAATCCCCATAAATCCCATGGCATAAGGGAAGTATGAGTAGGTGGCTACACAATGGTATGGAACTGGGAAGATAAGAATGGAAGATGGCATGGAACTGAGAGGTTAAATTAAGTATAAATAGGTATGAATGAAGAGGTAAGTGCATATAGGTCAATACATACATACGCACATACATACGACAATGGCATGAATTGCTGAGCAATAAAGATTTGATTGTGAAGGTGATGATGTCGCCCTGGAGGCCGAGGGACACACACAAGTGTTTGGACTACACCTATTTATTTGCACTTGTTTATAGATTTTTTTGGACTTGAATATTGATATTTTTTGAACGTGCGTAAACATATATTTGTACTTTATACACAAATAATTTACAAGTATAAGAGTCTTTCGACTTGTGAATAATAGCTTTCGGACTGGTGTTCATCGCCAGTGACTTAGAATATAATAATATCCCGATTCAATCGATTCCTTTACAGTCTTGAGGTTTCCACCAGACCCTAGTCAGGGTTTCACGCATTGTCCGCAAGCACTCTGGCAGTAGTATAGGTGGACATGCACTCTGGCAGTAGTATAGGTAGACATGCACTCTGGCAGTAGTATAGGTGGACATGCATTCTGGCTGTGTTATAGGAGGACATACACTCTGACTGTGGTACAGAAGGAGTTCTATCTCTAATGCTTTTCTCGTCAAATGCACAAAGAAAGCACATTAACACGATGTATCATTGAGAAAATCAGTAGGAGCTAGGGGAGGATCTGGAGCTACACAGTGGGTACTCCCAAGCACACGCCGTAGACTACGACATGGTCTACAGGTTCAGGGTGCGGTCAGGTCCACATGCATGGTCAAATCGACCTCACGCCTCCTATTGATTTTCTCATTGATACATCGCGTTAATGAAACCAAAGACAGAGTAATACAGCACTCTGGCTTTAGTATAGGAGTTCAGCCTCCAACGCTCCTCGTCAAATGCATTTTGTGCATTTGACGAGAAGCGTTGGAGGTAGCCACTTCTATACCACAGCCAGAATGTATGCGGGCAATTCCAGAAAACCTGACTTAAATATCCCTATTGTTGCCACAAAATGCACTGAGTATTCCTTTGTGTTGCACTAAGTATAGTTAGTTGATATAATGGTATGATATATATTGTACAATTTCAATAGGTTCATGGTGCACTGGGTGTTGGTAGATCGTTCTTTATATATAGGTAGACGGAGCCTTTGGTATACATAGGGCAATGAGTTCTAATAAGTGAAACATTAGGAATTGATAACCTGTATATTGGGTATATACAAATAGTACATTTGACTTAGGTAGATGATACATAGGATATAGATAGATGGTACATTGGGAAAAAGTAGATGAAACATTAATTAATGGCAGATGGTTCATTAAGTAAAGATAGATGGTTCATTAGGTGTAGGCAGACACTATAATGTTTACATATATAAATGGAACATTTGGGATAAGCAATTGCTACTTTTGTGGTATTGATAGATGCAACATTGGGTATATGTAAATGGCTTAGTGAGTATAGATAGATGACACACTCGAAGAAGGTCTGAACAGAGACAGATGGGTGATGCTACACGTTAGTCTAACATGTGGATGTTAGACAAGATTCTTACCCTCGATTCTTACACTACAGCAAGATTCTTACCCTCGCTCCACGATGGAGATGTCCGAGCAGAGTGTGGTCCGCTGGTTGGAGCAGGAGGAACCGGCCACTTCGACACCGTCCTCAGGAGCACACTGTTCCGTCACCAGTGTCCACTGTGTATCGCGGCAGCAGTAGCAGCAACACGGCGTTTACCAGAGACGACGGATTAGTTAGTCAAGTAAATGTTATAAAGTGGAGAGTGTGCAGTGGACAGAATACATCAGATATCTGCCTTGGGAGGATAATTATCGTTATTGACGCAGCGGCTTTTCCACTTGACGCGAGAAATGTGGGGAAGTATTTATTAACATAACTCTGGTAATAAAATATTCAATTAAATCTTTATGAGGATCAGACATTGTTTAAATTTTATTAATAAACTAATGCATACTACAGAAGTGCGTAATTAAATAACGCAATCCCATGGGCCTGCCCGACGCCGCCTGACTGTGACATTCAAACTATCTTAAACAATTATGAAACTAAAGTTATTTCCTTACACGTTTTATAAATTATATAACTATAAAAAAATTTACTAATACCTTTTTAGGAAAAACAAGAATAATTTTAATTAACATTGTTAATTCTAATTTAAAAACCGATAGAGACTTAAGCTCTCAATGATTAAATCATCTTGGAGAGTTCTCCTTCTGACTCAGAAGTTGGTGGCAGGAGCGAGGCTTTGACGCCATTATTTACTCGTCCACCAACATGACTATGTACATGGGGAAATAGGCTTACAGATTCCGGAAGATGAGAGGAAATGTCAACACTGTGGAGAAATGCCCAACAGACCACTGGAACATTATCTAACACAGTGCACAGTTACAAACACATTAAGATTTCAACTTAGATTCAACAGAGCAGAAGAAGTTGTTAAACACATATGGCAAAATCTTACTGAAGCGACCATACGAGTCATAAATACTCATACTCCGCCCAAGTAAAACAGAAACAAGCAACACTTAGTGGGCCAGCCAGAGGCTTAGGGCCCGCGCAGATATATCCCTGCCAAAAAAAAAAAATGACTGGTCAACAGCATTGCGACCGACCTTATTAAGCAGCCTAGGGTTACTGTTCTGCTGTTCTAATCCCACGACCACAAGATCTGGTCGTGTCCGCCTCACACTTTAGCGACAGCTAAGTGTCTCCCGTTCCGCACTTAGTGCTCTGTGTAGTGGCCGTAGCATTTGAGCAGAGGGGGAACACAGGGGCGGCAGGTAACAGTTATAATGGATGACATCACCGGCATGTAACGTATTGTCAATAATCATTCATTCTCTATTAATTTAAATGAGATAATTTGGTGAGATATAACATCAATCTAACCAATCAATGTTTAATCTAACAGTGAATTTGGTGGCAGGAAATGTGGATCCAGTCAGTCCGCCTTCCTTCTGGACGCTGAGCACCTATATTTTTACCCACGTGTTCAGGCTTACCCACACTCCTAGCCAGCTAACTCTGGAATTATTAATTACCAACTGTAATTTAGATAGTCTAGTGAATATTCGTAAAGTAAACAATTTACCTAGAAATATAATATCTAGATTAAACAGAACTTAAGTTCAATAATACACTGGATGATCTAAATTTAATTAATAATAAATTTTAACTGTCCTTTGGGGGTTGTGTGAGAACTACTTACAACTATTGATACAGTCCAATCTCTAATATATAAACGACAATAATAATTTCTAAGCGAAAGCCAACAAGGTATATCAACCTCAACGTTTACTGAGAGCATAAAGCACCGAGTTTATTGATAAAATGCTAGATATTTTTTGGAGCCATTTATTTATTAAAGAAAGCTTATGATGTTTGTGGCGGTTTTCTGTTATAAAATTTGCATATTCTTTCATTAGTTTACATATTTTCTCAACTGCTAATTGTGATTATTATAAAGAATCTTGCTCGATGTAAATGCCGGTGCCTAACAAGGATGTTAAAATGGAACGAATGTTGACAGGGGTAGTAGGTATCTTAACAAAATTATATTGTTTATGTTATTGTCCCATACCATATTTTTAACAGAAGCCATAAAGATAACATACATGTTAATTATTGTATGTGATTCTTGGCAAAATATCTAAACTCATTTCATTGCATGACTGATTAAAAAAATTAGGCATTAACACACATGTGAGATCAAGTCTCATATTAGTGTGATTCTGGATGTGTTAAAACTTTTTTTGGTCCTTTAAGGTAAACGTTAGTATGAACATTAGGTTATTGCTTATGTTCCTCGTAACTTTGGAGAGCAGGCCAAAATATGCCAGAATTGTAATGATTTGCATAAGTTATTACGAATAAAGTCCTTAATCTAATGTAATCTGTTAAATAATGATCTTCAGTGTCATCTGACTTGAGAATTCTTACTTAAGGATTGTAGCATTGTTATATACAAGCCTATTGGGTAAAACACTATTTTGATGAAATATAAATTGGGAAAGGCATTGTCTGAGCGAGACCGTAGAATTATCTTTCCTATAATCATGAACTCAATTTAACTTTTCTCTTCACAGATAACAGAGTACTCCATCCAACTTTCATATATATCCTGTCCACAGTCTTGAGGACGATAACTTTTTATTTTTATTTTTTACATTTATTTAAAAACTAGATTAGCTTTGGAAAACAATATGTTCACCGGAAATAAATTGAACCAGCAACTTTGATAGAAAGTAAATCCTTTCAAACACTTGGTTGAAAAGTCTTTGTTTCAAAATGTCTGTCTTTTACATCACAGAGAGTCGTGAAAAATAATCGATAAATTGGAATCTTTTTTTCCATTGCACAGCCCATAAAATCAACTTATTGTGACAACACCAGACCTAAGAAGAAGAAGAGGTACTGAACAATTATGTTATCTAATGCTGCCGATATGAATAGGAAGGTTATATTCCAAGAGTTTTGAAGTGCAATTATGCTAGTTTTCCCCATATTCATATAATTTATCAAACCCATTACTAGAAATGGTTTGGGGCCTTGTGGAGATTGTACCTAACTCTCAGGCAATTTGTTCAGTGGTTTAATCATATCATACACCCTCTTCTCCGATTGTCCTAAGATGGCCCTATGGAGTTCTATGATTGGCTCCTCGAGTTTACCTGAGATAACCAATTGTTGGGATATAATTGTACTCTTAACAGTTAGCCAAAGCCTTATTACAACTTGAGAATGAAACAAGATGCTTTCCATGCAGTAGCTTCTCCACTGTGTGATACTGTGACTAATTGTCGTCTACAGTAGAAAAGATGACTAGTGAGCGATTAATGAACCATATTTATAAAAATAACATCCAGGTAAAGGCAAAATTAACACTGTTGCAGAAAATAACTGTTCAGAAAAAATGCACATGAAGCTTGCAACAAGCAAAAGACAATAACTAGATTCATATTTGTTTAAAACAACCATAATGTACATAAAAATCACATTAACATGATGCATCAATGAGGAAATTAGTAGAAACCAGGAGGAGGATGCGAACCTGCACACTGGGTACTCCCAAAGACATGTTATCGACCACTTAACAAAGATATGCTCAAAAGCAATGAAACCTGGGATTCAAATCACTAATCACATTAATGTGATTTCTTTATGCATCTGAAGATAAGTTTGGAAGGTAAAACTCCTATACGACAGCCAGAGTGCATATGGGTAATGAATATAATGAAACGAGTTTCGATATTTTGTTAACCATGTGGGTAATGAGTATAACACTGATGTGGTTTCAGTAGAAGCTTCAGGGCCCCTAGATTCAGATGAATACCAGGTTTCATTGATTTAGAACATATCGTGGTTAAGCGATTTAAAGTGTGTGCTTGGGAGTTCCCAGCGTGCAGGTTCGCATCCTCCTCATGGTAACAGTCATAATAATCAATTATGTTAGTAATATATGGACATACAATGAATCATAATAACGTGGCTGAAGATATAATACCCAAACCACACATCAGAAAAGGAAGAACTTACTTTTCGGACCGTGCTGAACCATTATCCAGTTGGGTGATAGAAGAGAGAAAGGGACAAAGAAATATATAATGTAAAAGAGTGAGATGAGAGGTGAGGAACAGGCGTCTGTGAAGAATAGAGGCTTGAAAGATTATTATAGAAAAGGCCAATCAATAGGATGATTACAGTCACTAACATGACAGAGAGCATTGTTTGTGTCTGTAGTTCTTTTGTGTTTCTAAAGTCTGTCATTTAGTGTACGGCAAGTTTCACCAAAGTATTGGAAAGGACAAGACGATCAGGAAAAAGAATAGATACGAGCAATATTTGAAGCAGGAGGAGCAGTGTGAACCAGATTACTACGAAGTGTGTCAGTTTGCTGAAAGATGAGTTCAAATCAAGACGACGACGGTTATTAGCGAGATTTTTTTTTTAGTTCAGATATGACACGAAGACAGAACACAGTGTTACTAGTGTTGGAAACAAGTCTAGGGTGAAAAAAGTTCATTTTGCTTCAGAATAACCACAGTTGATAAAATGTAAGGTATCCGAGGCGAGAGTTACATGTAAATAAAAGAAATTTCAGAATCAAGAAACTGCGGGTTACTGATGCTAGGACCTGGAAGAGATAAACCAGATTCCTTTTCTCAACAGAATGGGAGATAGTATGAAAAGAAGGGAATGTAATTATCACCTGACAGCTGAGTGGACAGCGCTTCGGATTCGTAATCATGAGGTTCCGAGTTCGATCCCGGTGGAGGTGGAGACAAATGGGCAAAAAGTTTCCTTCACCCTGATGCTCCTCTTATCTAGCAGTAAACAGGTACCTGGGAGTTAGAGCTGCTACGGGCTGTTTCCAGAGTGTGTGTACCAAAAAGGAGGCCTGGTCGAGGGCCGGGCTGTGGGGACGCTAAGCCCCGAAATCACCTCAAGAAGAAGATCACTGTGCATAGGCTTGCGGAAAACACAGAAAGACAACCTAGACCCCAGAGCTGTGAACATGAACGTCTAGAAAAGGAAGGAAAGAGATTGATTCCAATCATCTTTGAAAATAATAGAAGAAGCCAGATAGTCAAGAGAGGAGATCAAAAGAGGCTGTAAATAACAAGGATCATAAGGCCATAGAGCAAACACATCAATAACATAACGAAGCCAGAGAGAAGGACGAGTATCAATAGTGGGAAGAAAGACTTCGAAGTGCTCCTTATAGAGACTGGCAAGGACAGGGGAGAGGGGAACCCATGGCAACACTTAGAGTTTGAGAGTAGTATTTTCCATTGAAAATAAAGAATTTAGAGTCAACACAGCGACGTCGTCGTCTCTTCATTTTCTGATGTGTGGTTTGGTCATCAATAATATATAGATTGTGTGATTTGGAGAAGTGGGACAACGGAAGAGGATAACAGCTAAACAGGGACTACTCACCTGAAGAGTGCAGGAATCACAGGTGAAGTGGTCAGGTATGATGAGAGGTATATTGTACTCTCCTCCCTGGGTATTCTTGTCCATCTTATACTGACGGCCTTCCACCCCGGATATCTCCAAGGGCCACCTGCGCGTCATGTCATTAAGGTCAAGTTAGGTCATGTCTCAGAAACGTACTTAAAATGACGTTTTTGAGAAATATCCGTTGAATAAAATATTTGAACTCACGCACAAACACATGTTCAAAAAGCAATAAGCAAACTCAGTTTAAACTTGTTTATAGTGATTAATTTTAATTCATCGATTAGAAACTAAATGAATTTGGCTTTTCTGTAATGAAAATTATGAAAATTTACCAAATATGTTTTAGATATTTTGTATATATATTATAAAATAAGATATAAAAAAGATACATTATAATTATTCATGATATAAATTCCTAGTTGTAGCTAATACTGTTAGACAGTAATGACATTTGCCTTTCTATGAAATTTTTTGAGAATATTCTAACTGTGGGGGACTGTGCCTAGAAAGACTTGATGCATCACCTCATGAGGCAGTCTTCATCCCCGGGGCCTGTCTTAGGGCAGAGGTAGAACTCGAAGACCCCTTCCTCCACATGCGGCACCTGGGCCTTCACCAGCATCTCCTGTAATCCACCGACGGAAAAAGAAGAATGTCAGAAAGGCCAGTTCATGTGGTATCTTTACCTTCACAGCATATATAGACTGCACAGGACGGGAGAAGCGGGGGGGGGAATATTAATTGCTATTTGATGTTTTCAACTATTTTTTATAAAATTTACCAAACCGAGTATCTCTTTCTTAAAAAACTTCTCACCACCTTCATCACAATTGTCACCATGACTAAATATGCCACTACCACTATCATTATGACATATAACTCCCATAACAACTACCACAACGACCAATATATACCACAACCACTAACACAACGACTAACGTAGATCACAATGACTAACATATGCGACGGAGTCGGGTGGCAACCACCGGCCGAGTCGGACGCTCCTGAAGTCTCTCTTCTCCTGGCTAGTGTTTACATTGGACAATTGCTGGTTGCCCTGGGGGGTGGTAGTTTGCCGCTGACAGGATGACATTTGGATTTGCCATGGGGACTTCTCGGCCTCTAGTGACGATTACGTCGTCGGCTCGTCTGGCATTTACAGTGCCAGTGGACCATCTGTAGGTTGGCATCACCCCTGGTGGACGTGCTTCATGTGCAGCTGTTGGACTTAGTGGGCGTCCAGCTGCTTCAGGGTAACCGTGCTGTGGTCAAGTTCCGTCACCAGGTTGCCTTTCAGGCGTTTCTCAGACTGTGTGAGGGGCGTGTTTGCCCTTTCCCTGATTCTGCCGGTTCTGTTAAAGTGGTGAATCTTAGTGTCACCTTGACGTATGTGGCAGTGCATGGTGCCCCCTTCGAGTTTCCCTGACGATCTTTTGACTTCCTGTTTTGAACGGTTTGGAACTGTGCTAAGTGTTTGTTGGAACAAGGTCTTTGCCAGACACTCTGCTGGGATGCTTGAAGGCTCCAGCTCCCTGACGATATCGCTGAAGTGTCATGTTCCGTCTTCGGTTTCCGTGTTGGGTTACACGCTCTGCTGCCTGTATCATGGGAAACCGCGCACCTGTTATAGATGTGGTCACGCGGGTCATCTAGCTGCAGCGTGCGACGTGGGAGCAACTGGTAGGGTACATATATATCATGCGGAGGATTTTCTGTTCCTGTTGCATTCGAATGGTTCTTAGGACGGAGTGGGTACTGTGCCTGAGGTGCCTGATTGCCTGTCTGCTGCTACACATGTTGAAGCGGGTTCTACGGCTTGTGCGTCACGTCTGATGCCTGCCATGGCCCCAGGGGAGGATGAGCCGGCGTGTGTGGGTATCGGGCCGTCGCCTACACTGTGGGTGGTTATCTTGAGGTTATCTTCAGATGATTTTGGGGCTTTAGTGTCCCTGCGGCCAGGTCCTCGATCAGGCCTCCACCCCCAGGAAGCAGCCCGTGACAGCTGACTAACACCCAGGTACCTATTTACTGCTAGGTAACAGTGGCATTCAGGGTGAAAGAAACTTTGCCCATTTGTTTCTGCCTCGTGCGGGAATCGAACCCGCGCCACAGAATTACGAGTCCTGCGCGCTATCCACCAGGCTACGGGGCCCCTATGTATGGAGGGGTCCCAGTGGTGGAGTATGTCCCAGTGGAAGTCTATGTTCCGCCCACGCCTGTCGATGTGGTCCCGGCTTCCGTGGGTGCGTGTTCTTCTGTTTTGGAGGGGTTGCTTCGGCCGGGGGATGTGCCTGCTGTGCCTGTGTGTATCGACGCCAGTAGTTTTGATGCTTTCATCCTTTTGCTGAAGCGTGCACGCCGGTGTTCCAAGGCAGTTTCCTTGGATGAGGTAGACAGTGTGGGGGATGTGGCCTCTGTGGATTGTTCGGACGGTGAGGGTGGCCGTGCCTGAGGTGTGGAATGGTGAAAGTGGTGTGGTGCGGCCTGTCTCCAAGCAATCGCGGCGGGCTCAGAGTGTGTCTCCCCTTCGTGGTGTGCCTTGGGAGACGGTGGGGGAGAATGGTGATCCAGCGTCCCCCGTTGTAGGTGACGGGGCTGCAAGGGGCTGCATGTTGCTTCCTGTGCCCTCCTCTGCGCCTCCTGCTGTTGGATCCTCGCAGTGGGGGGTTGCCCTTGATGGTCGGGACCTCGTCATGGTGCTGAGGAAAAATGTGTGGCGGAGGGTCCTCGGCTCCTGTGCACAGTGGCGTGACCACTGCTGCGCTTGCATCCCCTGTGGTTCTTCCTCCTTCGTTGCCCCGGTCTGCAGGGAGCCTTGTCACGACTGCTGGAGCTGTGACCCGTAAGGGTCAAGTGTTGGACCTTTTTCGGGATTCCTGGGTGCTTCCGATCCCGTGGTGCTCTTCCACTACCTGGGTACAGCGGGTGAAGGAGTTTCTTTGTGGGGTGCCAGATCGGATGCCACCGCCGACGGCGCCGCCTTGTAGCCGGGTGCCGTCTGACATCTTGCTGATCTGGGAGGCGTACTGCTTGAGTTTTCCGTATCTGGAGTTCCCTGGAAAATATTAGTAGACATCATGGACGCATCGTCCCGCTCTCCAGAGCGGGTAGTCTTCCTCTAATGTCCGCCTCTGTTTTCGTCGCCGCTCCTCTATCTACAGCTCCTCGAGACCAGCACTTTTGACCCTTATCATTTCCCACATACACGCGTGTCCTAACATCTGAACTGTTGCAGTCATCAGGAGAACACTCCTTCATGCAAACTGCACCTGCTTTCAAGAAGATGAAGAAAATATACGACAACTACTTCCACAACGACTAACATGCACCACCATTACAACAAAGACTATAATTCCCTACACTCCCCATTATTGCCTCAAAGACTAACATTCACCACACTCACCATCATTACCACAAAGACTAACATTCACCACACTCACCACTATTACCTCAAAGACGGTCATCCAGACCACCAACTAGGAGGCCTCGTGAGAGATCGGGCCGCAGGAACGTTGCTCCTTGGAACAACGCAAGGTAACCTCAAGGTAAGGTATACCATGAACCACTTTTCTGTGATCTCTGGCGAGGCAAATTCCGTGAAGGAAGTCTCCTCTTATTCTATGCATGAAAAACCTAAGTTTACTTGAAATTGCGTCCCCGCGTTAAAGCTTTTAAGTTAAGATTATAACACAATCAGGGACCAAACTACATATTTCTGATCATAAATATAAAATACTTAGCATAATAATTTGCATCTTTGTCAGGACTAAACTCGTATTTTTAGGCATTAAAAATGCACCAAACTTTGCCTTGCCATACTAATTAATCTATAAGACCGACATTCAACATTCCACAGCCAGCAATAAAAAATCTATAAATCCCTCTCAGTGTAACGCTGACACCAGACGAAGGATCAGAATCCTTTTCTTGTCTCCCTATTGGAATCATGCAGAGTTTTTTAATTCATTCTCTGATCGCGTGATCAATGCTCTCAATTACTAAAATAAATTATTAAGATTGTGTTGGGAAATTAAAAAAAAAATTATGTGCGAAGTTCGAAGCAGAAACTGTTGAACAGAAAATACATAAAAAACAGAAGTACATTAATGATAGTAGCGTGGAAGTGTTACTCACCTCTCCAGCAACGTACTCAGGAAGTTGCCTCACTTCCTGGGAACTCTCGTCTGTCGCTTCCTGCAACACAAAATGAGTGCTAAACATAAGATGACGCTTCTTAAATGTAAGACACATACTAAACACACACACAGACACACAGACACACAGACACATACACACTCATACAACGACCAAAGAGTCAGAGCTCAACACCCCGCAAGCACAAATAGGTAAGTACACACACACAGGAGAGGATGATCCAGCTAGACTTGATCTGACAGTCTCCCTGCCTCCATGAAATGCCAGTGTTGGAAGTGTTCACAGTGTCCAATCATTTGATAATCTGATGGAGTTAAGGGAAATCTTTTCCCTCAAACAAAGACCGGAAAGAATTGGGCTAACATGCCAAAACGGAAACTATGAGGAGATGAAAAAGTTCCTAACATAAATACCATGAGAAACGGAACTTAAGGTAAAGGCTGTACAAGACAAAATCGAGTACGTAACACAAAAATGTCAAGAGGGAGTAAATATGTTTCTCCTGTCCAAATAGGCAAAAGAGGAATCCGTGATTTAATCAGGCATGTGAAGAAGCAAGTCATTTAAATACAAGAGCGTGAGCAACTACAAAAATAACAGAACAGCAGAGAGCAGGGGGAAGAATTTGCCCGAAACGCTATGAGTACTAGTGGCTTTAGGTATTGTATGTACTTCCTCTATCTTTAAATCTAACAGAAGTTTTGTACTGTAACGCTGCAACTATGTATGTACTGTTCCTAAATAAATTATTATTATTATTATTATTATTATTATTATTATTATTATTATTATTATTATTATTATTATTACTATTATTATTATTATTATTATTATTATTATTATTATTATTATTATTATTATTATTATTATTATTATTATACCAGAGGGCCAGAAATGAATACCTTAGTGTGTGAAGAGAAGCAGACAGTATATAAATGAAAGCAAATAAAGCCAAGACCAACCACAAACCGCTCAACAGTCACATCAGGAGGAAATCAATAGTGAAAGAACAAGTGATGAAATTGAAAGTGGGTGAGGACAGGTACACAGAGAATGACAGCGGTGTGTGAAGAACACAACAAGAGATTACAGGAGGTTTTACAAAAGAACGACGTGAGGTCCGAACTAAGAAAGGTGGCAACAAACCAGATAGCACCAACATGGGGGTTTTGGTGTTGTTGTTGTTAACGTTAGTGCGACCACCAACGTTAGGGCGCCTGACAGCTAGATGGACACCGCTTCGGATTCGCAGACCTGAGGTTCCGGGTTCGATCGCCGGTGGAGGCGGAGAGAAATGGGCAAAATGTTTCTTTCACCCTGATGCCCCGGTTACCTAGCAGTAAATAGGTACCTGGGAGTTAGACAGCTGCTATGGGCTGCTTCCTGGGGGTGGAGGCCTGGTCGAGCACCAGGCCGCGGGGAAACTAGGCCCCGAAATCCTCTCAAGATAACCTTTGACACAGTGCCCCATAAGAGGCTGTAGCATTAGCTGGAGAAACAGGCAGTAATAACTGGTAGGGTGCTCCATTGGATAAGGGAGTACCTAAGCAATAGGAACCAAAGTTACAGTGAGGGGTGAGACTTCAGATTGGCGTGAAGTCACCAGTGGAGTCCCACAGGCCTGTGTACTCGGACCTATCCTGTTTCTGATATACGTAATTGATCACCCAGAGGGAATATACTCATTCCTTTCAGTGTTTACTGACAACGCCAAAATTATGAGAAGGATTAAGACAGAGGAGGACTGGTCGAGGCCTCAAGAAGATCTGTACAAGCTGAAGGAATATTCGAACAAATGGTTGTTAGAGCATTTAACCAAGTAAATGGGCACTAATGTAATGTAATGAAGATAGGTGTAGGGAGCAGGAGACCCGATAAAAGGTATCATTTGGGAGATGAAATACTTCAAGAGTCACAGAGAGAGGAAGACCTCGGGGTTAATATCACACCAGACCTGTCCCCTGAAGCCCATATCAAGAGGATAGCATCAGCGGCATATGCTAGGCTGGCAAACATAAGAACGGCCTTTAGAAACTTGTTTAAGGAATCATTCAGAACGTTGTATACCACATATGTCAGACCAATCCTGAAGTATACGGCTCCAGCATGGAATCCATATCCAGTCCAGCATAAGACTAAACTGTAAAAGGTTCAATAGTTTGCCACCAGACTAGTACTAGAACTGAGGGGTATGAGCTACGAGGAGAGACTACGGGAATTAAACCTTACGTCACTGGGAGACAGAAGAGTTGGGGGGGACATGATCACCACATACAAAATTCTCAGAAGACCTGATAGAGTAGATAAAGACAGACTGTTTAAACACAAGTGGCACATGCACTAGTGGATACAGGTGGAAGCTGAGTGGCCAAATGAGCCATAGAAACTATATAAAGAATATTTTCAGTGTCAGAGTAGTTGAAAAATGGAATGCATTAGTAAGTGATGTGGTGGAGGCTGACTCCTTACACAGCTGCAAGTGTAGATATGATAGAGGCCAATAGGCTCAGGAACCTGTACACCTGTTGATTGACGGTTGAGAGGCGGGGTCAAAGAGCCAAAGCTCAACCCCCGCAAGCACTACTAGGTAAGTACAGCTAGGTAAGTACACACACTGTACTCACCTAGTTTTACTCACGAAGTTGTACTCACCTAGTTGTGATTGCGGGGGTTGAGTTCTGTCTCTCTGGTCCCGTCCCTAACTGTCAATCAACTGGTGTACAGATTTCTAAGCCTACTGGGCTCTATCATATCTACATTTGAAACTGTGTATGGAGTCAGCCTCCACCACATCACTGCCTATTGCATTCCACCTGTTAACTACTCTGACACAGAAAAAATTCTTTCTAATGTCCCTGTGGCTCATTTGGTTACAGAGTCTCCACTTGTGTCCCCTTGTTCGAGTACCACCCGTGTTAAACAGTTTATCTTTATCTACCCAGTTAATTCCTATGAAAATTTTGTAGTTAGTGATCATGTCTCCCCTTACTCTTCTGTCTTCCAGTGTTGTGAGGTGCATATCACGCAGCCTTTCCTCGTAACTCATTCATCTCCTTTCTGTGACTAGCCTAGTGGCTACCTCTGAACTTTTTCCAGCTTCCTCTTGTGCTTCACTAGGTACGGGCTCCATGCTCGGGCAGCATACTCCAGGATTGGTCATACATATGTGGTATACAAGGTTCTGAAGGACTCCTTACACAGGTTCCTGATGACAGTCCTAATGTTAGCAAATCATGCATACGCCGCTGATGTTATTTGTTTGACGTGGGCTTCAAGAGACAAGTTTGGTGTGATATTTTCTCGTAGATCTTTCTCTGTGTCCGTTTCATGTGTGTGTCACGGGAAATGTAAATGCGAGCCGTAGACACTCACCAACTCATGGCAGCTGCGTGAGGGAGGACTGACGAGGAGCTGAGCCCAGCAGCACGTCCCAACCTGCAGTCAAGGGGAAAATAGTTCACATTATTAAGAAGTAATGATAGTAATTTATAACAGTAACACTAAAATTTGTAATTATTATAGTAATATAAGTTATAGAAGTATTAAAATAGAATAGTGGCCGGAAACATTGATCACAGACTCAAAATTTACAAGTATACTGAAGTCCTACACATTGTCCAGCATTAATTTTATTTTCAGTGTATATTCACTGCATATACAGTGTATATGTATCCAAATATCATAAGGGAATTTGTTTGCTGTTGAGGTTAAAACCTTCCAGCCTCAGTAGGTGACACTGAAGGCCACTGAGGCAATTCACACTGACATTAAGGCCACCATAATTGCTTACTGACCAACCAGCGAAAAATACATTAGTTATGAACAAGGGCAAGCCATGGGAGCCGGTCGGCCGAGCGGACAGCACGCTGGACTTCTGATCCTGTGGTCCCGGGTTCGATCCCGAGCGCCGGCGAGAAACAATGGGCAGAGTTTCTTTTACCCTATGCCCCTGTTACCTAGCAGTAAAATAGGTACCTGGGTGTTAGTCAGTTGTCACGGGCTGCTTCCTGGGGGTGGAGGCCTGGTCGAGGACAGGGCCGCGGGGACACTAAAGCCCCGAAATCATCTCAAGATAACCTCAAGATAGATCCTCTTGCTTATGTAGTACTTTTCTGTGACTGTGTGCACCATAGTACAAATATTGACGTACTAAGTAATTAGATAGTATTATTCACTTTATGTAGTCCGAAAAAAACGAAGATAAAAACAAACTTATAATTTCTAGGCCTTGTAAAGCACACATAGTAGGCATCCATTAGTCTCAGTAGACTAAAGTGTTGCGCTCTGGTCGTCGGTCTGGAGTGGCCTCTCCACGGCGCAAACCCAGGGTAGCTTTATACTGGGAAGCTGTTACCCAAACAGCAGATCCCCCTTCTCCACGGCGCCGAAAGTCTCCAATGGAAAGGCAAAAGCCAATACGACTAGTTCCAGCGCCGTCGCTGGAACTGTGAGCTCCAGGGTTGACCTCGAACCTGGTGAAAGAAGGCGCAGGGACTCCAAACAAAGAGACCGCCGTGGTCGGGGCCGGAGAAGAGCCACCCAATCAAGAGCAAGAACGACCCCAGCCTCCTGAAGCAGTGCAACCTGTTCTCGCCCTTTCGTATAGTCAATATTGACTTATTAAATACGTGCATATGTGACATACTAATTTATTGTGAATATTTTAGTTTACCTTGAAAAGCTTCATAGAAAACACCGACCTTACCAAACCTTCTTAGTATGTTAAGATAAGCATCTTATTGCTTCGTAATTACAATTATTACTTAACCTATTATAGGTATAGGTTAAGTAACATACTTAAGAAGCTAGTTAAGGTTAACATACTAAGAAGGTTAGGTAAGGTCGGTGTTTTCAATGAAGATTTTCAAGGTAAACTAAAATATTCACAATAAATTAGTATGTCACATATGCACTTACTTAATAAGTCAATATTGACTGTAAGAAAGTGCGAGAACGGGTTGGAAGCAGAGCTTGGGCCGCACGAGCCCCAGGAGGTGGACGTCTCAGTCCTCACCTACGGGTTGTAGACAGAGATCGTCACAGCCCTCTTTCTCCCGAGGCCAGCAGCTTCCTTCATGACCATGCAGAAGGATAAGTGGTAATTATTATATACAAAAAATGAACTATAGTAAGCCTCAGATAGGGTGTATTAGGCCTTGGAAGGATAGGTTTGGTAAGTTTAATTAATCTTTGCAACATAGGTAGAAAATCGTTTTTCGGTTTGTCCACATTCCATAGTACCGATTTCTACTTTTTAATTTAGTTGTACGTCGGTATTTATATCTTATCCTTCCTATAATTACTATCAAAACAGGAAGATGATAATGAACATTGTCCAGGATTAAGTGTTTGTACACCGAGAAGCTGGACACACCGAGAAGTTCATCCCGGTAAGAAGTCTGGTCACCAGCAGCACCCCGATAACTGTAATATCTCCAGTGCTCAAACAATTATGTATCAGCGATAAGACCTACCATTAATGAATACTGACTTACTGTCAATATAACTTAGCCGCCTCCAGCGGTAACAATCAATCTTGAGCTTAACGTCTCTCATATTATGGAAGGTTATTAAGGCAGCAACATCATGTTGCAAACTAACAGGAATAACCCTGGAAACACAAAACGAAACTGTCTCTATTTTCCGCTTGTTAGAACTTGTAATAAAGTAGTTACATCTTCGCTTAACATGTGTATGACGTATTAGAACGTTGTGACAACTTGCTATATTGGTTATTATAACTGGTTAGGAGGTGTTAAAACTTGTTCGAACGTTGTACCAACGTCGTAGTTTCGGTGTGTGTTTGGCGGGAATCTAGTCCTGAACATAGTCCACGACTTGTGTAAACTCTGGGTGTATATACACCAAGAAGCGGGTTACACCTCTCACTGTTTACGTGCCCGGGGGGAGGGGAGGTGTTACCGTGATGCCACAGTCCCTGGAGTACACCGGACTCCATCGCCCGGGGGAAGGAGGGGGGGGGGGGTAGCGAGATGCCACAGTCCCTGGAGTACACCGGACTCCATCGCCCGGGGGAAGGAAGGGGGGGGGGGTAGCGAGATGCCACAGTCCCTGGAGTACACCGGACTCCATCGCCCGGGGGAAGGAAGGGGGGGGGGGGTTATCGTGATGCCACAGTCCCTGCAGTACACCAGACTCCACCGCCCGGGGGAAGGAAGGGGGGAGGGGGTAGCGAGATGCCACAGTCTCTGGTGACCACTGGACTCCACCGCTGATTATCTTCTTAACTGCCTGCAGTACACATGTGCCTAAGACCACTCCAAGATTTCACGAAACTTATCATCTTCATACAAGTTACTTAACAATCTAATAAAAATTAAAATCTAGTACAAATTAAATTCTTTATTTTGACACTAAAACCCAAAACAAAAAATAAACAAGGCTCTGATTCTGGCTGGTGCACGAGAACTCTGTCAAGTTTGCATCAGATCTATCAATGCTCCTTGTGTAAAATGTGATTCGTCTTTAAATCCGCAATATAGATCAAACGCATTTAAATATTATGATGATAATTAAGTGTTTTTTTAAGGCAATCTTATACAAATCTTCGTACATAATGCAGTCTAGTATTATGAATTGAAGTATACAAAATATTTTGTCTCTGGACGTCAAAAGTAATCGTAGCGAAGTTCTTATAAATATATTATACAATTTCACATATTCTACATAGCTATGTTAATAAGCTATTTAATAATTTAATTTGATGTTTCTCATATTTCTAATGCAAATTAAACTTTCATTGAGTAATCGATCATTTTAAAGTTAATGTACAACAATTTACAGCTAGAAGCTTAACGAAAAAGTTACGTAAATGATTGTTTTAAGAGCTCACATCAAACTTTAAATTCAGTTTTAGACGATGACATTAATGAGAAGTTAGACTAATACTCACAGTCAGGAGGAGTAGGAGAAGCTTGGCCATGCTGGCGGGTGTGTGCTGGTGTAGTGTGAGTGGTGAGGCTCACAGCCCTTATATACCTCACGCTCCCTCAACAGGAAGCCCATCCCACCATATTACACATCGCATTTTTTCTCCCAGGACGACTATGTGGACAATACATACACGAACACATGTTGTTCCAGGATGGACGTCTCACAGCATCATGGTACAGTGGGAAGTGAGTGCTCCTGGTGAGTGTTATCAACCAGGCTGTGATACTCACGACAGGCTACGAGGAGCCGCCACCAATAGCCAGGTTCACTAGTCCAGCAACCTGGAGACTCGGTCAGAGACCGGGCCACAGGAATGTAAATCCCCGAAATCAAAACGCAAGGTCATTCGCCTGTTCTGTAAGGTGAATACAGAAAAGTAAAATCAATCATACTTATTGTCATGACATTTTATCCTGAGAGCGTTGCCTCGGGCATGACACAGCAGCATCGAGCATGACACAGCTGCCTCGAGCATGACACAGCTCCGTCGAGCATGACACAGCTGCGTCGAGCATGACACAGCTGCATCGAGCATGACACAGCTCCGTCGAGCATGACACAACTGCGTCGAGAATGACACAACTGCGTCGAGCATGAGCATGACACAGCTCCGTCGAGCATGACACAGATGCATCGAGCATGACACAGCTGCGTCGAGCATGACACAGCTGCGTCGAGCATGACACAGCTGCGTCGAGCATGACACAGCCGCATCGAGCATGACACAGCTGCCTCGAGCATGACACAGCTGCGTCTGCATCGAGCATGACACAGCAGGATCGAGCATGACACAGCTGCCTCGAGCATGACACAGCTGCATCGAGCATGACACAACAGGATCGAGCATGACACAGCTGCCTCGAGCATGACACAGCTGCGTCGAGCATGACACAGCTGCATTGAGCATGACACAGCTGCGTCGAGCATGACACAGCTGCATCGAGCCTGACACGGCTGCCTCGAGCATGACTCAGCTGCCTCGAGCAGGACACAGCTGCCTCAAGCATGACACAGCTGCCTCGAGCATGACACAGCTGCCTCGAGCATGACACAGCTGCCTCAAGCATGACACAGCTGCCTCGAGCATGACACAGCTGCGTCGAGCATGAGCATGACACAGCTCCGTCGAGCATGACACTGATGCATCGAGCATGACACAGCTGCGTCGAGCATGACACAGCTGCCTCGAGCATGACACAGCTGCGTCGAGCATGACACAGCTGCCTCAAGCATGACACAGCTGCGTCGAGCATGACACAGCCGCATCGAGCATGACACAACAGGATTGAGCATGACACAGCTGCCTCAAGCATGACACAGCTGCCTCAAGCAATACACAGCTGCCTCAAGCAATACACAGCTGCCTCGAGCATGACACAGCTGCGTCGAGCAGGACACAGCTGCATCGATCATGACAGGGTTGTCTTGAGCATGATAGAGTTATCTTCAGCATGAGAGGGTTACTTTGAGCATGATAGGGTTGTCTTGAGCATGATAAGGTTGTCTTGAGCATGATAGGGTTGAATTAAGCATGATAAGGTTGTCTTGAGCATGATAGAGTTGTCTTGAGCATGATAGGGTTGTCTTGAGCATCATAGGGCTATCTTGAGCATGATAGGGTTGTCTTGTGTATCATAAGGTTATCTTGAGCATGATAGGGTTGTCTTGAGCATGGTAGGGTTGTATGAAGCATGGTAGAGTTGTCTTGAGCATGATAGGGCTTTCCTGAGCATGATATGGTGGTCTTGAGCATGATAGGGTTGTCTTGAGCATGATAGGGTTGTCTTGAGCATGATAGTATTGTCTTGAGCATGATAGGGCTATCTTGAGCATGATAGGGTTGTCTTTAGCATGACAGGGTTTTCTTGAGGATGATAAGGTTGTCTTGAGCATGATTGGGCTGTCCTGAGCATAATATGGTTGTATTGAGCATGATAGGGTTGTTTTGAGCATGATAAGGTTGTCTTGAGCATGTTATGGTTGTCTTGAGCATGACAGGGTTTTCTTGAGCATGATAAGGTTGTCTTGAGCATGTTAGGGTTGTCTTGAGCATGATAGGGTTGTCTTGAACATGAATGGGCTGTCTTGAGCATGATAGGGTTGTCTTGAGCATGACAGGGTTGTCTTGAGCAGGACAGGATTGTCTTGAGCATGATAGGGTTGTCTTGAGCATGATTGGGTTGTCTTGAGCATTATAGGGCTGTCAGGAACATGATATGGTTGTCTTGAGCATGATAGGGTTGTTATGAGCATGATAGGGTTGTTATGAGCATGTTAGGGTTGTATTGAGCATGATAGGGTTGTCTTGAGCATGATAGGGTTATCTTAAGCATGATAGGGTTATCTTGAGCATGATAAGGTTGTCTTGAGCATGATAGGGTTGTCTTGAGCATGATAAGGATGTCTTGAACATGATAAGGGTTGTCTTGAGCATGATAGGAATATCTTGAGCATGATAGGAATATCTTGAGCATGATAGGGTTGTTATGAGCATGATAGGGTTGTTATGAGCATGTTAGGGTTGTATTGAGCATGATAGGGTTGTCTTGAGCATGATAGGGTTATCTTAAGCATGATAGGGTTATCTTGAGCATGATAAGGTTGTCTTGAGCATGATAGGGTTGTCTTGAGCATGATAAGGATGTCTTGAACATGATAAGGGCTGTCTTGAGCATGATAGGAATATCTTGAGCATGATAGGAATATCTTGAGCATGATAGGGTTGTTATGAGCATGATAGGATTGTTATGAGCATGTTAGGGTTGTATTGAGCATGATAGGGTTGTCTTGAGCATGATAGGGTTATCTTAAGCATGATAGGGTTATCTTGAGCATGATAAGGTTGTCTTGAGCATGATAGGGTTGTCTTGAGCATGATAAGGATGTCTTGAACATGATAAGGGTTGTCTTGAGCATGATAGGGCTGTCCTGAGCATGATATGTGTGGGAACCGACCTGTGAGACTTATATTTATTTAATTTATATAGAATTTATATTTACGTTAATTTGTATACTTCGATAGCAATTGGTATGATGATAAGTGGACTGTATTTCTGCAATAATCTCACAAATCGATCCTCTACACATTAGGGGGGGTTTATATTGAATTTATATATATGCAGCCAATCAAACTACAGTATTAGACTACATACATTGAAGAGGTTCCTTATCTTATTTGTACAGCAGGCCTTAGTCCACCAGGTATAACTAGTATGTAGACACCAAATTATCCTCTTTGAGGTAGCTTCCATCACCCAGTAACTGGTACACAAAGCATGCTTCCTCGTCTTGATCTGTCAAAAGGGCGCTAGCTGTAAAGCCAGAATCCTAATATATGACAGCTATATCAGAGAAAACACTGTACAAGGAACCATAAAGACCTAGGCTTAATTACCTTTAGTATGAGGCGATCTCGTATTCTAACGGGCTCACCCTATCTAATGACATTAATGGCCACAAATGATAGATAAATGGGTTTCGTGAAGAACACTTAACTTGTATTTGTTGACAGCGTGTTGATGATGGTACACCTTTGGTTTCCATAACACTTCCTCCAAGTAAAATTAACAGGAGCTGAATTGCTCCCATGCCTCTGGTCTAAGTACAATAACAATGGCTGACCACTCCCTCCTCACTGAAGCTACTGGCCTACATTGTCCAGATGACAGTAAGTGATAGAAGGGTCACATTTACTCTATTTTAATTCTGATAATTAAGTTAATTTATATGAGATGTTTTTATGATGGCAAAGACTAATGTATTTAAGAATAATTCCCACCATAATAGGTGGTGAATTTATAATAGTATGTGGTAATGATATCCTGTTTTCTATAGACGGAAATTCCACTACAAGTTACATTTTCTATGGGTAACTTGTTTATACAACGCAGCAGCAATATTATCTGCCTGTATGATATTATTAAATGGTGTTGGATTTTCCGACAATATTTTTGTCTTGAGCATGATACAGCTGTCTTGAGAATGATAGGGCTGTCTTGAGCATGATAGGGTTGTCTTGAGCATGATAAGACTGTGCTGAGCATGATAGGGTTATCTTGAGCATGATAAGGTTGTCTTGAGCATGATAGGGTTGTCTTGAGCATGATATGGCTGTCCTGAGCATCATAGGGTTATCTTGAACATGAATGGGCTGTCTTGAGCATGATAGAGTTATCTTGAGCATAATAGGGTTGTCTTGAGCATGATAGGGTTGTCTTGAGCATGATATGGTTGTCTTGAGCATGATAGGGTTGTCTTAAGCATGATAGGGTTGTCTTGAGCATGATAGGGTTGTCTTGAGCATTATAGGGCTGTATTGAGCATGATAGGGCTGTCATGAACATGATAGGATTGTCTTGAGCATGATAGGGTTGTCTTGAGCATGATAGGGCTGTCTTGAGCATGATAGGGTTGTCTTGAGCATGATAGGGCTGTCTTGAGCATGATAAGGTTTTCCTGAGCATGATAAGGTTGTCTGGAGCATGACAGGGATGCCTCCAGCATGACAGGGATTCCTCCAGCATGACAGGGATGCCTCCAGCATGACAGGGATTCCTCCAGCATGACAGGGATGCCTCCAGCATGACAGGGATGCCACCAGCATGACAGGGATGCCACCAGCATGACAGGGATGCCACCAGCATGACAGGGATGCCTCCAGCATGACAGGGATGCCTCCAGCATGACAGGGATGCCACCAGCATGACAGGGATGCCTCCAGCATGACAGGGATGCCACCAGCATGACAGGGATGCCACCAGCATGACAGGGATGCCACCAGCATGACAGGGATGCCTCCAGCATGACAGGGATGCCTCCAGCATGACAGGGATGCCACCAGCATGACAGGGATGCCACCAGCATGACAGGGATGACACCAGCATGACAGGGATGCCACCGTCATGACAGGGATGCCTCCAGCATGACAGGGATGCCTCCAGCATGACAGGGATGCCTCCAGCATGACAGGGATGCCTCCAGCATGATAGGGATGCCTTCAGCATGACAGGGATGCCTCCAGCATGACAGGGATGCCTCCAGCATGACAGGGATGCCTCCAGCATGACAGGAATGCCTCCAGCATGACAGGGATGCCTCCAGCATGACAGGGATGCCTCCAGCATGACAGGGATGCCTCCAGCATGACAGGGATGCCTCCAGCATGACAGGAATGCCTCCAGCATGATAGGGATGCCTCCAGCATGACAGGGATGCCTCCAGCATGACAGGGATGCTTCCAGCATGACAGCGATGCCTCCAGCATGACAGGGATGCCTCCAGCATGACAGCGATGCCTCCAGCATGACAGGGATGCCTCCAGCATGACAGCGATGCCTCCAGCATGACAGGGATGGCTCCAGCATGACAGGGATGCCTCCAGCATGACAGGGATGCCTCCAGCATGACAGGGATGCCTCCAGCATGACAGGGATGCCTCCAGCATGACAGGGATGCCTCCAGCATGACAGGGATGCCTCCAGCATGGCAGCGATGCCTCCAGCATGACAGGGATGCCTCCAGCATGACAGGGATGCCTCCAGCATGACAGGGATGCCTCCAGCATGACAGCGATGCCTCCAGCATGACAGGGATGCCTCCAGCATGACAGGAATGCCTCCAATATGACAGGGATGCTTTGAGTATAACAGGAATGCCTCCAGCATGACAGGGATGCCTCCAGCATGACAGGGATGTCTCCAGCATGACAGGGATGCCTCCTGCATGACAGGAATGCCTCCAGCATGACAGGGATGCCTCCTGCATGATAGGGATGCCTTCAGCATGACAGGGATGCCTCCAGCATGACAGGGATGCCTCCAGCATGACAGGGATGCCTCCAGCATGACAGGAATGCCTCCAGCATGACAGGGATGCCTCCAGCATGACAGGGATGCCTCCAGCATGACAGGGATGCCTCCAGCATGACAGGGATGCCTCCAGCATGACAGGAATGCCTCCAGCATGATAGGGATGCCTCCAGCATGACAGGGATGCCTCCAGCATGACAGGGATGCTTCCAGCATGACAACGATGCCTCCAGCATGACAGGGATGCCTCCAGCATGACAGGGATGTCTCCAGCATGACAGGGATGCCTCTTGCATGACAGGAATGCCTCCAGCATGACAGGGATGCCTCCTGCATGACAGGAATGCCTCCAGCATGACAGGGATGCCTCCTGCATGACAGGGATGTCTCCAGCATGACAGGGATGCCTCCTGCATGACAGGAATGCCTCCAGCATGACAGGGATGCCTCCTGCATGACAGGGATGCCTCCTGCATGACAGGGATGTCTCCAGCATGACAGGGATGCCTCCTGCATGACAGGGATGTCTCCAAAATAACAGAGATTCCAAGAACATGATAGCGCAGCTTCGAGCAATAGTGTTGCCACGAGCATGACAAAGAACGTGCAGCAAGTCTGAATTGCCACGAGCATGACAGAGTAACGTGCAGCAAGTCTGAATTGCCACGAGCATGACAGAATTTACACATGCATGACATGTTTTTTCAAGCATGACAGGGCTGCTATGAGCATGATAGATATTCCCATTGACATGGCAGTGTTACCATGAACATAACAGTGTTACCGTGAACATGACACAGGGTTAACTTGAGCATGACGAGGTTACCGTGAAAATTACAGGGGTTACCGTAAACATGACAGTGTTAGCGTGAACATGATAGTGTTACCGTGAACATTACTGTGTTACCGTGAACATGACAGTGTTACCGTGAACATGACAGTGTTACCGTGAACATGACAGTGTTACCGTGAACATGACAGTGTTCCCGTGAACATGTCGTGGCGCAGTCGACTAAGGCGGGTCTGGGATCATCACGGACGTAGGTTCGAACCCTCATCGCGGTCCTTGTGGATTTGTTCATTTGATGCATCACGCTATTGCGATTTCTGTGTGTATGAAAGATTTGCAATGAACGTGACAGGGTTGCCTCGAACATGACAGCGTTGCAATGAACGTGACAGGGTTGCCTCGAACATGACAGCGTTGCAATGAACGTGACAATTGTCTTCTTCACTTAAGAGATAAACCAATCTTAGGGAAGCTGTAAAGGTCACCAAGAGAGTTAAAATAAGTTTGGAGCGACAAACATCCTGTTCCAGAGCACAGTTATCGCGAGGCGCTGCTGTGCTGTGTACTGCTCAGTATACTGTGCTAACTGTAATGTCACCCGCCGGATGTTGTGTTCTTTTATCGCCCGCATCCCTAGTTAGCAAGTGACGCTTCAAGCTGTTTCTACAGTGATAAATAAGACAATTAAATTTTGAATTAATTCTTCATCACTTTTTTCCCTTTTTTTTTAATTAATGCTAAAGACTTCAAAGCTTATCAACAAAGTTTCTTCAGAATTTTCCTGCGGGAATTTTTCTATCTACGATCAATTTTATTACTACAGCTCGTTTTGAAGGCGGGAGATGGACCATAGAGTGGTCATCATTGGCGATATTAAAGAAAGAATACAAAGTATTGCTACTACCAACAAAGTAATAGCAATGCTAGGCTTTATAGCATTTGGTCACCAAGATGGTTGACCAAACCACACACTAGAAATTGAAGAGACGACGACGTTTCGGTCCTCCCAGGACCATTATCAAGTCGATTGCGATGAGACGATTCTTGTTGTTTGTTGTTTTAGATTCGCTACTTGGGACAAAAAGTAACAAGTAGCACGGGCTATGGTGAGCCCGTTGTGGACTTACCTGGCACAGGAGAGGGGCTGTAACTTGATGAGACGATGGAGGCAAGGGCATTAAGTAGGCGAGAGAGAGGTGAGGAGATGGAAATCTTAGAGGAAGATAAGAGCAAGGGAAAAGGTTAGTAAGGTAAAATGAAGGGTGAAATAGTAGGAATAAGAAAGCGTTCGAAAGGGAAAACAAGAGAAAGAAAATGAAAGATAGATAAAAGGAAGGGCAGGCTTATAGTAGGTAACGTTTATTAGAAAATTTTAAATATTTGAGTATGTACTGTGAAAGGGAAGAGTCAGCAGCAACAAAGCCAGGACTCAGGTTCATGTTGGGTAGCTTGTGTATCAGAACCGATTCGACAAGACGGCGTTTGTGGAGAATAGAGGCAGAAAACATTATTTTAAAGGAAGCCCAATCAATATGATGATTAGAATCTAGAATCCCTAACGTGACAGATGAGAGAATTGTTTGTGTCTGCAGACTTAACACTTCTTTTGTGTTCCTTAAGTCTGTAATTTAGTGTACGGCCAGTTTCACCAAAGTATTGGAGAGGACAAGATGAACAGGAAATATAGTAGACACCATCACCATTAGAAGCAGGAGGAGCAGTGTGAACTAAATTGCTACGAAGTGTGTTAGTTTGTCGAAAGGCGAGTTTAATGTCAAGAGGACGAAAGGTATTGGTAAAAGTTTTGAGTTCAGATATGAAGGGAAGGCAGAGCACAGTGCTATTAGTGTTGAAAGCAGGTTTAGGATGAAATAAATTTCGTTTAGCTTGAGAATAGGCACAGTTGATAAAATATAAAGGGTAACCAAGGCGAGAGAAAGATTTGTAGATAAAGAAAATTTCAGAATCTAGAAACTGAGGGTCGCTGATGCGTAGAGCGCAGAGGAAGAGAGAGACGAGGACACTTTTCTTAACAGAAGGAGGATGGTAGAAAAAGAAGTGAATGTACATAACACTGTTCATGGGTTCGTGGTTGACAGATAAAGATAGCCCGGATTCAGAGCTGTGAGCGTGAACATCAAGAAAAGGAAGAAGGGAATAGATTCCAATTCAAGTTTGAAATGGATGGAAGGCGTCAGATTGTTAAGAGAGAAGGGTAAAGGTTGGAAAAGACTGAGGTCATGAGGCCATAAAGCAAAAATATCATCAACATATCATCAACATAGCGAAGCCAGAGAGAGGGACGAGTGTCAATAGAAGGAAGAAGAAAGTTTCGAAGTATTCCAAGTAGATATTGGCAAGAACAGGAGAAAGAGGGGAACCCATAGCGACACCGAAAGTTTGAGAGAAGTATTTACCGTTGAAAAAGAATGAGTTAGAGTCAACACAGAGTCTGATGATTTCGAGAAAATCGTCAGGGGGAAGCGGGCGAGGAAGAAGGCCCTCAGTCGTCTTCTCTCTAAGGAAAGAAAGAACGTCATCAAGGGGAACATTAGTGAACAGAGAGTCAACATCAAGACAAAGCTCTTACAGGAGGGCTGTAGGCGCAGTCTTTCTATGAAATCCTGAGAGTGACGAAGGTGGGCAGGAAAAAAGTGTCAAGTTAAGGCGTCAAACTTTTAGCGAGCCAGGAGGCAAGAGGGTGGACGACAGAGCCCCGTGAAGAAATGATAGGACAAAGATGAACACCAGGTTTATGAATCTTAGGTAGACCATAGAAATAAGGAAGAGAAGGGCAGATGGCACGGAAACGTTTAATAAGATCGAAGTCAGGAGGACAAAGACTGGAGAGTTTTCTTAGTTTGCAATTGAAGGAAGTTTTACGGTTATCCAAAGGGTTAGAAGTCAGGGGAGCATATGTGAGAGAGTCAGAGAGTCACATCTGCTCACTAGAGGTAGTCTTCACGGTGAAGGACAACCACAGAATCGTCTTTGTCGGAAGGAAGGATAAGAATAAAGTTGTTAGATTTCAGGGAAGCAAGGGCAAGCTGTAAGCGACGAAGAAGGTAGTGATTTTAAGAAAACAAAATGTCAAGAACAGGGATGAGGCCCCCTCCCCCCCGTAAAGGCAGAAAGGTCCGAAAGAGTATTAGAGTTAGAATTGACAAACTTATCATATTAACTAATGAGGTCAATGCCACAGCGCGGTCCAGGGAAAGTAGCAAAAAGAGAGACCAAGTCCGAGATGTTCTTGCTGGTACTTAGAGAGAGGGGGAAGATAAAAGGTTGGTAACACAGTCAGACAGAGAGTATCTAGTCCAAGGACTGTTGGAAATCAGGCGTTGAAGTTTGTTTTGTAGTGTGGAGGAGTGGTGGGAAGAGAAATGGTGAGCACTGTCAAATGCGACGGGAAAATTGCATTTGACTCACTCATTTGGAGGACTCACACACTTCAATTTCTAGTGTATGGTTTGGTCAATATTTTTCAGCCACGTTATTGTGACTCATCGTCTGTTTATAGCAAGATTTTTTTTATCACGAAACACCTGAGGCTATATGCTATATAAGTTCTTCGTCAGACCCAATTTGAAAAACTCTGTAAAATTGTACTCAAATTAATAATAAGAAAAAGATTAACTCTTAGAGTCTGCAGACAAAGGTGATTAAACTATTATTATCTTTAAGAAATAAACCCTAAGATGGAAGACTCAGAGAACTTAATATGTTTTCTTTCCAAAAACAATTTCAAGAATTTGTAAAGGAATTTCGAAACACTCAAACAAACGGAACAATTTGAGATGCAGATAAAAACATCAATAAGAAACTTATTGAAAGTGGATGCAATAAAAACACAGGACAATGACAACATAAGACAACGACAACATAGGACAATGACAACATAAGACAACGACAACATAGGACAACGACAACATAGGACAACGACAACATAGGACAATGACAACATAGGACAATGACAACATAGGACATTGACAACATAGGACAATGACAACATAAGACAACGACAACATAGGACAATGACAACATAGGACAATGACAACATAGGACAATGACAACATAGGACAATGACAACATGGGACAATGACAACATAAGACAACGACAACATAGGACAACGACAACATAAGACAACGACAACATAGGACAATGACAACATAAGACAACGACAACATAAGACAACGACAACATAGGACAACGACAACATAAGACAACGACAACATAGGACAATGACAACATAAGACAACGACAACATAAGACAACGACAACATAGGACAATGACAACATAAGACAACGACAACATAAGACAACGACAACATAGGACAATGACAACATAGGACAATGACAACATAGGACATTGACAACATAGGACAATGACAACATAAGACAACGACAACATAGGACAATGACAACATAGGACATTGACAAAATGGGACAATGACAACATAGGACAATGACAACATGGGACAATGACAACATGGGACAATGACAACATAGGACAATGACAACATAGGACAATAACAACATAGGACAATGACAACATAGGACAATGACAACAAAGGACAATAACAACATAGGACAATGACAACATAGGACAATGACAACATAGGACAATAACAACATAGGACAATGACAACATAGGACAATGACAACATAGGACAATGACAACATAGGACAATGACAACATAAGACAACGACAACATAGGACAACGACAACATAAGACAACGACAACATAGGACAATGACAACATAAGACAACGACAACATAAGACAACGACAACATAGGACAATGACAACATAGGACAATGACAACATAGGACAATGACAACATGGGACAATGACAACATAAGACAACGACAACATAGGACAACGACAACATAAGACAACGACAACATAGGACAATGACAACATAAGACAACGACAACATAAGACAACGACAACATAGGACAACGACAACATAAGACAACGACAACATAGGACAATGACAACATAAGACAACGACAACATAAGACAACGACAACATAGGACAATGACAACATAAGACAACGACAACATAAGACAACGACAACATAGGACAATGACAACATAGGACAATGACAACATAGGACATTGACAACATAGGACAATGACAACATAAGACAACGACAACATAGGACAATGACAACATAGGACATTGACAAAATGGGACAATGACAACATAGGACAATGACAACATGGGACAATGACAACATGGGACAATGACAACATAGGACAATGACAACATAGGACAATAACAACATAGGACAATGACAACATAGGACAATGACAACAAAGGACAATAACAACATAGGACAATGACAACATAGGACAATGACAACATAGGACAATGACAACATAGGACAATAACAACATAGGACAATGACAACATAGGACAATGACAACATAGGACAATGACAACATGGGACAATGACAACATAGGACAATGACAACATAGGACAATGACAACATGGGACAATGACAACATAGGACAATGACAACATAGGACAATGACAACATGGGACAATGACAACATAGGACAATGACAACATAGGACAATGACAACTGTTATTTATCGTTCACTTAATCTTTTTGGCCACATTTCCTAAGGAAATGAATATATCTCCATATCCAGTCATGTACAATCACCTTAATTGTTTATTATAAATAACACTGTAGAAAAATATTTTAACTATACCATATATATAGAATTTTAGTACAATAATTGATAAATATTCATCTGTTTGGTCATATTTCTTTATAAAACGAGAATATTTCCAACTTCAGTTCTGTTCAATCATCTTTGATTTTTCTTATCCACAACACTAGGAAAATATTTGAATTACTAATATCTGTAAAGTTTACAGATGTAAGGGCGTGAACACCACTACTCGCAGGCGAGAGTGTAGATGGGCCTTCAGTAAAATCCTGGTTGGGCACGAGTTCCGAACTTCAAAACCTCCCAGTGAATTAAGTAATTTTTCTAGTGTATAGGCCTCTCTCTTATTGTGGTTGAGTGAGTTAAAGTAGGTGTCTGGGATTCACCAGAACGCCGGATCAAGTCACCTTATTGTCCCAAAATGATTTTCGCGTTATCGATATTATACGAGGGTTTGGGTAACTTTTGGTAAACATTAGTTTCTACCTTGAGGCCACATTTCATTTTAATACAAATACAAATATTTTATTCATAAAAATCTACTTAATACATTTAAAGTTTGGTTAGTTATGTTTAGAGTGAATTATTTACCTAAGAGAAAGTATTGGAGAGTTTGGAGAATGTCTAACAATGAGAATACAATTTAAAGGACATATGAAAAAATAATAATTCAATAACTATATACACAAAAGTATTTACACATCCAGCACTCTCAATGAAAAGATTTTAGGGCTAATCCGGATACAAATCCCTCCCAACAGATTACTAATGTTCAGGCAACATAAATCGGACTTCCATAGCAATCAAAATGCCTGTCAGTATACAATGTCTTTGTTGCCCCTAGAACGTGTGAAATTTTAAACTTCAATTATGTGGAATTGCCTTAAATTTTCCATCTGTGGCTGGAGGCAGGTAAGCGTCGTCAACGGAAAAGTGTCGAAGGTTGCGTTCGTAAGAGTTGAAGGTTGCGTTCGTAAGTGTCGAAGGATGCGTTCGAAAGTGTTGAACGTTGCGTTCTAAGGGTCGAAGGATGCGTTCATAAGTGTTGAAGGTTGCGTTCGTAAGCGTCGAAGGTTGCGTTCGTTAAGTGTCGAATGATGTGTTCGTAAGTGTCGATGGTTTCGTTCATAAGTGTCGAAGGTTGCCATCGTCAGTGTTCAAGGTGGCGTTCGTAAGTGTCGAAGGTTGCGTTTGTAAGTGTCGAAGGTTGCGTTCATAAGTGTCGAAAGATGCGTTCGTAAGTGTCGAAAGTTGCGTTCGTAATTGTCGAAGGTTGCGTTCTAGGTATCGTAGGTTTCGTTCGTAAGTGTCGAAGGTTGCGATCGTAAGTGTCGAAGGTTGCGTTCTAAGTGTCGAAGGTTTCGTTCTAAGTGTCCACGATTGCGTTCGTAAGAGTCGAAGGCTGCGTTAGTGAGTGTTAAAAATGGCGTTCGTAAATGTCGAAGGTTGCGTTCGTAAGTGTCGAATTATGCGTTCGCAAGTGTCGATGGTTTCGTTCGTAGGTGTCAAAGATTGCGATTATAAGTGTTCAAGATTGCGTTCGTAAGTGTCGGAGGTTGCGTTCGTATGTATCTAAGGTTGCAATCGAGAGAGTCAAAGGTTGCGTTCGTAAGTGTCGAAGATTGCGTTCATAAGCGTCAGTGATTGCGTTCGTAAGTGTTGAAGGTTGCATTCGTAAGTGTCGAAGGTTGCGTTCGAAAGTTTCGAACGTTGCGTTCTAAGTGTCGAAGGTTGGGTTCGTAAGTGTTGAAGGTTGCGTTCGTAAGTGTCGAAGGTTGCGTTCGTTAAGTATCGAAGGTTGGGTTTGTAAGTGTTGAAGGTTGCTTTCGTCAGTGTCGAAGGGTGCGTTCGTAAGTGTCGATGGTTTCGTTCGTAAGTGTCAAAGGGTGTGTTCATAAGTGTCGATGGTTTCGTTCGTAAGTGTCGAAGGTTACGATTGTAAGTGTTCAAGGTTGCTTTCGTCAGTGTCGAAGGGTGCGTCCGTAAGTGTCGAAGATTGCGGTCGTAAGTGTCGAAGGTTGCGTTCGTAAGTGTCGAAGGTTGCGTTCGTTAAGTGTCGAAGGTTGCGATTGTAAGTGTTCACGGCTGCTTTCGTCAGTGTCGAAGATTGCGTTCGTAAGTGTCGAAGGTTGCGTTCGTAAATGTCGAATGTTGTGTTCGTAAGTGTCGGTGGTTTCGGACATAAGTGTCGAAGGTTGCGATCGTCAGTGTTCAAGGTGGCGTTCGTAAGTGTCGAAGGTTGCGTTTGTAAGTGTCGAAGGTTGCGTTCGTATGTGTCGAAAGTTGCGTTGGTAAGTGTCGAAAGTCGCGTTCGTAAGTGTCGATGGTTGCGTTCGTAAGTGTCGAAGGTTGCAATCGAGTGTGTCGATGGTTACGTTCGTAAGTGTCGAAGATTGCGTTCGTAAGTGTTGAAGATTGCGTTCGTAAGTGTTGAAGATTGCGTTCGTAAGTGTTGAAGGTTGCTTTCGTAAGTGTCGAAGGTTGCGTTCGAAAGTGTCGAATATTGCGTTCTAAGTGTCGAAGGTGGCGTTCGTAGGTGTCGAAGATTGCGTTCGTTAAGTGTCGAAGGTTGCGATTCTAAGTGTTCAAGGTTGCTTTCGTAAGTGTCGAAGGGTGCGATCGTAAGTGTCGATGGTTTCCTTCGTAAGTGTCGAAGGTTGAGATTGTAAGTGTTTAAGGTTGCTTTCGTCAGTGTCGAAGGGTGCGTTTGTAAGTGTCAATGCTTTCGTTCGTAAGTGTCGAAGGTTGCGTTCGAAAGTGTCGATGGTTTAGTTCGTAAGTGTCAAAAGCTGCGTTTGCAAGTGTTCAAGGTTGCCTTTGGCAGTGTCGATGGTTTCGTTCGTAAATGTCGAAGATTGCGGTCGTAAGTGTCGAGGGGTGCGTTCGTAAGTGTCGAAGGTTGCGATTGAAAGTGTTCCAGGTTGCTTTCGTCAGTGTCGAAGGGAGCGTTCGTAAGTTTCGAAGATTGCGGTCGTAAGTGTCGAAGATTGCATTCGTAAGTGTCGAAGGATGCGTTCGAAAGTATCGAAATTTGCGTTCTAAGTGTTGAAGAATGCGTTCATAAGTGTTGAAGGTTGCGTTCGTAAGGGTCGAAGGATGCGTTCGTTAAGTGTCGAAGGTTGCGTTCTTAGTGTCGAAGGTTGCGTACGTAAGTGTCGAATGATGTGTTCGAAAGTGTCGATGATTTCGTTCATAAGTGTCAAAGGTTGCGACCGTCAGTGTTCAAGGTGGCGTTCGTAAGTGTCGAAGGTTGCGTTTGTAAGTGTCAAAGGTTGCGTTCGTTAGTGTCGAAATATGCGTCCGTAAGTGTTGTAGGTTGCGTTCGTAAGAGTCGAAGGTTGCGTTCGTAAGTGTCGAAAGTTGCGTTCGTAATTTTCGAAGGTTGCGTTCTAGGTGTCATAGAATGCGTTCGTAAGTGTCGAAGGTTGCTATCGTAAGTGTCGAATGTTGCGTTCTAAGTGTCGAAGGTTTCGTTCGAAGTGTCCAAGTTTGCGTTCGTAAGAGTCGAAGGTTGGGTTAGTGAGTGTTGAAAGTGGCATTCGTATATGTCGAAGGTTGCGTTCGTAAGTGTCGAATGATGCGTTGGTAAATGTCGATAGTTTCATTTGTTAGTGTCAAAGATTGCTATTATAAGTGTTCAAAATTGCGTTCGTAAGTGTCGAAGATTGAGTTCGTAAGTGTCGAAGATTGCTTTCGTAAGTGTTGAAGGTTGCATTCGTAAGTGTCGAAGGTTGCGTTTGTAAGTGTCGAAGGTTGCGTTCATAAGTGTCGAAAGATGCGTTCGTAAGTATCGAAGGTTGCTTTCGTAAGTGTCAAAGGTTGCGATCGTAAGTGTCGAAGGTTTCGTTCTAAGTGTCCAATATTGCGTTCGTATGAGTGGAAGGTTGCGTTAGTGAGTGCTTAAACTGGCGTTCGTAAATGTCGAAGGTTGCGTTCGTAAGTGTCGAATGACGCGTTCGTAAGTGTCGATAGTTTCGTTCGTTAGTGTCAGAGATTGCGATTATAAGTGTTCAAGATTGCGTTCGTAAGTGTCGGAGGTTGCGTTCGTAAGTGTCGAAGGTTGCTATCGTAAGAGTAGAGGTTGTGTTCGTTAAGTGTCGAAGGTGGCGATTGTAAGTGTTCACGATTGCTTTCGTCAGTGTCGTAGATTGAGTTCGTAAGTGTCGAAGAATGCGTCGTAACTGTCGAAGATTGCGTTCGTTAGTGTTGAAAGTTGCATTCGTAAGTTTAGAACGTTGCGTTCGAAAGTGACGAACGTGGCGTTCTATGTGTAGAAGGTCGCGTTCGTAAGTGTCGATGGTTGCGTTCGCAAGTGTCGTAGATTGCAGTCGTAAGTGTTGAAAGGTGCGTTCGTAAGTGTCGAAAGTTGCGATTGAAAGTGTTCCAGGTTGTTTTCGTCAGTGTCGAAGGGAGCGTTCATAAGTGCCGAAGGTTGCGACCGTCAGTGTTAAGGTGGCGTTCGTAAGTGTCGAAGGTTGCGTTTGTAAGTGTCGAAGGTTGCGTTCGTAAATGTCGAAATATGCGTTCGTAAGTGTCGTAGGTTGCGTTCGTAAGAATCGAAGCTTGCGTTCGTAAGTGTCGAAAGTTGCGTTCGTAATTGTCGAAGGTTGGGTTCTAGGTGTCGTAGGATGCGTTCGTAAGTGTCGAAGGTTGCTATCGTAAGAGTCGAAGGTTGCGTTCTAAGTGTCGAAGGTTTCGTTCTAAGTGTCCAAGATTGCGTTCGTAAGAGTTGAAGGTTGGGTTAGTGAGTTTTGAAAGTGGCGTTCGTAAATGTCGAAGGTTGCGTTCGTAAGTGTCAAAGATTTCAATTATAAGAGTTCAAGATTGCGTTCGTAAGTGTTGAAGGTTGCATTCATAAGTGTCGAAGGTTGCGTTCACAGATGTCGAACGTTGCGTTCTAAGTTCCGAAGGTTCGGTTCGTAAGTGTCGAAGGTTTCGATTGTAAGTGTTCACGGTTGCTTTCATCAGTATCGTAGATTGCGTTCGTAAGTGTCGAAGTTTGCGTTCGTAAATGTCGAAGGTTGCGTTCGTTAAGTGTCGAAGGTTGCGAATGTAAGTGTTCACGGTTGCTTTCGTCAGTGTCGAAAATTGCGTTCGTAAGTGTCGAAGATTGCGGTCGCAAGTGTCGAAGATTGCGTTCGTAAGTGTCGAAGATTGCGGTCGTATGTGTTGAAGGTTGCATTCGTAAGTGTCAAAGGTTGCGTTCGTAAGTGTCGAAGGTTGCGATTGTAAGCGTTCAAGTTTGCTTTCATCAGAGTCAAAGGGTGCGTTCATATGAGTCGAAGGTTTCGTTCGTAAGTGTTGAAGGTGGCGATTGTAAGAGATCAAGGTTGCTTTCGTCAGTGTCAAATGGTGCGTTCGTAAGTGCCGATGGTTTCGTTCGTAAGTCTCGAAAGTTGCGTTCGTAAGTGTAGATGGTTTCGTTCGTAAGTGTCGAAGATTGGGATTATAAGTGTTCAAGGTTGCTTTCATCAGTGTCGAAGGGAGCGTTCGTAAATGTCGAAGATTGCGTTCGTAAGTGTCGAAGGTTGCGTTCGTAAATGTCGAAGGTTGCGCTCGTTAAGTGTCGAAGGTTAAGTTCTAAGAGCTGAAAGTTGCGTTTGTAAGTGTCGAATGATGTGTTCGTAAGTGTCGATGGTTTCGTTCATAAGTGTCGAAGGTTGCGTTCGTCAGTGTTCAAGGTGGCGCTCGTAAGTGTAGACGGTTGCGTTTGTAAGTGTCGAAGGTTGCCTTCATAGGTGTCGAAAGATGCGTTCGTAAGTGTCGTAGGTTGCGTTCGTAAGAGTCGAAGGTTGCGTTCGTAAGTGTCGAAAGTTGCGTTCGTAATGGTCGAAGGTTGCGTTTTAAGTGTCACAGGTTTCGTTCGTAAGTGTCGAAGGTTGCGATCGTAAGTGTCGAAGGCTGCGTTCAAAGTGTCGAAGGTTTCGTTCTAAGTGTCCAAGATTTCGTTCGTACGAGTCGAATGATGCGTTCGTAAGTGTCGATGGTTTCGTTCGTAAGTGTCAAAGGTTGCGATTATAAGTATTCAATATTGCGTTCGTAAGTGTCGAAGGTTGCGTTCGTAACTTTCGATGGTTGCGTTCGTATGTGTCGATAGTTCCAATCGAGAGTTTCAAAGATTGCTTTCGTAAGTGTCGAAGATTGCGGTCGTAAGTGTTGAAGGTTTCATTCGTAAGTGTCGAAGGTTGCGTTCCAAAGTGTCGAACGTTGCGCACTAAGTGTCGAAGGTTGTGTTCGTAAGTGTTGAAGGTTGCGGTCGTAAATGTCGAGGGTTGCGATTGTAAGTGTTCAAGGTTGCTTTCAACAGAGTCAAAGGGTGCGTTCGTATGTGTCGAAGATTGCGTTCGTAAGTGTTGATGGTTTCGTTCGTAAGTGTCGAGGGTTGCGATTGTAAGTGTTCAAAGTTGCTTTCGTCAGTGTCGAAGGATGCGTTCATAAGTGTCGAAGATTGTCGTCGTAAGTGTCAAAGGTTGCGTTCTTAAGTGTTGAAGGTTGCGTTCATTAGGTGTCGAAGGTTGCGATTATAAGTGTTCACGGTTGCTTTTGTCAGTGTCGAAGATTGCGTTCGTAAGTGTCGAAGGTTGCATTCGTTAAGTGTCGAAGATTGCGTTCTTAGTGTCGAAGATTGCGTTGGTAAGTGTCGAATGATGTGTTCGTAAGTGTCGATGCTTTCGTTCATAAGTGTCGAAGGTTGCGTTCGTAAGTGTCGAAGGTTGCATTTGTAAGTGTCGAAGGTTGCGATCGTATCTGTCGAAAGTTGCGTTGGTAAGTGTCGAAGGATGCAATCGAGAGTGTCGAAGGTTGCAATCGAGAGTGTCAAAGGTTGCGTTCGTAAGTGTCAAAGGTTGCGTTCGTAAATGTCGAAGGTTGCGTTCGTAATTTTCGATGGTTGCGTTCGTAAGTGTCGATGGTTCCAATCGAGAGTGTCAAAGATTGCTTTCGTAAGTGTCGAAGATTGCGGTCGTAAGTGTTGAAGGTTGCATTCGTAAGTATCGAAGGTTGCGTTCGAAAGTGTCGAACGTTGCGTTCTAAGTGTCGAAGGTTGTGTTCGAAAGTGTTGAAGGTTGCGTTCGTAAATGTCGAAATATGTGTTCGTAAGTGTCGTAGGTTGCGTTCGTAAGAATCAAAGGTTGCGTTCATAAGTGTCAAAAGTTGCGTTAGTAATTATCGAAGGTTGCGTTCTAGGTGTCGTAGGATGCGTTCGTAAGTGTCGAAGGTTGCTATCGTAAGAGTCGAAGGTGGCGTTCTAAGTGTCGAAGGTTTCGTTCTAAGTGTCCAAGATTGCGTTCGTAAGAGTTGAAGGTTGGGTTAGTATGTTTTGAAAGTGGCGTTCGTAAGTGTCAAAGATTGCGTTCGTAAGTATTGAAGGTTGCATTCGTAAGTGTCGAAGGTTGCGTTCGAAGGTGTCGAACGTTGCGTTCTAAGTGCCGAAGGTTGCGTTCGTAAGTGTCGAAGGTTTCGATTGTAAGTGTTCACGGTTGCTTTCGTCAGTATCGTAGAATGCGTTCGTAAATGTCGAAGGTTGTGTTCGTAAATGTCAAAGGTTGCATTCGGTAAGTGTCGAAGGTTGCGACTGTAAGTGTTCAAGGTTGCTTTCATCAGTGTCGAAGGGAGCGTTCGTAAGTGACGAAGATTGCGTTTGTTAAGTGTCGAAGGTTAAGTTCTAAGAGTCGAAAATTGCGTTTGTAAGTGTTGAATGATGTGTTCGTAAGTGTCGATGGTTTCGTTAATAAGTGTCGAAGGTTGCGATCGTCAGTGTTCAAGGTGGCGTTCGTAAGTGTCGACGGATGCGTTTTTAAGTGTCGAAGGTTGCCTTCATAAGTGTCGAAAGATGCGTTCGTAAGTGTCGTAGGTTGTGTTCGTAAGTGTCGAAAATTGCATTAGTAAGTGTCGAAAGTTGCGTTCGTAATTGTCGAAGGTTGCGTTCTAGGTGTCGTAGGTTTCGCTCGTAAGTATCGAAGGTTGCGATCGTAAGTGTCGAAGGGTGCGTTCTAAGTCTCGAAGGTTTCGTTCTAAGTGTCCAAGATTGCGTTCGAAAGAGTCGAAAGTTGCGTTAGTGAGTGTCGAATGATGCGTTCGTAAGTGTCGATGGTTTCGTTCGTAAGTGTCAAAGATTGCGAATATAAGTATTCAAGATTGCGTTCGTAAGTGTCGAAGATTGCAGTCGTAAGTGTCGAAAGGTGCGTTCGTAAGTGTCGAAGATTGCAGTCGTAAGTGTCGAAAGGTGCGTTCGTAAGTGTCGAAGTTTGCGATTGAAAGTGTTCCAGGTTGCTTTCGTCAGTGTCGAAGGGAGCGTTCGTAAGTGTCGATGGTTTCGTTCATAAGTGCCGAAGGTTGCGACCGTCAGTGATTAAGGTGGCGTTCGTAAGTGTCGAAGATTGCGTTTGTAAGTGTCGAAGGTTGCGTTCGTAAGCGTTGAAATATGCGTTCGAAAGTGTCGAAGGTTGCATTCGTAAGAATCGAAGGTTGCGTTCGTTAGTGTCGAAGGTTGCTATTGTAAGAGTCGAAGGTTGCGTTCAAAGTGTCCAAGATTGCGTTCGTAAGAGTTGAAGGTTGGGTTAGTGAGTTTTGAAAGTGACGTTCGTAAGTGTCGAAGGTTTCTGTTGTAAGTGTTCACGGTTCCTTTCGTCAGTATCGTAGATTACGTTCGTAAGTGTCGAAGATTGCGGTCGCAAGTGTCGAAGATTGCGTTCGTAAGTGTCGAAGATTGCGGTCGTAAGTGTTGAAGGTTGCATTCGTAAGTGACGAACGTTGCGTTCTAAGTGTCGAAGGTTGTGTTCGTAAATGTCAAAGGTTGCGTTCGTTAAGTGTTGAAGGTTGCGATTGTAAGTGTTCAAGGTTGCTTTCATCAGTCAAAGGGTGCATTCGTAAGTGTCGTAGAGTGCGTTCATGTGTGTCGCAGGTTTCGTTCGTAAGTGTCGAAGGTGACGATTGTAAGTGTTCAAGGTTGCTTTCGTCAGTGTCGAATAGTGCGTTCGCAAGTGTCGATGGTTTCGTTCGTAAGTCTCGAAGGTTGCGTTCGTAAGTGTAGATGGTTTCGTTCGAAAGTGTCGAAGATTGCGATTGTAAGTGTTCAAGGTTGCTTTCATCAGTGTCGAAGGTTGCGTTCGTAAATGTCGAACGTTGCGTTCGTAAATATCGAACGTTGCGTTCGTTATGTGTCGAAGGTTGCGTTCTAAGAGTCGAAGGTTGCGTTTGTAAGTGTCGAATGATGTGTTCGTAAGTGTAGATGGTTTCGTTCATAAGTGTCGAAGGTTGCGATCGTCAGTGTTCAAGGTGGCGTTCGTAAGTGTCGACGGTTGCGTTTGTAATTGTCGAAGGTTGCCTTCATAGGTGTCGAAAGATGCGTTCGTAAGTGTCGTAGGTTGCGTTCGTAAGAGTCAAAGGTTGCAATCGTAAGTGTCGAAAGTTGCCATCGTAAGTGTCGAAGGTTGCGTTCTTAGTGTCGAAAGTTTCGTTCTAAGTGTCCAAGATTGCGTTCGTAAGAGTCGAACGATGCGTTAGTGAGTGTTGAAAGTGGCATTCGTAAGTGTCGAAGGTTGCGTTCGTAAATGTCAAAGATTTCGATAATACGTGTACAAGATTGTCTTCGCATATGTCGAAGATTGAGTTCGAAAGAGTCGAAGATTGCGTTCGTAAGTGTTGAAGGTTGCATTCGTAAGTGTCGAAGGTTGCGTTCGAAGGTGTCGAACGTTGCGTTCTAAGTGCCGAAGGTTACGTTCGTAAGTGTCGAAGGTTGCGTTCGTTAATGTCGAAGGTTGGGACTGTAAGTGTTCAAGGTTGCTTTCGTCCGTATCGTAGATTGCGTTCGTAAGTGTCGAAGGTTGCGATTGTAAGTGTTCAAGGGTACTTTCGTCAGTGTCGAAGATTGCGTTCGTAAGTGTCGAAGATTGCGGTCGTAATTGTTCAAGGCAGCATTCGTAAGTGTCGAAGGTTGCGTTCGGAAGTGTCGAAGGTTGCGTTCGGAAGTGTCGAAGGTTGGTATTGTAAGTGTTCAAAGTTGCTTTCATCAGGGTCGAAGAGTGCATTCGTATGTGTCGATGGTTTCGTTCGTAAGTGTCGAAGGTTGCGTTCGTAAGTGTAGATTGTTTCGTTCGTAAGTGTCGAAGGTGCGATTGTAAGTGTTCAAGGTTACTTTCATCAGTGTTGAAGGGAGCGTTCGTAAGTGTCGAAGATTGCGTTCGTAAGTGTCGATGGTTGCGTTCGTAAATGTCGAAGATTGCGTTCGTTAAGTGTCGAAGGTTGCGTTCTAAGTGTCGAAGGTTGCGTTCGTAAGTGTCGAATGATGAGTTCGTAAGTGTCGAAAGGTGCGTTCGTAACAGTCGAAGGTTGCATTCTAGGTGTCGTAGGTTTCGTTCGTAAGTGTCGAAGGTTGCGATCGTAAGCGTCGAAGGTTGCGTTCTAACTGTCGAAGGTTTCGTTCTAAGTGTCCAAGATGGCCTTTTAAAGAGTCGAAAGTTGCGTTAGTGAGAGTTGAATGTGGCGTTCGCAAATGTCGAAGGTTGCGTTCGTAAGTTCGAATGATACGTTCGTAAGTGTCGATGGTTTCGTTCGTAAGTGTCAAAGATTGCGATTATAAGTATTCAAGATTGCGTTCGTAAGTGTCGAAGGTGGCGTTCGTAAGTGTCGATGGTGGCGTTCGTAAGTGTGGAAGGTTGCAATCGAGAGTGTCAAAGGTTTCCTACGTAAGTGTCGAAGATATCGTTCGTAAGTGTTGAAGGTTGCATTCGTAAGTGTCGAAGGTTGCATTCGAGAGTATCGAACGCTGCGTTCTAAGTGTCGAAGGTTGCGTTCGTTAAGTGTCGAAGGATGAGACTGTAAGTGTTCAAGGTTTCTTTCCTCAGTGTCGAAGTATGCGGTCGAAAGTTTCGAACGTTGCGTTCGTCAGTGTCGAAGGGTGCGTTCGTAAGTGTCGATGGGTTCGTTCGTAAGTGTCGAAGGTTGTGGTAGTTAGAGTCGAAGGTTGCTTTCGTAAATGTCGAAGGTTGCTTTCGTTAAGTGTCGAAGATTGCGTTCAAAGTGTCGAATGATGTTTTCGTAAGTGTCGATGGTTTCGTTCGTAAGTGTCGAAGGTTGCCTTCCTTGCGTCCATGAAGGGAGCGGGTCGGCCGAGCGGACAGCACGCTGGACTTGTGATCCTGTGGTCCCGGTTTCGTTCCTGCGCACCGGCGAGAAACAATGGGGCAGAGTTTCTTTCACCCTATGCCCCTGTTACCTAGCAGTAAAATAGCAGTATGGTTTTGTTCGTGAGTGTTTAAGGGTGCGTTCGTAAGTGTCGAAGGTTGCGTTCGTAAGTTTCGAATGTTGCGTTCGTACGTGTCGATGAATGCTTTCGTAAGTGTCGAAAGTTGTGTTTTAAGTGTCGAAATTTGCGTTCGTAAGTGTCGAAGGTTGCGTTTGTAAGTGTCGAAGGTTGCGTTCGTAAGTGTCGAAGGTTGCGTTCGTAAGTGTCGAAAGTTGCGTTCGTAAGTGTCGAAGGTTGCGTTCGTAAGTGTCAAAGGATGCGGTCGTAAGTGTTGAAGGTTGCGTTTGTAAGATTAAGACGTTGCGTTCCTAAGTGTCGATGGTTGCGTTCGTTAGAGTTGAAGGGTGCGTTCGTAAGTGTCGAAGGTTGCGTTCGTAAGTGTCGATGGGTGCATTCGTAAGTGTCGATGGATGCTTTCGTAGGTATCGAAAGCTGCGTTGTAAGTGTCGAAGGTTGCGTTCGTAGGAATCGAAGTTTGCGTTCGTAAGTGTCTATTGATGCGTTCGTAAGTGTTGAATGTGGCGTTCGTAAGTGTCGAAGGTTACGTTTGTATGTGTCGAAGGTTGCATTCGTAAGTGTCGAATATTGCGTTCGTAAGATTCGAAGGTTACGTTCGTTAATATCGAAAAAATTTCGAAAGTTTTCGAGTTTGCGTTCATAAGTGTTCGATGTTGTGTTCGTAAGTGTCGAAGGTTGCGTTCGTAAGTGTCAAAGGTTGCGTTTTTGACCAAATTTGCGTTTGTTAGTGTCGAAGGATGATTTCGTAAGTGTCGAAAGTGGCGTTCTAAGTCTCTAAGGTTGCGTTCGTAAGTTTCTTAGGTTGCGTTCGTAAGAGTCGAAGGTTGCGTTCGTAAGTGTCGAAAGTTGCGTTTGTAATTGTCGAATGTTGCGTTCGTTAGTGTCCAAGATTGCGTTCATAAGAGTCGAAGGTTGCGTTCGTGAAGGCTGAGAAATGCGTTCGTAGGTGTCGAAGGTTGCGTTTTAAGTGCCGAAGGTTTCGTCCGTAAGTGTCGATGGTTGCGTTCGTAAGTGTCGAAGGTTGCATTCGTAAGTGTCGAAGGATGCTTTCGTAAATGTCGAAAGTTGCGTTCGTCAGTGTCGAAGGTTGCGTTCCTAAGAATCGAAGGTTGGGTTCGTAAGTGTTGAATGTTGCGTTCGTAAGTGTCGACGGTTACGTTCGTCAGTGTCGAAGATTCCGTTCGTAAGTGTCAAGACTTGCTTTCGTAAGTGTCGAAGGTTACGGTGTAAGTGTCGAAGGTTGCGTTCGTAAGTGTCGAGGGTTGCGTTCATAAGTGATGAAGGGTGAGTTCGTAAGTATCGAAGGTTGCGTTCGTAAGTGTCGAAGGTTGCATTCGTAAGTGTCGAAGGATGCTTTCGTACGTACCGAATGCTGGGTTCTAAGTGTCGAAGTTTGCGTTCGTAAGAATCGAAGGTTGTGTTCGTAAGAATCGAAGGCTGCGTTCGTAAGTGTCGAATGATGCGTTCGTAAGTGTCGAATGTTGCGTTCGTAAGTGTCGAAGGTTACGTTGATAAGTGTTGAAGCTTGCGTTCGTAAGTGTCGAAGGTTGCGTTCGTAAGTGTCGAATATTGCGTTCGTTAGTGTCGAAGGTTGCTTTCGTAAGTGTCGAAGGATGCTTTCGTTAGTGTTGAAAGTTGTGTTAAAAGTGTCGAAGGTTGCGTTCGTAAGTGTCGAAGGTTGCGTTCGTAAGTGTCGAAGGTTGCGTTCGTAAGTGTCGAAGGTTGCGTTCGTAAGTGTCGTAAGTTGCGTTCGTAAGAGTCGAAGGTTGCGTTCGTAAGTGTCAAAAGTTGCGTTTGTAATTATCGAAGGTTGCGTTCTAGGTGTCGAATGTTGCGTTCTAAGTGTGGAGGGTTTCGTTCTAAGTGTCCAAGATTGCGTTCGTAAGAGTCGAAGGTTGCGTTCGTGAGTGTTGAGAGTGGCGTTCGTAAGTGTCGAAGGTTGCGTTCGTAAGTGTCGAATGTTCCGTTCGTAAGTGTCGAACGTTTCGTTTTAAGTGTCGAACGTTTCGTTCGTAAGTGTCGAAGGTTATGTTCTAAGTGTCGAAGTTTACGTTCGTAAAGGTCGAAAGCTGCATTCGTAAGGGTCGAAGGCTGCGTTCGTAGTAGTCGAAGGCTGCGTTCGTAGGAGTCGAAGGTTCCGTTCGTAAGTGTCGACGGGTACGTTCGTAAGTGTCGAAAGTGGCGTTTTAAGTGTCGAAAGTTGCGTTCGTAAGTGTCGAAAGTTGCCTTCGAAAGTGTCGAAGGTTGCGTTCTTAAGTGTCGAATGTTGCGTTTAGAAGTATCGAAAGTTGCGTTCGTTAGTGTTAAAGGGTGCGTTCGTAAGTGTCGAATGTTGCGTTTGTAAGTGTCGAAAGTTGCGTTCGTAAGTGTCGAAGACTACGTTAGTAAGTGTTGAAGATTGCGTTCGTAAGTGTCGAAGGTTGCAATTGTAAGTGTCGAGGAATGCTTTCGTAAGTGTCGAAAGTTGCGTTCTTCAGTTTTCATGGTTGCGTTCGTAAGTGTCGAAGGTTGCAATCGAAATTCTCAAAGACTACGTTCGTAAGTGTCGAAATTTGCGTTCGTAAGTGTCGAAGGTGGCGTTCGTAAGTGTCGAAAGTTGCGTTCTAAGTGTCGAAGGTTGCGTTCGTAAGTGTCGAAGAATGCTTTCGTAAGTGTCGAAAGTTGTGTTTTAAGTGTCGAAATTTCCGTTCGTAAGTGTCGAAGGTTGCGTTCGTAAGTTTCGAAGGTTGCGTTCGTAAGTGTCAAGGATGCGGTCGTAAGTGTCGAAGGTAACGATCGGAAGTGTCGGAGGTTGCGCTCGTGAGTGTTGAAGCTTGCGTTCTTAAGGGTCGAAGGATGCATTCGTAAGGGTCGAAACTGGCGTTCTAAGTGTCTAAGGTTGCGTTCGAAAGTTTCGAATGTTGCGTTCGTAAGTGTCGAAGGATACGTTCGTAAGTGTCAAAGGTTTCGTTTCTAAGTGTCGAAGGTTGCGTTCGTAAAAGAAGAAAGTTGCGTTCGTAAGTGTCGTAAGTTGCGTTCGTAAGAGTCGAAGGTTGCGTTCGTAAGTGTCGAAAGTTGCGTTTGTAATTGTCGAAGGTTGCGTTCTATGTGTCGAATGTTGCGTTCTAAGTGTCAAAGGTTTCGTTCTAAGTGTCAAATATTGCGATTATAAGTGTTTAAGGTTCCGTTCGTAAGTGTTGAAGGTTACGTTCTAAGTGTCGAAGGTTTCGTCCGTCAGTGTCGAAGGTTGCGTTCAGAGCGTCGAAATTTGCGTTCGTAAGTGTCGTAAGTTGCGTTCGTAAGTGTCGAAGGATGCTTTCGTAGGTGTCGAAAGTTTCGTTCGTAAGTGTCGAAGGTTGCGTTCGTGTCGAATGTGGCGTTCGTAAGTGTCGAGACTGGCTTTCGTAAGTGTCGAAGGTTACGTTCTAAGTGTCGAAGGTTGCGTTCGTAAGTGTCGAAGGTTGCGTTCGGAAGTGTCGAGGAATGCTTTCGTAAGTGTCTAAAGTTGTGTTTTAACTGTCAAAAGTGGCGTTCGTAAGTGTCGAAGGTTGCGCTTGTAGGTGTCGAGGGTAGCGATCGGAAGTGTCGGAGGTTGCGTTCGAAAGTGTCGAAGGTTGCGTTCGAAAGTGTCGAAGGTTGCGTTCGGAAGTATCGAAGGCTGCTTTCGTTAGTGTTGAAGGGTGCGTTCGTAAATGTTGAAGTGAGAGTTCGTAAGTGTCGAAGGTTGCGTTCGTAGGTGTCGAAAGTTGCGTTCTAAGTGTCGAAGGTTGTGTTCCTAACAATCGAAGGTTGCGTTCCTAAGAATCGAAGGTTGCGTTTGTAAGTGTTGAATATTTCGTTCGTAAGTGTCGACGGTTACGTTCGTAAGTTTCGAAGGTTTCGTTCGTAAGTGTTGCACGTTGTGTTCGTAAGTGTCGAAGGTTGCGTTCGTGTCGAATGTGGCGTTCGTAAGTGTCGAAGGTTGCGTTCGTAAGTGTCGAAGAATGCTTTCGTAAGTGTCCAAAGTTGTGTTTTAAGTGTCGAAAGTGGCGTTCGTAAGTGTCGAAGGTTGCGTTTGTAAGTGTCGAAGGTAGCGATCGGAAGTGTCGGAAGTTGCGTTCATAAATGTCGAAAGTTTCGTTCGTAAGTGTCGAAAGTTGCGTCCGTAAGTGTCGAAGTTGCGTTCGTGAGTGTTGAAGGTTGCGTTCCTAAGTGTCGATGGTTGCGTTCGTAAGTGTTGAAGGTTGCAGTCGTAAGTGTCGAAGGATGCTTTCGTAGGTGTCGAAAGTTGCGTTCTAAGTGTCGATGGTTGCGTTCGTAAGAATCGAAGGTTGCGTTTGTAAGTGTCGAATGTTGCGTTCGTAAGTGTCGAAGGTTACGTTAGTAAGAGTTGAAGGTTGCGTTCGTAAGTGTCGAAGGTTGCGTTCGTGGGTGTCGAATGTTTCGTTCGTAAGTGTCGAAGGTTGCATTCGTAAATGTCGAGAAATACGTTCGTAAGTGTCGAAGACTACGTTCGTAAGTGTTGAAGGTTTCGTTCGTAAGTGTCGAAGGTTTCGTTCTTAAGTTTTGAAGGTTGCGTTCGTATGTGCGTTTGGTCAGTCAAGGTAATATAATTATGAATCCGAGGAAATGTATCTAGGATATTATTAACAGAAAATGTAGTGTACTCACCTAGTTGTTCTTGTATAGTTGGGCTTTGGCTCTTTGGTCCCGCCTCCCAACCGTTGATCTTCTGGTGTACAGATTCCTGAGCTTACTGGGCTCTATAATATCTACATTTGAAACTGTGTATGGAATCAGCCTCCACGACATCACTTCCTAGTGCATTCTATTTACTAACAACTCTGACACTGAGAAAAGTTTTTTCTAGTGTTTCTGTGGCTCATCTGGGTACTCAACTTCCACTTTTGTCCCCTTGTTCGTGTTTCACCCGTGTTAAATAATCATTCCTTGTCTTCCCTGTTAATTTCCATGAGGATATTTGTATGTGGCGATCATGTCGCATCACTTACGATCAAGCATAATGGTAGTTATGAAAGTGTTGAAAGAAGTTATACTAGACTGTTTGCAGTTGAGAGAAATGTCATTTTAGTTAAGAAATGATGAAAAGAGGATGAACGTGACTATCTTCAGTTGATTGACGAATAATTCTAGTTAAGTGTCGAAAAGAAAAGAATGTCTTTGTAAATTTGTTACTTCTTAATAAGTAGTCTTTGTTTTAAGAATGGTGTTAGTACGAAACCTTAAGTTGATAATAGAAATACATTGACGTAGTTCTGAAAATAGAACTCGGCGAATAACTAAATTAATACTCTATAGTAACTTGTTGACAATCAGTAATGCTGTTCATAATATTTAACAATGATCTACTTACTAAATAGCAGAAACAATTGGTTTAAAGAACGAAAGAAAGAACATGTAAGACTATGAAAAGATAACAGCGAACAAGCGAGGAACATGAATTGAACTTGTAGAGAACATGAAAACAAAACAAATACGAAGTAACATATATATATATACATGACATGAACACAGAGAACATGAGTAGAATTTGTAGAGAACATGGAAGAGAATGCGAAGAACACGGAGAAACAGGGGGAAAATGTTAATTGATCCTGTACAGAATATGCTGAGAACATGAATAATGAGTATAAAAATTGTACAGAGAATGTGCTGTGAACATGGAGAGAACACACAAAATGATACGATTATTCGATAATAGCTGTAGTTTTAAATTTTGGTTAGGGAGGGAGGCTTTGGAGTACTGGGGGAAGAGGTGGGGAATGGGTGAAGGAGGGGGGGGGAGGTTTGGGTGGAGTTGGGGAAGGGGGTAAGATAGGGGGGAGATAAAGGAAGAGGGGAGCTGTAGGTTGAGAGGGAGAGGTGGTGTGGGGGTCAGTGAGGGAGATAAGAGCGCATACAGGCCCGGGGGAAATGGAAGGGTGGGAGGGGGAGCTAAAGGGTGTATGGCCGTGTCATAATTACTTGGCGGTGTTTATTTACACAGGTGTGATCAGAGGGCGCCTGACAGCTGGGTGGACATTGCCTCGGATTCGTGGTCCTGAGGTTCCGGGTTCGATCCCCGGTGAAGGCGGAGACAAATGGGCAAAAATGTTTCTTTCACCCTGATGCCCCGTTACCTAGCAGTTAATAAGTACCTGAGAGTTAGACACCTGCTACGGGCTGCTTCCTGGGGGTGTGCAACAAAAAAGAGGTCTGGTTGAGGACCGGGCCGGAGGAACGCTAAACCACGAAATCATCTCAAGATAACCTCAAGGGTATGGTTAGACTCGTGTTAACTTTTATAAGGTAGAGATAAGAGCTACTTGTTCTGGAATATTATGATTGATTAACATTGAACTAAGGCGTAGGACTGAAGTAGGCGTAAGGAAATTGTTTTTATATATTTTACTACATGCGAAATATAGTGGTTTCAAATTTCAGGGAAATTAAGTAGATATTAATGAAGATATCAGAGAAAACTAAAGTGAAACGACAGGAATTCTAACTCGGTAATTATAATTTCTTTTACTACTATGTCTCGGATAACTATGAATTAATTCTCAAGGAAATTTATCAGATAGAATCGAATTTTCGTGAGTGATCACAGGCGGAGAACGAGAGCTAGAACTCTGTAACTCTATTTTCATTTATTACTATGTTTAAAATAACTATGTTTCAGATCTAGAGGAAATTGATTGGATAATAGCAGAGTTGTTCGAATGAACGACGATGGGGGGACAAAGAGCCGGAGCTCGGTTTTTTGTTTATTTTACAGCGTCTGAAATACAGCAAGTTTAAGTGTTAGAGGAATTGGGTAAATACTGACGAAGATACGCGAGGTAACCAAGGTGGAGGACGGGAGCTGGAATTGATTTAATCTGATTTACTATGTCCATAATACAGCGATTTGAAATTTCAGGAAAATTGATCTGTTATTAACGAAGACACGAGAAGCCACTAATGCGGCGACAAGGTCTGGAGCACGGTAATTTTCTTTTCTTTTCTTAATAAATCTGAAATAAGATTGTTTTAAATTGGGCTAAAATTGGGGGTAATACTGATGAAACTACACTTATAAACGTATAGAACCGGGTCGAAGAACTAACTTCTGATACTGAGAACAATTACTTTTAAATATTTGCTTAAGTCCGTAGAGTTTTTTCCATAAAACTCTTAAAGACTGCAGCGAGGATTGAAACTCTGACAAAATTATCTTGAACAGGTATAGAGTGTATATTTTTTAAATTAGAATTCCTTAACGAACTACTAATAACACCATTTCATGAAAATGGACTCTGAAATCATTCCCTAAAACTGGACTCTGAAAAAATTCTACGCAAAACTATGTGACAGAGGGGTGACTTTTGCCCAAAACCAAATATTAGCACTAAGGGGTTTATTTTCCAGGACAAAACCAAATTTCCCGCTAAGGGGTCTATTTTTCCGGGGACCAACCGCCATTTCGCGCTCAAGGATCTAATTTCCGGGGACCAACTTGCACTTCGCATTAGGGGGTCTATTTTCGTGGGACAAAAACCTAAATTTTGCTCTAAGCGGTACATCCCACTACGTCCACTGTGAGTAGATAAATGAGCTTCATAAATGAGTACCTTTGCTCGAAGGTTCCTAAGTTGTATGAAGGTGCTTCATACATGTGTACCCATGTTGGGAGGTTCCTATACCGTATTCATGAGTTCCTTTGCTTGGAAGTTCTGATGCTTCGTACACAAGTACCCACGATGGGAAGTGCCTATGCTTCGAGGATGAATACCCCTAACCAGGAGGTTCCCATGCTATATACATGAGTATTCCCGCCGGGAGGATGATTTTTTTGAGCAACGCTCTTGTGCCAGTTAAGTCCACTACGGGCTCACCATAGCCTGTGCTACTTGCCCCGCTCCTGTGCCAGGTAAGTTACGGGCTCACCATAGCCAGTGCTACTTGGAACTTGTTCCGAGTAGCTGAATCTATAACAAGAAGAAGAAGGGAGTCTTCAAGTCTCCAGGGGAGCGTAAGGGGCCAAATGCTTGGAGGGCTGTGCAAAGCCCTGCAGGTCATAATTCGATTACGAAGTGTAGGCTGAAAAAGACAGTTTAATCCACTGGACGGTAAAAGGGACACTGTGAACGACACCAAGAGGGCGTGTCTACAAGTTCAGGTATGTGAGATAAGAAGAAGTGCGCCGTGCCAGCCTTCGGGTCAGGAATGGGGACCTGCCTTGGGGAATGATTATGGCGACGATGCGAGCTACGCATCGTCGGGATATAGGGATATATAGGGATCCTGAACGTGGCAGACCTGATCAACGAGGGACCTCCTAACCATTCCCCACTCCATCGTCCCCTCGTCCTCCCCACCATCTCCCACTCTACCGTCCCTTCGTCCTCCCTACCATTCCCCCCCCCCTCCCCTGTCTCCTCGTCCTCCCCACTATCACCCACTCCCCTGTCCCCTTGTCCTCCCCACTGTTCTCCATCCCCCTGTTTCCTCGTTCCTACCATCTCCAACTCCCCCATCCTCTCGTCCTCCTCACCATTACCCCCTCCCCTGTTCCATCGTCCTCCCAACCATCCCCCACTCCCGTCCCATCGTCCTCCCAACCATTCATCACTCCTTCGTCTGATGCACTCCCAAATGACCTAATGTTCCAATCAGAAAATTGGGAACATCAAATGATCTGATGTTCACATCACTTATATATAAGAAAAACAATTAAAACACGAAATAAAACATGAAAAAATAAAAATATAAACTATATTCACGACATGAATGGTATGGCAAACAACACAGCTCAATTCCAATGCAATGTAACAAAATAATTAAATCTACATGATAATAAATCGAAATTTACGAAAATTCAATTTCTCAATGAAATCGGAAACAATGAACTGGAAGCATAACATATTTAGTATAGCGTATTTCGATTATACATGCAACAGATGGCGCTGTTCTTAAAAAAAAGTATGTTTTTACCTGTCACAGGTGTAGCATCTATACTAATACTCACGAAATGAAGGGTATGGTAAACAACACAGCTCAATTCCAACTCAATGTCCCACAAAATAATTAAATCAAAATCAAAATAAATCCAAATCTATGAAAATTCAAGTTGTCAATGCAATCCAAAACATTAAAATGGAATTATAACATACTTAGTATAGTGTGTGTTGCTCTTATGTGCAACAGATGGCGATGTTTCTTAAAAAAAAAAATATTTTTACATGTCATAAGTGTGGTATCTATACTTATACTTATGAAATGAATGGTATGGTAAACAACACAGCTCAATTTCAAAACAATGTCACACAAAATAATTAAATGAAAAAGAAAATAAATCGATATCTATGAAAATTCAATTTATCAATGCAATCAGAAACATTGATATGGAATTGTAACATATTTAGAATAGCGTGTGTTACTATTACATGCAATAGATGGTGCTGTTTAAAAAAAAATGCATGTTTTTACATGTCACAGGTGTGGCATCTATATAGTAGGTATATAAAAACATGCGCCTATTCGAATGGAACGCTGTGTAAATATTTCAAAGAAATTGGTGAAGAACTTTCGGAGATTACAGTGTGTGTTGGTCTTATGTCGAACAGATGGCACTGTTTTTCAAAGAAAGTATGTTTTTTCCTGTCACAGGTGAGGCATGTATAAAGTAGGTATATTAAAACACGCGCCTGTTCAAATGTAGCGTTGTGTCAAAACTTCAAAGCAATTGGTAAAGAGGTTTCGAAGATTTCCCTCGCATGAAAAACAGTTTTTCAAAAAAACATGTTTTTCCCATCAGAAACGTGACATCCATATAGTATGCATATAAAAACCTGCTCGGATGCGAATGGAGCATTGTGTGAAAATTTCAAAGCAATCGGTGAAGAACCTTAGGAGATTAGCGATTTTGAACAAACGAACATTTACATTTTTAGTTATATAGATATGGTTCCTGCGACGGTGCTGGAATTAATCGTATTAGCGTTTGCCTTTCCATTGGAGACTTTCGGCGCTGTGGAGAGGGGGGACCTGCTGCATGGGTAACAGCTTCTCCATATCAACCTACCCTGGCTTTGCTTCCTGGAGAGGCCACTCCAGACCAACAACTAGAGCGCAACACCATAGTCTCCTGAGACTTATTGATGCCTGATAACTGATATGTGGAGATTAGTGTATATAAGTGTGCATTATTCTGCACGGACTATCTGTGATCGTTGTGAAAGGACAGTATCCACGCAGTGAGAGGCAAAGTGAACTATATATTTGTGTTTGTGACAACGAGAGGCGGTGGCCAGATCCAGGTTTCAAGCGCGGCATTTTAAACGATCAGTTGAGTTGCCAGACCGACTTAATGAGTGTTGCCACCAACAGCCAGTGCTGCAGATTATATCATCTTGTGAACGTATGTAGATTTATTTTAGAAAAAACTGTTATTATTTTACCATTGTGTTTACATTGTCTCCTCCATCTCTTTGGCGATTGATATAATAATTGATTACTGCACATTCAGTGGTCTTATGATTAAGACCACTGAAAAGTTTTGCTGGGTCGAGAGTACAGGTACCCAGATGGCGACCTAAAGAGGCTGTGTAGACGGAATACGGCCGTGTGGACAATTACAGGTGAGTGGCAAGATTCACCTGCGTGAAGTTTATGTCGAGCAAGCTCGGCCGAGGCGTTACAAACTGTGGTCTCGATGACCTAGAGGGAAGGTCGAGTTTCTCCACGGGCGCAAGGCCGGGTCATGTTCAGTGACTCAACCCGTGGTACGACTAGAGACTCCCAGGGTGGTCAGTGGCACCCAGGTACAGGGCAGCGAAGACCCGCAACATTATACATACACATATATTCCCGAGCTTCATGAACTTCAAAGCTTCCATAACTTTCAGGTCATCAAAAACTTCCAACTTCCACACACGTTTACACATCTCGTTTTTCTTGAAAAAAATAGAAATGTATTATCTTAATCAGTTTAACCCAACCCCATGGGCTGGATGGACGGTCTCGTTTTTTGCTGGTCGGCGTTCAATTCCACCCCCAGCCGTACAAGTGGTTGGGCACCATTTCTGAATCCTGATCCTGTCCAACGCTATGTAGTCGTTATGTCTTAGTGTCTTCTCCTGATCATTATCTATTAATCAGTTAGAAAACTGAATAGCTCTCCAAAGCGTTCAATTTCGATGGATTGACGTGTATTCATTAAGCTCAATCCCATGAGCTATTTTGCGTTGTCTTGAATTTCATCAAAGCACCAGAAACTTGGCGCAGTGCTTGATGCGGTGCTGCTTCTTCGACCTCGAGCCTTAAGGCAACGCTCGAGGTTACCCTTATTCCGAAGGTAACCCTTGAGGAACAGACAGGTACAGAACCACCCACGACTCACTACCTCATACCCTTAAATATTCCGGCCAAGGGCCTGGAGGCTCCCCACAGCCACACATACATCTCCGTCAGCGTCAAGGTGTTCGTCGACCATCCGATCAGGAACCACTGGTTAAAGAACCAGGTGCTGTCTGTGCCACTCTCATCCCCGCTACCATACCTGTACGCCAGAGAGACGAGAATCCCCACCATAAAACACAAGAAGCCGACCTTAGCGGTGGTCACATAGGAGGTGTGGCCGGCTTCGGCCAGCCCAGCGCGCAGTGCTGCCACCAGCCGGATAAGAAGCCCGACCTCCACCACCGCTGCCAGGCTGGTGGGCACCTCCAGCCCCACCACATCCCTCAGCCCCACCTGCACCAGCTGGCCGAGCCGTCTGTGCATCATATACAGCCAGAGCCAGCTGGCTCCGACCAGGAGGACGACCTCGAGCACCGCTGCCAGGTATGACCCCTCAGCCCTAATACCCACCTGCAGAGCCTGACCCACCTGCCTGTTGTGGCAGTACTGAAGCACCACCCACCACACCACCAGGAGGACCAGTCCTGTGGTGTTGGGCCACGAGGTCGGTGCCGGTGTCCTGATGAAGCAGTACCTTCTCCATATCAACCTACCCTGGCTTTGCTTCCTGGAGAGGCCACTCCAGACCAACAACTAGAGCGCAACACCATAGTCTCCTGAGACTTATTGATGCCTGATAACTGATATGTGGAGATTAGTGTATATAAGTGTGCATTATTCTGCACGGACTATCTGTGATCGTTGTGAAAGGACAGTATCCACGCAGTGAGAGGCAAAGTGAACTATATATTTGTGTTTGTGACAACGAGAGGCGGTGGCCAGATCCAGGTTTCAAGCGCGGCATTTTAAACGATCAGTTGAGTTGCCAGACCGACTTAATGAGTGTTGCCACCAACAGCCAGTGCTGCAGATTATATCATCTTGTGAACGTATGTAGATTTATTTTAGAAAAAACTGTTATTATTTTACCATTGTGTTTACATTGTCTCCTCCATCTCTTTGGCGATTGATATAATAATTGATTACTGCACATTCAGTGGTCTTATGATTAAGACCACTGAAAAGTTTTGCTGGGTCGAGAGTACAGGTACCCAGATGGCGACCTAAAGAGGCTGTGTAGACGGAATACGGCCGTGTGGACAATTACAGGTGAGTGGCAAGATTCACCTGCGTGAAGTTTATGTCGAGCAAGCTCGGCCGAGGCGTTACAAACTGTGGTCTCGATGACCTAGAGGGAAGGTCGAGTTTCTCCACGGGCGCAAGGCCGGGTCATGTTCAGTGACTCAACCCGTGGTACGACTAGAGACTCCCAGGGTGGTCAGTGGCACCCAGGTACAGGGCAGCGAAGACCCGCAACATTATACATACACATATATTCCCGAGCTTCATGAACTTCAAAGCTTCCATAACTTTCAGGTCATCAAAAACTTCCAACTTCCACACACGTTTACACATCTCGTTTTTCTTGAAAAAAATAGAAATGTATTATCTTAATCAGTTTAACCCAACCCCATGGGCTGGATGGACGGTCTCGTTTTTTGCTGGTCGGCGTTCAATTCCACCCCCAGCCGTACAAGTGGTTGGGCACCATTTCTGAATCCTGATCCTGTCCAACGCTATGTAGTCGTTATGTCTTAGTGTCTTCTCCTGATCATTATCTATTAATCAGTTAGAAAACTGAATAGCTCTCCAAAGCGTTCAATTTCGATGGATTGACGTGTATTCATTAAGCTCAATCCCATGAGCTATTTTGCGTTGTCTTGAATTTCATCAAAGCACCAGAAACTTGGCGCAGTGCTTGATGCGGTGCTGCTTCTTCGACCTCGAGCCTTAAGGCAACGCTCGAGGTTACCCTTATTCCGAAGGTAACCCTTGAGGAACAGACAGGTACAGAACCACCCACGACTCACTACCTCATACCCTTAAATATTCCGGCCAAGGGCCTGGAGGCTCCCCACAGCCACACATACATCTCCGTCAGCGTCAAGGTGTTCGTCGACCATCCGGTCAGGAACCACTGGTTAAAGAACCAGGTGCTGTCTGTGCCACTCTCATCCCCGCTACCATACCTGTACGCCAGAGAGACGAGAATCCCCACCATAAAACACAAGAAGCCGACCTTAGCGGTGGTCACATAGGAGGTGTGGCCGGCTTCGGCCAGCCCAGCGCGCAGTGCTGCCACCAGCCGGATAAGAAGCCCGACCTCCACCACCGCTGCCAGGCTGGTGGGCACCTCCAGCCCCACCACATCCCTCAGCCCCACCTGCACCAGCTGGCCGAGCCGTCTGTGCATCATATACAGCCAGAGCCAGCTGGCTCCGACCAGGAGGACGACCTCGAGCACCGCTGCCAGGTATGACCCCTCAGCCCTAATACCCACCTGCAGAGCCTGACCCACCTGCCTGTTGTGGCAGTACTGAAGCACCACCCACCACACCACCAGGAGGACCAGTCCTGTGGTGTTGGGCCACGAGGTCGGTGCCGGTGTCCTGATGAAGCAGTACATCAGGATCACCCACAGCAGCAGCAGCAGGAGGGGCAAGACCCACCCTGGCAGGTGGGCCGGGTCGCCCACCTGCTTCGTCCAGGCCGGAGGTGGTGCCGGGGCGCCCATCTGGCTCCCCGGGAGGAACCACAGGCCGCCGGCCAGGACGAGCGCGGCCAAACACAGCCCCACAAGGACACGCAATGATTCTTTACCCTCTGTGGGATGGTCTTCCTTTGCTATTGGCTCGCCCAGATACACAGCCGGCCCATCCTCCACGGGGAGATATGGGTTTGCCCGACCACCTCCGGCTAGGATTAATCCTATCTGGCTGAGCCAATAGCCCGTGATGACCGTCCAGCAGGCGGCCAGGAGAGCCATGATGATCAGCGCCGTGAAGACGGAGGGAACAGTCACCTCCTCCAGGCCCTCCACGCCCATCCGGCGCGCCAGGTCCAGCACCACCCGCACCTGCTCGTGGAAGGAGCAGACCGTCAACAAGATGCCCACCCCGGGCACTTTACCCCAGACCGGGAGCTGGAGCTCGAGGGGAAGGCGCCCCTCAGTCCAGGGGTGCTGCTGGTTGAGGGCCTCCACCAGGCCACCATAACACTCCACCAAGGAGACCCTCAGCCGCACTAAGTACCCCTGGTACCAACAGCTCGTCAATGACAACCACAACGAACTAGTGATAAACATCGTTATATCTACGGTATAAATGTATTGTTCTTATGAGTTATTATGAATTAGTGCCACAAGACACAGCAGGATGTTAGAAGTCAGATGATCTCTGGCGCCTCACATACGTCATTATGGTCTTCAACCAGGACCATAGAGAGGTGGAAGAAGAGACCTGACGCAGGGGTCAGAGCAACAGCACCAGGGAACAACTTGACGCAGGGGTCAGAGTAACAGCACCAGGGAACAACCTGACGCAGGGGTCAGAGCAACAGCACCAGGGAACAACCTGACGCAGGGGTCAGAGCAACAGCACCAGGGAACAACTTGACGCAGGGGTCAGAGCAACAGCACCAGGGAACAACTTGACGCAGGGGTCAGAGCAACAGCACCAGGGAACAACTTGACGCAGGGGTCAGAGCAACAGCACCAGGGAACAACTTGACGCAGGGGTCAGAGCAACAGCACCAGGGAACAACTTGACGCAGGGGTCAGAGCAACAGCACCAGGGAACAACTTGACGCAGGGGTCAGAGTAACAGCACCAGGGAACAACTTGACGCAGGGGTCAGAGCAACAGCACCAGGGAACAACTTGACGCAGGGGTCAGAGCAACAGCACCAGGGAACAACTTGACGCAGGGGTCAGAGCAACAGCACCAGGGAACAACTTGACGCAGGGGTCAGAGCAACAGCACCAGGGAACAACTTGACGCAGGGGTCAGAGTAACAGCACCAGGGAACAACTTGACGCAGGGGTCAGAGCAACAGCACCAGGGAACAACTTGACGCAGGGGTCAGAGTAACAGCACCAGGGAACAACTTGACGCAGGGGTCAGAGCAACAGCACCAGGGAACAACTTGACGCAGGGGTCAGAGCAACAGCACCAGGGAACAACTTGACGCAGGGGTCAGAGCAACAGCACCAGGGAACAACTTGACGCAGGGGTCAGAGCAACAGCACCAGGGAACAACTTGATGCAGGGGTCAGAGTAACAGCACCAGGGAACAACTTGATGCAGGGGTCAGAGCAACAGCACCAGGGAACAACTTGACGCAGGGGTCAGAGCAACAGCACCAGGGAACAACTTGACGCAGGGGTCAGAGTAACAGCACCAGGGAACAACTTGACGCAGGGGTCAGAGCAACAGCACCAGGGAACAACCTGACGCAGGGGTCAGAGCAACAGCACCAGGGAACAACTTGACGCAGGGGTCAGAGCAACAGCACCAGGGAACAACTTGACGCAGGGGTCAGAGCAACAGCACCAGGGAACAACCTGACGCAGGGGTCAGAGCAACAGCACCAGGGAACAACTTGACGCAGGGGTCAGAGCAACAGCACCAGGGAACAACTTGACGCAGGGGTCAGAGCAACAGCACCAGGGAACAACCTGACGCAGGGGTCAGAGCAACAGCACCTGGGAACAACTTGACGCAGGGGTCAGAGCAACAGCACCAGGGAACAACCTGACGCAGGGGTCAGAGCAACAGCACCAGGGAACAGCTTGACGCAGGGGTCAGGGAATAACCTGACGAAGGAGTCAGTTAACCAGCACCAGGGAACAGCTTGACGCAGGGGTCAGGGAATAACCTGACGAAGGAGTCAGTTAACCAGCACCAGGGAACAGCTTGACGCAGGGGTCAGGGAATAACCTGACGAAGGAGTCAGTTAACCAGCACCAGGGAACAGCTTGACGCAGGGGTCAGGGAATAACCTGACGAAGGAGTCAGTTAACCAGCACCAGGGAACAACCTGACGCAGGGGTCAGGGAATAACCTGACGAAGGAGTCAGTTAACCAGCACCAGGGAACAACCAGAAGCAGGAGTTAGGTCAACAGCACCAGGGAACATCCTGATGCAGGAGTTAGGTCAACAGCACCAGGGAACATCCTGATGCAGGAGTTAGATCAACAGCACCAGGGAACATCTTGATGCAGGAGTTAGATCAACAGCACCAGGAACAACGTTTCTGTGAATAAAGTTTTATTTTTGAAAATAAAACAACGTTTTATTTGTTATTGAATTAGGGTTTGTGTGACATTGTGTTGGAATTGAGCCGTGTTGTTTACCATATCGTTCATTTCGTAAGTATAAGTATAGATGCCACACATGTGACAGATAAAACTATGCTTTTCTTGAAAAACAGCGCCATTTGTTGCATGTAAGAGCAACACACATGCTATAATAAATATGTTACAATTCCATTTCAATGTTTCTGATTGCATTGATAAATTGAATTTTCATAGATTTTTATTTATTTTAATTTTGATTTAAATATTTTGTGTGAATTGCGTTGGAATTTGAGCTGCGTTGTTTATCATACCGTTCATTTTGTATAATTTTTTTTTTTTTTTTTTTTTTTACTGTTGTTCTAATATTTCAATGATGGGAACTTCAGATCACTTGATGTTCCCAATTTTCTGATGGGAACATCAGACCATTTGGGAAGACATCGAACGAGGGAGTGGAGAATGGTGGGGATGACGAGGGGACGGAAGTGAGAGATGGTGGGGAGGACGAGGGGACAAGGGAGGGGGTAATGGTGGGGAAGGACGAGGGGGACGGGGGAGTTTGGGATGATGGGGATGAGGGAATGGAGAATGGAGAATGATGGGGAGAACAAAGGGACAGGGAAGTGGGCATGGTTTGAAGGAAGAGAAGATGGTGGAGTGGGGAATGGTGGGGAGGACTAGGGGACAGGGAAGATTACTGTGACTCAGCAGCGCACATTCGTTGCTGAGCCACACCAACGCGTGGCCGGGTACAGTATATATATATATTTATATATATATATATATATATATATATATATATATATATATATTTATATATATATATATATATATATATATATATATATATATATATATATATATATATATATTATCAAATATGACCGAAAAAGTAAGATTAATAATTCTAACACGAATTTTCTCAATCTTTCGTACATTTCTTTTCACTGTTGGAGGTAATTCAAAAATCAATTCTCCAAAATTCATTTTGGAGAATATTTCTAGTTTGACGCGACACGAGCGCGTTTCGTAAAACTTATTACATTTTCAAAGACTTTAGTTTACAAATACACAACTGAATAGAACTTACACATCTCCAATTTTGTTTATATCTACATTTGAGTGAGGTGGATGGGGTGAGGTGGCATTAATAGGGTATTAATTTCATCAACACAAGACAGAACAAGAGGTGGCATTAATAGGGTATTAATTTCATCAACACAAGACAGAACACGAAACAATGGGTATTTGAAATGGAAGTGATTGTAGAAAGCCTATTGGTCCATATTTCTTGATGCTTCTATATCGGAGCGGAGTCTTGAGATTGGTAGAATATAGTTGTGCATTAATTGGCTGTTGATTGCTGGTGTTGACTTCTTAATGTGTAGTGCCTCGCAAACGTCAAGCCGCCTGCTATCGCTGTATCTATCGATGATTTCTGTGTTGTTTACTAGGATTTCTCTGGCGATGGTTTGGTTGTGGGAAGAGATTATATGTTCCTTAATGGAGCCCTGTTGCTTATGCATCGTTAAACGCCTAGAAAGAGATGTTGTTGTCTTGCCTATATACTGGGTTTTATGGAGCTTACAGTCCCCAAGAGGGCATTTGAAGGCATAGACGACGTTGGTCTCTTTTAAAGCGTTCTGCTTTGTGTCTGGAGAGTTTCTCATGAGTAGGCTGGCCGTTTTTCTGGTTTTATAGTAAATCGTCAATTATATCCTCTGATTTTATCCCTACAGACAAAAATCAGAGGATACAACTGACGATTTACTATAAAACAATATATATATATATATATATATGTTTATATATATATATATATATATATATATATATATATATATATATATATATATATATATATATATATATATATATATATATATATTGTGACGGTGTTCCCCCCCTTATATTTCTCCCACGCCTGCTGTAAGAGTTATGTCCACTTTACCCGAGCGTTCTCTACGTCGCAGGCATCAGTTTGGTATATGTGGGAGAGTGTAGTGTTCTCGAGGTGGCGAGAAATTTGTAAAAGAAGAGTATTTTGGCCTGTGGTATAGGCCCTTTAGGGAGCCAATATGGCGCTGGCTCTTCTGTTTTCCCGCCAAAACTGTGTGACGTCAGTGGCGCCAGATTGGTCACCGATAGCGACGTGGCACAGGGAGCCAATGAAAACCTCTCTTGGCAAGTATGACGTCACGAAGGAAGGGGGGTCCGGTCATCGCGCCATGGTGGCACCAGCAGTCTAAGACAGCACGTCAAGGAGGTCGGACGTGCGCTGGGGGGTCCTGTCAGTTGGACAGTTTACCCCATCTCTGGAGGACTTACGCATCACCAGCGGTATGACAGCACCTGTGGGATCTTCCTTCGTTCATGTGTTGGACTAGAGAGGGAATTGACAGAATATTGAGCAACAAGTGCTCCCGGGACAGGTGTTGTGCAGGTGAAGTCTAGGCAGCAACGTATGCGACGGCTGATAGCTTCACAGTGATGACGTAGTGGCTGGGCCAATCCTCCGTGAGGGAATCAGTCTGACACGACCACGTCAAGGTGGACGGACGTGTGAAGGCTCATCCTGTCAATCTGACAGTAATACGCCACTCCCGTGGATCTTACGCGTCACCCGTAGTCTGCAAGTACGCCGAGAGGTCTTCTTTCATTCCATGTGTGGACCGAAGAGGGAATTGACGGAATATTGAGCATCAAGTGCTTCAGGGTCGGGTGCTGAGCAGGTGAAGTCTAGGCAGTATCATCTGGGACGTCTGACAGCTTCACAGTGACGACGTAGCGGCTGGGCCAATCCACTGGGAAGCAGTGAAAGAAGATACTGATTGGGAATCTGCACGACTGCAGCCGAGACGTAGGTTGGCAGCCGTAGTTGGGAGGAGAAGTTGACGACCGGGAGACCGACTCCAACCCTACAAGACGTGGAGGAGGAGCACAGACCCGCGGAGGACAGAACACGGAGACGACGCGTTTATTTTGGGACGTTGATATGGTTCCTGGAGGACACGACAGGGTGTGTGTGGGGGCGTTCTCTACACGAGGCGGGAACCTGGACCAGGAGCTACAACTCAACTCTCACCGGAGGATAGGTGGAAGTAGGTGATTCTAGTTTCCCTCCCAATTCCCCTTTAGTCAGCTATATTATTTAGCCAGAGTATTTTGTATGTCGTGAGCAAGGCTCACCAATGTCACGGTAGGACACAGTTGTGAGAAGTGGGCCTGGAGAAAGCTCTCACAGGATATTTGCGGTGTGTGGATACACCTGTGTTATTATTGAAGAGTTTGCTGTGTTAGTTGATGAATTCTTTCATGTGACATTTATGGTATAACTTATGCCAGAGAATATATATATAAAGTGAACCAGTTATTGGTGTTAGGCTATGTGCCCAGTATTGGTATTATTACTATTATTGATATCTATGATTTATCTATATATATACATGCTTGTGTGTTGAATAATTTCTCATGTGTGCAGTGATCAATTGAATATTCGCCTACGAAAGGAATTACTGAGAACTCCAGTATTATTTCTTGTAGCATTCGTTATCATTATATGAAGTACAGTGTGTTACGCCATGATAGTGAATTATTATGTTCATTAATATAGAAATATGTGATTGAGCTCAAGATCAGTGCAGTGAATCATCTGCATTCTATTGCCATTATAGCAGTAATCGTGTTGTGTGTTAATACAGTGATGGTTGAGAATTTAAAGAAACGGGCGTCTCGCGCCAGACAAACAGATAAACGAACATTCGCACGGTGAGAATCGCTCAGCTGATTTTGACATTTGACGCGAGGGGGAGAGCGTGTTGTCATATAGAGTGCCCAAATTATATGTGGAGAGAGAGAGAGCGACTCCTGCTTGTACTTGTTCGCCTGTGGATATACGAATATGATCTCTTTGAGTTTTAAGTAAAATACAAAATTTCTTCTCGTTTGTATTACCCCTCCATAATTCTTGCTGCTACCTAACTATTATAAAGGTGAGAGTGAGAGATACATACCTGCCTGATATCAGATCTAATGAGTGTGTTCTTGCCGCTGTTACCACAATTCCACGAAACCACTGACGTGTTACTGGACACAGGAAACACCAGTTGGCGACCTTGTGGTTAATAGTCTACTATTAACCACAAGGTTAATAGTCTACTATTAACTACTATTAGCCTTTGCCGGGGCGGGCACACAGTTGAAAGAGCAAACTGTGTCTCCACTCATCTCTAACTACTAAGGCCGGTTGGGGATCTACTGGGGTACTCTCCTGGCGTACAGTGGCGCCGCGAGAATGGAGTGAAGACCCGCAGGACTACGGTGAGTAACGATTATCGCTAATAGTGCGACCGTTGAGAGGACATCTTGTATACTGTTACTCACCCTCTTATGGTGAACCCCGGCAATATATATATATATATATATATATATATATATATATATATGTCGTACCTAATAGCCAGAACTCACTTCTCAGCCTACTATGCAAGGCCTGATTTGCCTAATAAGCCTAGTTTTCATGAATTAATGTTTTTTCGACAACCTAACCTACCTAACCTAACCTAACCTAACGTTTTCGGCTACCTAACCTAACCTAACCTATAGAGATAGGTTAGGTTAGGTTAGGTAGGGTTGGTTAGGTTCGGTCATATATCTACGTTAATTTTAACTCCAATAAAAAAAAATTGACCTCATACATAATGAAATGGGTAGCTTTATCATTTCATAAGAAAAAAATTAGAGAAAATATATTAATTCAGTAAAACTTGGCTTATTAGGCAAATCGGGCCTCGCATAGTAGGCTGAGAAGTGAGTTCTGGCTACTAGGTACGACATATATATATATATATATATATATATATATATATATATATATATATGTATATATATATATATATATACATATATATATATATATATATATATATATATATATATATATATATATATATATATATATTTTTTTTTTTTTGGTGCTTAAAGGTTATGGATCTCTTGAAGAACACAACAATGGGAAACATTGATGAATGTCACAGACGGGTTCGATCATTGTTGCAAGTCAAACACTTCTTCGAATTCCTCTGAAGTTGGACTAGTGCCCAAGACGCAACAGGCATTTCCCCTCTGAATCGCAACACTGAGGCGCTGGAACAAGAAACTTTTTGCTCTCTGGTCTTTTGTAGCGCTGATCAATTTGTCCCCCAATTCCTTCAGGAACTTCAATGCACATTTTCCCCACGAACCGAGGGTCTCCGAGCCGATCGGAACAAAGCTGTAGCAGTGTGCTAGACCTCTGTATTTAATAATTTTCTGCGATATATATATATATATATATATATATATATATATATATATATATATATATATATATATATATATATATATATGTCGTACCTAGTAGCCAGAACGCTTTTTTTGGCCTACTATGCAAGGCCCGATTTGCCTAATAAGCCAAGTTTTCCTGAATTAATATATTTTCTCTAATTTTTTTCTTATGAAATGATAAAGCTACCCATTTCATTATGTATGAGGTCAATTTTTTTTTATTGGAGTTAAAATTAATGTAGATATATGACCGAACCTAACCAACCCTACCTAACCTAACCTAACCTATCTTTATAGGTTAGGTTTGGCTAGGTAGTCGAAAAAGTTAGGTTAGGTTAGGTTAGGTAGGTTAGGTAGTCGAAAAACAATTAATTCATGAAAACTTGGCTTATTAGGCAAATCTGGCCTTGCATAGTAGGCTGAGAAGTGCGTTCTGGCTACTAGGTACGACATATATATATATATTAGTATATTTTGGTAGCAGTCTTTCCTGTAGACATATATTATTATATATGACCGAAAAAGTAAGATTAATAATTCTAACACGAATTTTCTCGATCTTTCGTACGTTTCTTTTCACTGTTGGTGGTAATTCAAAAATCAATTCTCCAAAATTCATTTTTATTTCTAGTCTGACGCGACACATGAGCGCGTTTCGTAAAACTTATTACATTTTCAAAGACTTTAGCTTACACATACACAACTGAATAGAACTTACACATCTTCGATTTGTTTATATCTACATTTGAGTGAGGTGGATGGGGTGAGGTGGTATTAATAGGGTATTAAATTCCTAAACACAAGACAGAACACGAAACAATGGGTATTGAATGGAAGTGATTTGTAGAAAGCCTATTGGTCCATATTTCTTGATGCTTCTATATTGGAGTGGAGTCTTGAGGTGGGTAGAATATAGTTGTGCATTAATTGGCTGTTGATTGCTGGTGTTGACTTCTTGATGTGTACAGCCTCGCAGACGTCAAGCCGCCTGCTATCGCTGTATCTATCGATGATTTCTGTGTTGTTTACTAGGATTTCTCTGGCGATGGTTTGGTTGTGGGAAGAGATTATATGTTCCTTAAAGGAGCCCTATTGCTTATGCATCGTTAAACGCCTAGAAAGAGATGTTGTCTTGCCTATATACTGGTTTTTTGGAGCTTACAGTCCCCCAAGAGGGCATTTGAAGGCATAGACGACGTTGGTCTCTTTTAAAACGTTCTGCTTTGTGTCTGGAGAGTTTCTCATGAGTAGGCTGGCCGTTTTTCTGGTTTTATAGTAAATCTTCAGTTGTATCTGATTTTTGTCTGTAGGGATAACGTTTCTATTAACAATATCTTTCAGGACCCTTTCCTCCGTTTTATGAGCTGTGGAAAAGAAGTTCCTGTAAAATAGTTTAATAGGGGGTATAGGTGTTGTGTTGGTTGTCTCTTCAGAGGTTGCATGGCGTTTCACTTTCCTTCTTATGATGTCTTCGACGAAACCATTGGAGAAGCCGTTGTTGACTAGGACCTGCCTTACCCTACAGAGTTCTTTGTCGACTTGCTTCCATTCTGAGCTGTGGCTGAGAGCACGGTCGTCATAAGCGTTAACAACACTCCTCTTGTACCTGTCTGGGCAGTCGCTGTTGGCATTTAGGCACATTCCTATGTTCGTTTCCTTAGTGGAAACGAACATTCTGAGGAAACTACTCCAAGCTTTTAGTAAAGAGGCACCCTTCTTGAGCCCGGATGGGCACATGTATAAGCAAGTAGATGGGGTCGCCATGGGTTCCCCCCTAGGTGTCCTGTTTGCAAACTTCTACATGGGCACCATCGAGCAAAAAGTCTTAGTCGACATGAGCTTGAAACCGGCCATATACTACAGGTATGTTGACGACATTTCTACACAGGTACCTGATGTCAGACATATGCAGGAGCTGAAGGAGGCGTTTGAGCAGAGTTCCGTGCTGTGTTTCACTTACGAGATGGAAAAGGATGGGAAGCTGCCCTTTCTAGATGTAACAGTCATGGAAAAGAGCGGAGGTTTCCACACTGCAGTCTACACAAAGGAAACGAACATAGGAATGTGCCTAAATGCCAACAGCGACTGCCCAGACAGGTACAAAAGGAGTGTTGTTAACGCATATGTCGACCGTGCTCTCAGCCACAGCTCAGAATGGAAGCAAGTCGACGAAGAACTCTGTAGGGTAAGGCAGGTCCTAGTCAATAACGGCTTCTCCAATGGTTTCGTCGAAGACATCATAAGAAGGAAAGTGAAAAGCCATGCAACCTCTGAAGAGACAACTAACACAACACCTATACCCCCTATTAGACTATTTTACAGGAACTTCTTTTCCACAGCTCATAAAACGGAGTCCTGAAAGATATTGTTAATAGAAAAGTTACTCCTACAGACAAAAATCAGAGGATACAACTGACGATTTACTATAAAACCAGAAAAACGGCCAGCCTACTCATGAGAAACTCTCCAGACACAAAGCAGAACGCTTTAAAAGAGACCAACGTCGTTTATGCCTTCAAATGCCCTCTTGGGGACTGTAAGCTCCAAAAAACCAGTATATAGGCAAGACAACAACATCTCTTTCTAGGCGTTTAACGATGCATAAGCAACAGGGCTCCATTAAGGAACATATAATCTCTTCCCACAACCAAACCATCGCCAGAGAAATCCTAGTAAACAACACAGAAATCATCGATAGATACAGCGATAGCAGGCGGCTTGACGTTTGCGAGGCACTACACATTAAAAAGTCAACACCAGTAATCAACAGCTAATTAATGCACAACTATATTCTACCCACCTCAAGACTCCTCTCCAATATAGAAGCATCAAGAAATATGGACCAATAGGCTTTCTACAATCACTTCCATTCAATACCCATTGTTTCGTGTTCTGTCTTGTGTTGATGAAATTAATACCCTATTAATGCCACCTCACCCCATCCACCTCACTCAAATGTAGATATAAACAAATCGGAGATGTGTAAGTTCTATTCAGTTGTGTATGTGTAAACTAAAGTCTTTGAAAATGTAATAAGTTTTACGAAACGCGCTCAAGTGTCGCGTCAGACTAGAAATAAAAATGAATTTTGGAGAATTGATTTTTGAATTACCACCAACAGTGAAAAGAAATGTATGAAAGATAGAGAAAATTTGTGTTGGAATTATTAATCTTACTTTTTCGGTCATATTTAATAATATATATATATATATATATATATATATATATATATATATATATATATATATATATATATACTGCTACAGCTGCTGCAGCTTTGTTCCGATCGGCTCGGAGACCCTCGGTTCGTGGGGAAAATGTGCATTGAAGTTCCTGAAGGAATTAGGGGACAAATTGATCAGCGCTACAAAAGACCAGAGAGCAAAAGTTTCTTGTTCCAGCGCCTCAGTGTTGCGATTCAGAGGGGAAATGCCTGTTGCGTCTTGGGCACTAGTCCAACTTCAGAGGAATTCGAAGAAGTGTTTGACTTGCAACAATGATCGAACCCGTCTGTGACATTCATCAATGTTTCCGATTGTTGTGTTTTTCAAGAGATCCATAACCTTTAAGCACCTTTTTGCATTATTATTTTTGTATCAACCCATGTATATCTTGTAACCATCAAATGCATAATAAAGCACAAATATATATATATATATATATATATATATACAAATATATATATATATATATATATATATATATATATATATATATATATATATATATATATATATATATATATATATACAAATATATATATATATATATATATATACAAATATATATATATATATATATATATATATATATATATATATATATATACATATATTTATTTTATTTATATACAAGACGATACAATGGATCATTAAAGTACATATGCTGGTGGGTGAGTGATACGTTCTTGCACAACCACTAGTATACATAGCTGTGTACTTTACTGTATATGATACAGTCCTTGACTATTGGGAATTTCATTATTATTAAAAATACATTGTCCAATACAATAATAGCTCAAATATAAAATATTGATGACAATGCAAATACAAAATAAATTGTAATAAAACATTGAATTATTTTTAATGATCCTTCAGTGATAACCCATAAGAGTTAACAATAACTTTTGTAATTGTCTGTCAATTGACAAATTGTAAAAAAAAAATTAATTAATTTTGTAATTGAAATATTTGCTACTGCAAATATTTATCTACCCAAACTTAACAGAGGGCCACTAAAACTAGTGACCTCAACGAGGACAGGAAGCCGGCAGATTGTCAAAGGTCCCCCCCCCCATTTGCCTTGACGATCCTGTCTAGGTGAAATTTAAAACCTAACCAGTTTTGGCATTTACGACTTGAGTGTGTAGGTGGTTCCATAGGCTTATAACCCTGAGGGTGAAAAAGCATCTGATCTTAGTCCTACATTAAGGTTTGTTGAGTTTTAAACCGTTGCTCCTTGTTTGTGTTACATCTGACCTTTTGAAGAAATTGTCAGGATCAACATCATCCAACTTTTTAAGTACAATATTTTTAAAGTTTAAATGAAATCTGCTGTGTCATGCCAGGTTTGTAGTGTTGTTAGGCCTGTGGCTCTCATCCGTTCCTGATACGAGACATGACTTGGCTAAGGAATGACTTGTTGCCCAGTGTTCACTTTCTCCAGAGCAGCTATGTCCTAACGAAGATGAGGTCTCCATGTCTTGATACAGTCGTCCAAATGTGGATGCACCAGAATATTTACAGTTGAATCAATTCCTTCTTTTCCTTAAAGTCAAAGATACGACTGATTACTCCAAGGGTTTGGTTTGCTTTTCTGACTACTGCTCCTACCTGTTGTGCAACTTTTAGTGAGTGATGGAGGTTATCTTGAGGTTATCTTGAGTTGATTTCGGGGCTTTATTTTTTTTTAGTGTCCCCGCGGCCTGGTCCTTGACCAGGCCTCCACCCCCAGGAAGCAGCCCGTGACAGCTGACTAACACCCAGGTACCTATTTTACTGCTAGGTAACAGGGGCATAGGGTGAAAGAAACTCTGCCCATTGTTTCTCGCTGGCGCCCGGGATCGAACCCGGGACCACAGGATCACAAGTCCAGTGTGCTGTCCGCTCGGCCGACCAGCTCCGACCATGGAGTAGCAACTTTTCGTCATAAATCTGCTGTAATGGAATGACATTAATTTGGCATTTGTGGCTTGGGTTGTTATGCCCCACATGCAAGGTCTTGCATTTGTCGTTATTAAAGAGCATTTGCCAGTCTTCTGACCATTTGTGGAGTTCATGTAGATCTCTCTGTAAGACTTCAATATCATTATGATTTCCCACTTTACCACTGATCTGCTTGTCATCTGCAAATTTGATGATGAGGTTTGTAATATTTTCATCTTTGTCATTAATGTATATGACAAAAAGGGATGGCCCCACTTTTTATGTTTGTATCACTCACCTTGTATCACACAAGGGAGATGTGTTCGAGGTTTTGAAGTGCATGGATGAATGGAATTAATTGTTCCACACCATATTGAACTTGGACCCAACTGTCAATTAGGTTAACCCATGTATAGGATTCCAAAAATGTACAACCATCTTAGAACACTTGTTAGCATCATTTTTGGAAGAAAGTGCCCTATTTTAGGGGGACAGGCAGGCAGAGTGTATTTACCTGAATTTACTGGATTTTAGCAGAGAGCCACTAACACACTAATGGCCTCAACGAAGACAGGAAGCTGGCAGCTTGTCAAAGGTCCGACATTTGCCATGATGATTTTTTCAAGCTGGACGTTAAAATTTAATGGAGTTTTGGCATGAACAGCTTCGGTGGGTAGTTGGTTCCAAGGGTTTATAACCCGGTAGGTGAAAAAAACATCTGTTTTCAGTCGTACATTGTGGCTTGTTGAGTTTGACACCATTGATCCTTGTTTGTGTTACATCTGACCTTTTGAGAAAGTTGTCTGGATCAACATCCTCCAAACTGTTAAGTATTTTAAATGTTTCGATGAGATCTGCCTCGCCATGCCTGACTTGCAGTGTTAGCCCCGAGGCACTCAATCGTTCCTGGTACGAGAGTTTACTTAGCTTTGGAATGATTTTTGTCGCTTAGTGCTGTACTTTCTCCAAAGTAGCCATGTTCTTCTGAAGATGAGGTCTCCATGCTTGGATACAATAATCCAAGTTGAGGGCACACCAGAGGTTCATGCAGTTGAATCAACACCAACTTTTACTTGAAGTCCTAGGGATTGGTTAGGTCTTTTTGGTTCTGCTGCTCCCACCTGTTGTGCAACTTTCAGTGAATTGTGAATTTTGACTCCAGTGTCTTTTTCTTCATCTATCTACTGCAAGGTAATGTTATTATTTTGGTAGTTGTGACGTAGGTTGTTATGCCCCACATGCAAAGTCTTGCATTTCTTGAGATTAAAAAAGCATTTGCCAGTCTAATGACCTATTGTCAAATTCATATACATAAGAATTTGTAAGAAGCCTTACCAACTGATCATAAGATCACTTTGTAAGGCTTCAATATCATTTTCATTTCCCACTTTACCATAGATTTTGTCATTTGAAAATTTGATCATATGGTTTATACTCTCATCTGTCATTGATGTATATAACAAAAAAGGGTTGACCTGGACCCCTGTGGCACCCCACTCGTCCCCTGTGGCACCCCACTCGCCCCCTGTGGCACCCCACTCGCCCCCCGTGGCACCCCACTCGCCCTCTGTGGCACCCCACTCGCCCCCTGTGGCACCCCACTCGCCCCCTGTGGCACCCCACTCGCCCCCTGTGGCACCCCACTCGCCCCCTGTGGCACCCCACTCGCCCCCTGTGGCACCCCACTCGCCACATTTCTCCAGCCAGATTCGTTCCCATGACTGTCTGTTTTCTTTGTGGGTGGTAAATTTAAATTGTAAATTTAAAGTGGTCTCTCCTAACCTACCAGAGGACCCAAAACAGAAAACGGGACAGTACCTCACCTTCGCCAGCCGCCTCCATTTTCTAGTACGACAATTTTTGGCCTTATGTAACGCCTACGATCGAAATGCGACGTTCTTTGTAGGAGGACAGGTTGGCCTACCCAATAAATGTGTAAGTGTATTACACATTATCTGACGTAACCTACAACCTTTCTCAAGGTAGTGTATACAATGTTGTGATTATTCAGTGTTGTAGTCTGTATACAGTACCTCAGGATGCCTCCCACAACAGTTAACTAGCTCCCGGGTACCTACCTACCTCCACTCTTTCTTTACACCACTAAACACGACTACAGGAAGGATTGGGCTACAGGAAGGATTGGGCTACAGGCAGGATTGGGCTACAGGAAGGATTGGGCTACAGGAAGGATTGGGCTACAGGAAGGATTGGGCTACAGGAAGGATTGGGCTACAGGCAGGATTGGGCTACATCTCCAAATGTATATTTGCCAGATAATTTGGCACTAAAAACAAAACTCATATATTATTGTTTAGACTAAATCCGCTACTCATTACTTTCCTGATGTTGTCGTATATACACTACAAAATCTGAGTTTAAATCACGAGACAATTAACACGTGATGAAAAATGTGACAGTGTCAGACCACCAAGGAAGAATTGAAACAGGAATTTCCTTAAGTATTTTCGTATTTAATAATACATCTTCAGAAGGGTGTTTCAATTCTTCCTTCGAGGTCTGACACTGCCACTACAGAACATGAATGTATTTAAACGTTACAAAAATGAATAATGAGAACAATCATTATATGGATGGCGTAATAATAGGGAAGCATTAGCGCCTCTGGTGGTCAGATGCTTAACTGTATTAGAGGTTGACAGTTTAGATATTATGGTGAAGTAAGGGTGAGTGGCGCGTCTGGGAGTCCCGCTTCTTAACGTGTGGCTCAGTTGTCGACCAGCCGCCGCCTGGCAAGGGTCACGTTGATTACCAGTTAAAAAAAAATAAATGTGTTACAGATATCATTACTCAATCATAATATAGAAAGAATTGTTCGGGGTGTGTACTTCATGTTGTTATTCGTTATTATTTTGTATATTATATGTATTTAGACAAAATATAGAGGAGATTGTCAGGTGGCAGCCATAGGTGTACCCGCTAGTTAAGTCATTAGTGCGCTTGTGGTGGCCTTAATAGCCATGCCAGTAGTTAGCCAGCAATCTTAAGGTTATCTTGAGATGATTTCGGGGTTTAGCGTCCCCCGCGGCCCGGTCCTCGACCAGGCCTTCTTTTTCTTACACATCCCCAGGAAGCAGCCCATAGCAGCTGTCTAACTCCCAGGTACTTATTTACTGATAGGTAAACAAGGTCATCAGGGTGAAAGAAAGTGCCCATTTGTTTCAGCCTCCACCGGGGATCGAACCCGGAACCTCAGGATTACGAATCCGAAGCGCTGTCGACTCGGCTGTCAGGCCCCTTAAAACAACCCAAAGAGAAATCTTCGACATATTTTGATGAAAATCTGAATGAAACGAAAAATGTTGGCCGCAGATTGTGTGAAGATGGTGGGGGGGGGGGATTGAGGGGGTGCAGGTTAGTACGATGAGCATGATTCAGAATGATGGAAGGAGAAGGGCTCCTATGATGAATTGACCTAAGGGCCACCATCTACAGTGGCCTCGACGGGGACAGGACGGCGGCACCTTGTCAAAGGTCAGCCTTCCTACTCCCTCCACCCTTATTTTATTGAGGATTTGTCTTGTGTATATTGTGAACAAGAGGAATGACTCGGCATTTACGACTTGAGTGGTTAAGCGGGTTCATGGGTTAATAATCCTATAGGGGGAACAACACACCTATTTTCTGTGTTACATTGTGGCTTGTTGAGCTTGAAGCTGTTGTCCAGCCTGTCTGTGTCAAATATGGCATTTTAGAGAAGTGGTCTGTATTAATAGCCTCCAATTTGGTCAGTATTATCATTTTTTTTTTAATTTGTAATACTGACCAAGTTGGAGGTTATAAATACAAAGCACTTCTCTAAAAGACTTTACAAAGTATAAAGCAATGCATTAAAATAGTATTACAAAGGCCTCGGCTGTTATTTATTTATTTATATATCTATAAGAAGTTACATTGGGTTTCTGAGAGTACATGGCATGATGTGTTTACATTCTTGTAAAGCCACTAGTACGCATAGCGCTTCGGGCAGGGCCTTAATCTAACAGATAATATTAAGGAGGTAATTTCTAGGAAAATTTATAGGCTAATCTATCAAAATCTATAACAATTTAAACATTTATAGCGTTAGTCCTTCAAAGATTCGTGGTAATGACAGTTGAACAAGTTCTGGCATGATTGTTGTTGCTGTCTTGAACTTTCTCCAAAGCGGAAAATCATTGATGTGTTTTTGAAGTGAAGTTTCCATATTAGGACACAGTAGGCCAGATGGGACCACAACAGAGACTCGTACAGTTCAATATTCAATGTTGTTCGTTTAAGTCAAAGATTCGTTTAACTATTCTTAAGGATTGTTTTCATATTAACTGTGAGTCCCAGATGTTCCATGGCTCCATAGTGCCCTCTACGGCAACAGGAAGCCGGCGGCTTGTCAAAGGTTCCCCTACGGTTCCTGAGGAGTTTGTCTATCTGTATTTTGAGCGCGCAAACTGTTGCATTATGACATTAAAGGTAGTTTGATAATATGCACAACGTGTTTTGTAGCTAAGCTAAAGGTGGCATATAATGTTTAGCAACAAGTCACCCTAGATTGTTTAGTGTTAACGACTAGGGCGATGGAGTGGTCATATCAGGATAGCAATTGTGCAGATAAATGGGGAAGATAATTGCAGACGAGGAGTCACAATAACGGGGGTTGAAATATGTTGACCAAACCACACACTAGACAGTGAAGGGACGACTAGATAAACAATTATCTAATAGATGGAAGATGTTAATTGTTTGCATCTTGTTTACTCTGCGATATAAAATGGTTTCACCTGTAAATGGTCATTTTTGACAATGTAATCACTAGGCTTCTAACGTTGGTTTAGTGCTCAGAGACCATATACTGTACTTGAGAGGTTTTAAACATGTTATTTATATAATTTAGGCCAATAGACAGCTAAATAAATTAATAATACACAGTACGTTTATCTAAGGTTAGCTAAAGGTTTGTTTTAGTGGAAGACCCTAATAAGGTAATGTGTTTCTATGTAACTTTAAAAGAACATTGATGCTTAACCATAGCCTCATGAGTCGGAGACAAAAATGTATTCCGTTAGGCTATTGCAGTCTTATCAGTCTTGCCTACTCGCTATTGTTGATACAATCTGTAATTAATCTCCATTGCAATTACACCTTTTCCAGTGATTGGTTCCAGTGTTCTTGAAATTCATAATTGTATTTTCCTACTCGATTGTATTTGAAATAAACTTTATACTTACCCTGGTGCTACATAGCCTTCCCGGTTTGGTGCCTTATTTTGATAATTACTTATACTTGCCCTTAATATATGTAAAAAATATTTTTTCAGGAGTGTGGCACGTGTGGACAAGTGTTGGATCAGAGGAGTCAAGGTAAAGTGCTTATTTAACAACTAGCTCTGGGGAGGAGCGGGTGGAACTAGATGGACGTAGTCATCTTCACATTCTTGTTACACTAACACTGGTTTGTGCCTCGGAGAGGCTGCAGGATCCAGTAAGTTCAGTAGAACTTCGGTTTCAACTCCTTTTGACCATGTCGTAGCTCAGTCGATTACGGCAGCGTCTGGGATGCTCTCGGATGCAGGTTTGAATCCTTGTCCCGGCCCTTGTGGATTTGTACACTCTTGTTAGCAGGCTGAGAGCTTTTCTTTCCCATAGATTTATTTATAGAAGAGTTAGCAATAAGTCGGCTGGGTTTATTAACGTATTGTTTTTAGGTCCCATTTAGATTATGCAGTTCAGTTTCGGTCGCCACACTAAAGAATGGACATAATTCACTAGAACACGTCAGTTAGGATGACAAAGTTAATCCCGCAAATTAGAAAGCTTCCGTATGAAGAGATGTTGGAAAAACCTTAACGTGACATGATTGAAGTGTACAAGTGGATGAATGGGCATAACAAGGAAGCTATTGATAAGGCTTTAAATGAAGATAAGTTTAGATTTAGGAAATACCTGGGTAAATACTGGTTTGGTAACTGGGTTGTGAATTTTCGGAACAAATTACTGGATCATGTGCAGACGACGAGTCACAATAACATGGCTGAAGTATGTTGACCCGACCACACACTAGAAGGTGAAGGGACGGCGACGTTTCGGTCCGTCCTGGACCATTCTCAAGTCTATTGTGGATCATACTACTGGATCACTGGATCAGTTTCTTGACTTACGTTCTACTAGTTTACACTCGGAACGCGACTCTCCAATCAGCTTACATCTGTATCCTCAATTGCTGCTAGGTGATCAAAGGCGAACATTTAACCTTGAATGTTTAATCCAAACCAAATGATGGGTAGCAAAGATGTATGATAAGGTAAAAGCTGGGTGGCGAGGCAAGTTTTGGGGTAGTGAAGACTTAGAATATTGTTCAATGTGGGTGACAAAGACTTGCTGTGAAGAGTAGGTAAAGAATAAATTGAGAGATAGGAGAATTATCTTAAGATTAGGCTTGGACTGGCTGGCATATGCATTATATATCATTAATGCATATATGCCAGGGGGGGGGGAGATCTCCCCAAAGGCATAAACTGCTAGGTCAGGTAATCCACAAACCCATCTCCAATGACTCCAAGGTCATGGGAAGCTTGACCTTCCCCTGAAGTTGCACCCACCGTTATATCTGTCTGTATGGCCTGTTTTGCCGCAGTTTGCACAGTGTGCTTCATTATGGCAGGCGAGGCGACTGTTGCCCAATAGATAACAAGTGTAACATCGTAACACAGGGAAGTTGTAGGGCTGGACCTGATACGAGGTTCTGTGTAGTACCACCCGATCAGTGAGGGGCCCATCGAACTTTACACAGACCATGGATGTCGGGTTTACTGCTCCGTGAATCCTGGTAACTTCCAATAATCCCGCTGATGCACCTCCTAACACATGCAGAACGGTCTGGATGTTATCCACATCAACACTCTGGTCATTGGGCCAATCTTCCGATACCGGGCCCGAGACTGCTCCTGCGACAATACCTGTCGGCACCTGACGGGCCAGTCCCCCAACTTAATAATGTCGGATACACGGATGTGTGATAGAGCCTCCTTTTTGATGTGTAGCTTCAGTGCTGCACCCCTACCCAGGGAATACGCGGTCTCAGGCAGGCAATGTGACCACAATACCGAAGCCTCAATTGCTGCACCTAAGGTACGAGGATTTGCAAATACGCACTGAGCACTGAGCTGATTCTGACTGGATTAGGACAACCACAAACGAGGAATGAGGTACCACAAGAGAAAGGTCTTCTAAAGGCAAAGACATTCTCTTAGCATCTCGCTCTGGCGCAGCATCAGCCGACTCATTTTCCAGCAGACGTTTTCCTCTCTGCGACTTGCTGTCAACGTCCATGGCGCCCCTGCTCGGGGAGGCGTCCATTAGGGAGGCTCCGGCCTCCCCCGGTGCTGTGAGCCCCTGGGTAGCTACAGTGAGCACACACTGGCCCAAAAAAGCCATCTGAATTCAAAGATGAGCCCCAGGCGAGGTGTGGAAAGAAAGTCCAGCCAGGGGTGTTCAATCTGCGCGCCAAGATGGCCGACCTTCGGGCGGGAATCTCCTCCACAACCAAATCTTTTATTGTGGAGTTGTTGACAACCTACTTTTATCTGGCATGTATTATACCAGTTTTCGCCTCGCATAATTTTTTCTCATTTTGAAAATACATTATTATCTTCACTATAAATTACTACTATAGTGTGTCATTTCTGCTCACACTCATCTCTAAATAAAATGATTACAAATATTTCCAAAGACAAAAACTGCCTCATCCAGCCCGCCTCTTCCCTCATTCCAAATCCACAAATCCTCCAACTCCAACTCCAAGCGGGAAGAGGCGGGCTGGATGAGGCAGTTTTTGTCTTTGGAAATATTTGTAATCATTTTATTTAGAGATGAGTGTGAGCAGAAATGACACACTATAGTAGTAATTTATAGTGAAGATAATAATGTATTTTCCAAATGAGAAAAAATTATGCGAGGCGAAAACTGGTATAATACATGCCAGATAAAAGTAGGTTGTCAACAACTCCACAATAAAAGATTTGGTTGTGGAGGAGATTCCCGCCCGAAGGTCGGCCATCTTGGCGCGCAGATTGAACGCCCCTGGCTGGACTTTCTTTCCACACCTCGCCTGGGGCTCATCTTTGAATTCAGATGGCTTTTTTGGGCCAGTGTGTGCTCACTGCAGCTACCCAGGGGCTCACAGCACCGGGGGAGGCCGGAGCCTCACTAATGGACGCCTCCCCGAGCGGGGGCGCCATGGACGTTGACAGCAAGTCGCAGAGAGGAAAACGTCTGCTGGAAAATGAGTCGGCTGATGCTGCGCCAGAGCGAGATGCTAAGAGAATGTCTTTGCCTTCAGAAGACCTTTCTCTTGTGGTACCTCATTCCTCGTTTGTGGTTGTCCTAATCCAGTCAGAATCAGCTCAGTGCTCAGTGCGTGGTTGCAAATCCTCGTACCTTAGGTGCAGCAATTGAGGCTTCGGTATTGTGGTCACATTGCCTGCCTGAGACCGCGTGTACCCTGGGTAGGGGTGCAGCACTGAAGCTACACATCAAAAAGGAGGCTCTATCACACATCCGTGTATCCGACATTATTAAGTTGGGGGACTGGCCCGTCAGGTGCCGACAGGTATTGTCGCAGGAGCAGTCTCGGGCCCGGTATCGGAAGATTGGCCCAATGACCAGAGTGTTGATGTGGATAACATCCAGACCGCTCTGCATGTGTTAGGGGGTGCATCAGCGGGATTATTGGAAGTTACCAGGATTCGCGGAGCAGTAAACCCGACATCCATGGTCTGTGTAAAGTTCGATGGGCCCCTCCCTGATCGGGTGGCACTACACAGAACCTCGTATCAGGTCCAGCCCTACAACTTCCCTGTGTTACGATGTTACACTTGTTATCTATTGGGCAACAGTCGCGTCGCCTGCCGTAATGCAGCACACTGTGCAAACTGCGGCAAAACAGGCCATACAGACAGATATAACGGTGGGTGCTCTGATGCACCTCGCTGTCTTTTATGCCATGACCATCACAAGATTACGTCCAAGAGTTGCCCGGTATATCTTGAGGTTGCCCGGTATATCTTGAGGCCCTCCGGTTGGACATCGATCATAAAACAGCGGAGACCCCTCGACAGGAGCTGCTCCAGAGGTTGCACGCTCTCAATCAGCCTATCGCTTCTTCTCGCCTCCAGGTTTCCCCTGGTCGGGCCTCATCACAAGTAAGAACTAGCAGACCCTCTTGCCTGTCCCAGTCACATGCCTCATACGCCCCGGTTGCTAATCAATTTTCCCTCCTGGGTAGCCTTGACATGGACGGAAACTCATCCACGGATACAGACATGGACGCTCAGTCTGGGCCGGAGCCTGGCACTCGACACCCTCCTGCCTCTCCTCAAAGAAGCCAACACCGGCGTCGTCGACACACCCATCGATCAGGAGGTACTGCTCCATCAGACAGCCCTGACGATCCTCTGGTCCCCCAGGCGCTTTCCCACGGGATTGTGACACCGGTGGAACATGAGGCCCAGAGCGAAGCACCCACCAGTCGCTGGCGCCGTCAAGAGAGTTCGCGAGCCGAACAATGATCAACAGCCTTTGGACTGGCTGTCATTGATACCACACATTTTACTTTGTATGAGGGTTTTAAGGCTTTTTCTGGTGGTTTCCCTTTTGGAGACGTCTGTGCACAGGTGGTCAAAAAGTGAGCTGTAGTATTTCAGGGTAAATGGCGCCCCATCCTGAGAATACTGTGGTGTTTTGGAATGCCCACTCCCTTTTTAAGAAGACGCAAATAATATGCAATTTTATCGCCAGCGCAACACCGTTGATCGTGGGATTCTGTGAGACTTGGCTTACTGACGACCTTTGCTTCACGGTGCCGGGGTATTCGGTCTATAGACAAGATCGGCCAGTACGGGGTGGAGGGGGACTTGCCCTCTTGGTCAGGGACTCAGTTCCCAGCTCCTTGCTTCGCATTCACTCCTTCCCGGGTGGGCATTTAGAATTAAGAAGAACCCACCGCCACTTTCAGTAATTGACATATTTTCGGTATAAAAAGTCGGAAATTCAAATTGCGAATACGTGCAGAGAGCCAGATTTTGGCTCCAAAATGTGGCTCTAGCGTCGAATTTTGATGTTTGGGATATTTTGAAAACTGCAGGGGGGGGGGGGGGGTTGGGCAAAATGTGACCCACCGCCGCTTTCAGTAATTGGCATATTTTTGGTATAAAAAGTCGGAATTTCAAAATGCGAATAGGTGCAGAGAGCCAGAATTTGGGTCCAAAATATGGCTCAGGTATCAAATTTGGGATGTTTGGGATATTTTGAGAACTGCAGGGGGGTTTGGCAAAATGTGACCCACCGCCGCTTTCAGTATTTGGCATATTTTCGGTATAAAAATTTGGAATTTCAAACTGCGAATAGGTGCAGAGAGCCAGAATTTGGGTCCAAAATATGGCTCAGGTATCGAATTTGGGATGTTTGGGATATTTTGAAAACAGCAGGGGGGTTTGGACAAAATGTGATCCATCGCCGCTTTCAGTAATTGGCATATTTTTGGTATAAAAAGTCGGAATTTCAAAATGCGAATAAGTGCAGAGAGCCAGAATTTGGGTACAAAATATGGCTCAGGTATCGAATTTGGGATGTTTGGGATATTTTGAAAACTGCAGGGGGGTTTGGGCAAAATGTGGCCCACCGCCGCTTTCAGTAATTGGCATATTTTCGGTATAAAAAGTCGTAATTTGAAACTGAAAATAGGTGCAGAGAGTCAGAATTCGGCTCAAAAATCACGCTCAGGAGTCAAATTTCCGACATTTCAGACATTTTGAAAACTGCAGGGGGGTTTGGGCAAAATATGACCCATCGCCGTTTACAGTAATTGGCATATTTTCGGTATGAAACGTCGTAACTTGAAACTGAAAATAGGTGCAGAGAGTCAGAATTCGGCTCAAAAATCACGCTCAGGAGTCAAATTTCAAACATTTCAGACATTTTAAAAACTGCAGGGGGGTTTGGGCAAAATATGACCCATCGCCGTTTTCAGTAATTGGCATATTTTCGGTATGAAACGTCGTAATTTGAAACTGAAAATAGGTGCAGAGAGTCAGAATTCGGCTTAAAAATCACGCTCAGGAGTCAAATTTCCCACATTTCAGACATTTTAAAAACTGCAGGGGGGTTTGGGCAAAATATGACCCATCGCCGTTTTCAGTAATTGGCATATTTTCGGTATGAAACGTCGTAATTTGAAACTGAAAATAGGTGCAGAGAGTCAGAATTCGGCTAAAAAATCACGCCCAGGAGACAAATTTCCGACATTTCAGACATTTTGAAAACTGCAGGGGGGTTTGGGCAAAATATGACCCATCGCCATTTTCAGTAATTGGCATATTTTCGGTATGAAACGTCGTAATTTGAAACTGAAAATAGGTGCAGAGAGTCAGAATTCGGCTCAAAAATCACGCTAAGGAGTCAAATTTCCGACATTTCAGACATTTTGAAAACTGCAATGGGGTTTGGGCAAAATATGACCCATCGCCGTTTTCAGTAATTGGCATATTTTCGGTATGAAACGTCGTAATTTGAAACTGAAAATAGGTGCAGAGAGTCAGAATTCGGCTCAAAAATCACGCAAGGAGACAAATTTCCGACATTTCAGACATTTTGAAAACTGCAGGGGGGTTTGGGGAAAATATGACCCATCGCCGTTTTCAGTAATTGACATATTTTCGGTATAAAAAGTCGTAATTTGAAACTGAAAATTGGTGCAGAGAGTCAGAATTCGGCTCAAAAGTCACGCTCAGGAGTCAAATTTCCGACATTTTAGACATTTTGAAAACTGCAGGGGGGTTTGGGCAAAATATGACCCATCGCTGTTTTCAGTAATTGGCATATTTTCAGTATAAAAAGTCGTAATTTGAAACTGAAAATAGATGCAGAGAGTCAGAATTCGAATAAAAAATCACGCTCAAGAGTCAAATTTCCGACAATTCAGACATTTTGAAAACTGCAGGGGGGTTTGGGCAAAATATGACCCATCGCTGTTTTCAGTAATTGGCATATTTTCGATATAAAAAGTCGTAATTTGAAACTGAAAATAGGTGCAGCGAGTCAGAATTCGGCTCAAAAATCACGCTCAGGAGTCAAATTTCCGACATTTCAGACATTTTGGAAACTGCTAGGGGGTTTGGGCAAAATATGACCCATCGCCGTTTTCAGTAATTGGCACATTTTCGGTATGAAACGTCGTAATTTGAAACTGAAAATAGGCGTAGAAAGTCAGAATTCGGCTCAAAAATCACGCTCAGGAGTCAAATTTCGGACATTTCAGACATTTTGAAAACTGCAGGGGGGTTTGGGCAAAATATGACCCATCGCTGTTTTCAGTAATTGGCATATTTTCGGTATAAAAAGTCGTAATTTGAAACTGAAAATAGGTGCAGAGAGTCAGAATTCGGATAGATAATCACGCTCAGGAGTCAAATTTCCGACATTTCAGACATTTTGAAAACTGCAGGGGGGTTTGGGCAAAATATGACCCATCGCCGTTTACAGTAATTGGCATATTTTCGGTATAAAAAATCGTATTTTGAAACTGAAAATAGGTGCAGAGAGTCAGAATTCGGATAAAAAATCACGCTCAGGAGTCAAATTTCCGACATTTCAGACATTTTAAAAACTACAGGGGGGTTTGGGCAAAATATGACCCATCGCCGTTTTCAGTAATTGGCATATTTTCGGTATAAAAAGTCGTAATTTGAAACTGAAAATAGATGCAAAGAGTCAGAATTCGGATAAAAAATCACGCTCAGGAGTCAAATTTCCGACACTTCAGACATTTTGAAAACTGCAGGGGGGTTTGAGCAAAATATGACCACTCGCCGTTTACAGTAATTGGCATATTTTCGGTATGAAACATCGTAATTTGAAACTGAAAATAGGTGCAGAGAGTCAGAATTCGGATAAAAAATCACGCTCAGGAGTCAAATTTCCGACATTTCAGACATTTTGAAAACTGCAGGGGGGCTTGAGCAAAATATGACCCATCGCCCTTTACAGTAATTGGCATATTTTCGGTATGAAACATCGTAATTTGAAACTGAAAATAGGCGCAGAGAGTCAGAATTCGGATTAAAAATCACGCTCAAGAGTCAAATTTCCGACATTTCAGACATTTTAAAAACTGCAGGGGGGTTTGGGCAAAATATGACCCATCGCCGTTTTCAGTAATTGGCATATTTTCGGTATGAAACGTCGTAATTTGAAACTGAAAATAGGTGCAGAGTCAGAATTCGGCTCAAAAATCACGCTCAGGAGTCAAATTTCCGACATTTCAGACATTTTGAAAACTGCAGGGGGGTTTGGGCAAAATATGACCCATCGCCGTTTTCAGTAATTGGCAAGTTTTCGGTATGAAACGTCGTAATTTGAAACTGAAAATAGGTGCAGAGAGTCAGAATTCGGCTCAAAAATAACGCTCAGGAGACAAATTTCCGACATTTCAGACATTTTGAAAACTGTAGGGGGGTTTGGGCAAAATATGACACATCGCCGTTTTCAGTAATTGGCATATTTTCGGTATGAAACGTCGTAATTTGAAACTGAAAATAGGTGCAGAGAGTCAGAATTCGGATAAATAATCACGCTCAGGAGTCAAATTTCCGACATTTCAGACATTTTGAAAACTGCAGGGGGGTTTGGGCAAAATATGACCCATCGCCGTTTACAGTAATTGGCATATTTTCGGTATAAAAAGTCGTAATTTGAAACTGAAAATAGGTGCAAAGAGTCAGAATTCGGCTCAAAAATCACGCTCAGGAGTCAAATTACCGACATTTCAGACATTTTGAAAACTGCAGGGGGGTTTGGGCAAAATATGACCCATCGCCGTTTTCAGCAATTGGCATATTTTCGGTATGAAACGTCGTAATTTGAAACTGAAAATAGGTGCAAAGAGTCAGAATTCGGCTCAAAAATCACGCTCAGGAGTCAAATTTCCGACATTTCAGACATTTTGAAAACTGCAGGGGGGTTAGGGCAAAATATGACCCATCGCCGTTTTCAGTTTTGGCATATTTTCGATATAAAAAGTCGTAATTTGAAACTGAAAATAGGTGCAGAGAGTCAGAATTCGGCTCAAAAATCACGCTCAGGAGTCAAATTTCCGACATTTCAGACATTTTGGAAACTGCTAGGGGGTTTGGGCAAAATATGACCCATCGCCGTTTTCAGTAATTGGCATATTTTCGGTATGAAACGTCGTAATTTGAAACTGAAAATAGGTGCAGAGAGTCAGAATTCGGCTCAAAAATCACGCTCAGGAGTCAAATTTCCGACATTTCAGACATTTTAAAAACTGCAGGGGGGTTTGGGCAAAATATGACCCATCGCTGTTTTCAGTAATTGGCATATTTTCGGTATAAAAAGTCGTAATTTGAAACTGAAAATAGATGCAGAGAGTCAGGCAGGGGTGTTTGGGCAAAATATGACCCATCGCTGTTTTCAGTAATTGGCTTATTTTCGGTATAAAAAGTCGTAATTTGAAACTGAAAATAGATGCAGAGAGTCAGTATTCGAATAAAAAATCACGCTCAAGAGTCAAATTTCCGACATTTCAGACATTTTGAAAACTGCAGGGGGGGTTTGGGCAAAATATGGCCCATCGCCGTTTTCAGTAATTGGCATATTTTCGATATAAAAATTCGTAATTTGAAACTGAAAATAGGTGCAGAGAGTCAGAATTCGGATAAATAATCACGCTCAGGAGTCAAATTTCCGACATTACAGACATTTTGGAAACTGCTAGGGGGTTTGGGCAAAATATGACCCATCGCCGTTTTCAGTAATTGGCATATTTTCGGTATGAAACGTCGTAATTTGAAACTGAAAATAGGTGCAGAGAGTCAGAATTCGGCTCAAAAATCACGCTCAGGAGTCAAATTTCCGACATTTCAGACATTTTAAAAACTGCAGGGGGGTTTGGGTAAAATATGACCCATCGCTGTTTTCAGTAATTGGCATATTTTCGGTATAAAAAGTCGTAATTTGAAACTGAAAATAGATGCAGAGAGTCAGAATTCGAATAAAAAATCACGCTCAAGAGTCAAATTTTCGACATTTCAGACATTTTGAAAACTGCAGGGGGGTTTGGGCAAAATATGACCCATCGCCGTTTTCAGTAATTGGCATATTTTCGGTATAAAAAGTTGTAATTTGAAACTGAAAATAGGTGCAGAGAGTCAGAATTCGGATAAAAAATCACGCTCAGGAGTCAAATTTCCGACATTTCAGACATTTTGAAAACTGCAGGGGGGGTTTGGGCAAAATATGACCCATCGCCGTTTGAAGTAATTGGCATATTTTCGGTATGAAACGTCGTAATTTGAAACTGAAAATAGGGGCAGAGAGTCAGAATTCGGATCAAAAATCACGCTCAGGTGTCAAATTTTCGACATTTCAGACATTTTGAAAACTGCAGGGGGGTTTGGGCAAAATATGACCCATCGCCATTTTCAGTAATTGGCATATTTTCGGTATGAAACGTCGTAATTTGAAACTGAAAATAGGTGCAGAGACTCAGAATTCGGCTCAAAAATCACGCTAAGGAGTCAAATTTCCGACATTTCAGACATTTTGAAAACTGCAATGGGGTTTGGGCAAAATATGACCCATCGCCGTTTTCAGTAATTGGCATATTTTCGGTATAAAACGTCGTAATTTGAAACTGAAAATAGGTGCAGAGAGTCAGAATTCGGCTCAAAAATCACGCTCAGGAGACAAATTTCCGACATTTCAGACATTTTGAAAACTGCAGGGGGGTTTGGGCAAAATATGACCCATCGCCGTTTTCAGTAATTGACATATTTTCGGTATAAAAAGTCGTAATTTGAAACTGAAAATAGGTGCAGAGAGTCAGAATTCGGCTCAAAAGTCACGCTCAGGAGTCAAATTTCCGACATTTTAGACATTTTGAAAACTGCAGGGGGGTTTGGGCAAAATATGACCCATCGCTGTTTTCAGTAATTGGCATATTTTCAGTATAAAAAGACGTAATTTGAAACTGAAAATAGATGCAGAGAGTCAGAATTCGAATAAAAAATCACGCTCAAGAGTCAAATTTCCGACAATTCAGACATTTTGAAAACTGCAGGGGGGTTTGGGCAAAATATGACCCATCGCCGTTTTCAGTAATTGGCATATTTTCGATATAAAAAGTCGTAATTTGAAACTGAAAATAGGTGCAGCGAGTCAGAATTCGGCTCAAACATCACGCTCAGGAGTCAAATTTCCGACATTTCAGACATTTTGGAAACTGCTAGGGGGTTTGGGCAAAATATGACCCATCGCCGTTTTCAGTAATTGGCACATTTTCGGTATGAAACGTCGTAATTTGAAACTGAAAATAGGCGTAGAAAGTCAGAATTCGGCTCAAAAATCACGCTCAGGAGTCAAATTTCGGACATTTCAGACATTTTGAAAACTGCAGGGGGGTTTGGGCAAAATATGACCCATCGCTGTTTTCAGTAATTGGCATAATTTCGGTATAAAAAGTCGTAATTTGAAACTGAAAATAGGTGCAGAGAGTCAGAATTCGGATAGATAATCACGCTCAGGAGTCAAATTTCCGACATTTCAGACATTTTGAAAACTGCAGGGGGGTTTGGGCAAAATATGACCCATCGCCGTTTACAGTAATTGGCATATTTTCGGTATAAAAAATCGTATTTTGAAACTGAAAATAGGTGCAAAGAGTCAGAATTTGGATAAAAAATCACGCTCAGGAGTCAAATTACCGACATTTCAGACATTTTGAAAACTGCAGGGGGGTTTGGGCAAAATATGACCCATCGCCGTTTTCAGTAATTGGCATATTTTCGGTATGAAACGTCGTAATTTGAAACTGAAAATAGGGGCAGAGAGTCAGAATTCGGATCAAAAATCACGCTCAGGTGTCAAATTTTCGACATTTCAGACATTTTGAAAACTGCAGGGGGGTTTGGGCAAAATATGACCCATCGCTGTTTTCAGTAATTGGCATATTTTCGGTATGAAACTTCGTAATTTGAAACTGAAAATAGTTGCAGAGAGTCAGAATTCGGGTAAAAAATCACGCTCAGGAGTCAAATTTCCGACATTTCAGACATATTGAAAACTGTAGGGGGGTTTGGGCAAAATATGATCCATCGCCGTTTTCAGCAATTGACATATTTTCGGTTTGAAACGTCGTAATTTGAAACTGAAAATAGGTGCAGAGAGTCAGAATTCGGCTCAAAAATCACGCTCAGGAGTCAAATTTCCGATATTTCAGACATTTTGAAAACTGCAGGGGGGTTTGGGCAAAATATGTCCCATCGCCGTTTTCAGTAATTGGCATATTTTCGGTACAAAATTTGTAATTTGAAACTGAAAATAGGTGCAGAGAGTAAGAATTCGGCTAAAAAATCACGCTCAGGAGTCAAATTTCCGACATTTCAGACATTTTGAAAACTGCAGGGGGGTTTGGGCAAAATATGACCCATCGCCGTTTTCAGAAATTAGCATATTTTCGGTATGAAACTTCGTAATTTGAAACTGAAAATAGGTGCAGAGAGTCAGAATTCGGCTCAAAAATCACGCTCAGGAGTCAAATTTCCGACATTTCAGACATTTTAAAAATTGCAGGGGGGTTTGGGCAAAATATGACTCATCGCCGTTTTCAGTAATTGGCATATTTTCCGTATAAAAATTCGTAATTTGAAACTGAAAATAGGTGCAGAGAGTCAGAATTCGGATAAAAAATCACGCTCAGGAGTCAAATTTCCGACATTTCAGACATTTTGAAAACTGCAGGGGGGTTTGTGCAAAATATGACCCATCGCTGTTTACAGTAATTGGCATATTTTCGGTATGAAACTTCGAAGTTTGAAACTGAAAATAGGTGCAGAGAGTCAGAATTCCGCTCAAAAATCACGCTCAGGAGTCAAATTTCCGACATTTCAGACATTTTGAAAACTGCAGGGGGGTTTGGGCAAAATATGACCCATCACCGTTTGCAGTAATTGGCATATTTTCGGTATGAAACGTCGTAATTTGAAACTGAAAATAGGTGCAGAGAGTCAGAATTCGGCTCAAAAATCACGCTCAGGAGTCAAATTTCCGACATTTCAGTCATTTTGAAAACTGCAGGGTGGTTTGGGCAAAATATGACCCATCGCCGTTTTCAGTAATTGGCATATTTCCGGGGAAAAAATTCGTAATTTGAAACTTAAAATAGGTGCAGGGAGTCAGTATTCGGATAAAATATCACGCTCAGGAGTCAAATTTCCGACATTTCAGACATTTTGAAAACTGCAGGGGGGTTTGGGCAAAATATGACCTATCGTCGTTTACAGTAATTGGCATATTTTCGGTATGAAACGTCGTAATTTGAAACTGAAAATAGGTGCAGAGAGTCAGAATTCGGCTCAAAAATCACGCTCAGGAGTCAAATTTCCGACATTTCAGACATTTTGAAAACTGCAGGGGGGTTTGGGCAAAATATGTCCCATCGCCGTTTTCAGTAATTGGCATATTTTCGGTACAAAAAGTCGTAATTTGAAACTGAAAATAGGTGAAGAGAGTAAGAATTCGGCTAAAAAATCACGCTCAGGAGTCAAATTTCCGGCATTTCAGACATTTTGAAAACTGCAGGGGGGTTTGGGCAAAATATGACCCATCGCCGTTTTCAGAAATTGGCATATTTTCGGTATGAAACTTCGTAACTTGAAACTGAAAATAGGTGCAGAGAGTCAGAATTCGGCTCAAAAATCACGCTCAGGAGTCAAATTTCCGACATTTCAGACATTTTAAAAACTGCAGGGGGGTTTGGGCAAAATATGACCCATCGATGTTTTCAGTAATTGGCATATTTTCGTTATAAAAATTCGTAATTTGAAACTGAAAATAGGTGCAGAGAGTCAGGATTCGGATAAAAAATCACGCTCAAGAGTCAAATTACCGACATTTCAGACATTTTGAAAACTGCAGGAGGGTTTGGGCAAAATATGACCCATCGTTGTTTGCAGTAATTGGCATATTTTCGGTATGAAACTTCGTAATTTGAAACTGAAAATAGGTGCAGAGAGTCAGAATTCGGATAAAAAATCACGCTCAGGAGTAAAATTTCCGACATTTCAGACATATTGAAAACTGTAGGGGGGTTTGGGCAAAATATGATCCATCGCCGTTTTCAGCAATTGGCATATTTTCGGTATGAAACGTCGTAATTTGAAACTGAAAATAAGTGCAGAGAGTCAGAATTCGGCTCAAAAATCACGCTCAGGAGTCACATTTCCGACATTTAAGACATTTTGAAAACTGCAGGGGGGTTTGGGCAAAATATGACACATCGCCGTTTTCAGTAATTGGCATATTTTCGGTATAAAAAGTCGTAATTTGAAACTGAAAATAGGTGCAGAGAGTCAGAATTCAGATCAAAAATCACGCTCAGGAGTCAAATTTCCGACATTTCAGGCATTTTGAAAACTGGAGGGGGGTTTGGGCAAAATATGACCCATCGCCGTTTTCAGTAATTGGCATATTTTCGGTCCAAAAGAGCGTAATTTGAAACTGAAAATTGGTGCAGAGAGTCAGAATTCGGATACAAAATCACGCTCAGGAGACAAATTTCCGACATTTCAGACATTTTGAAAACTGCAGGGGGGTTTGGGCAAAATATGACCCATCGCCGTTTTCAGTAATTGGCATATTTTCTGTATGAAACGTCGTAATTTGAAACTGAAAATAGGTGCAGAGAGTCAGAATTCGGCTCAAAACTCACGCTCAGGAGACAAATTTCCGACATTTCAGACATTTTGAAAACAGCAGGCGGGTTTGGGCAAAATATGACCCATCGCCGTTTTCAGTAATTGGCATATTTTCGGTTTGAAACGTCGTAATTTGAAACTGAAAATAGGTGCAGAGAGTCAGAACTCGGCTCAAAAATCACGCTCAGGAGTCAAATTTCCGACATTTCAGACATTTTGAAAACTGCAGGGGGGTTTGGGCAAAATATGACCCATCGCCGTTTTCAGTAATTGGCATATTTTCGGTATAAAAAGTCGTAATTTGAAACTGAAAACAGGTGCAGAGAGTCAGAATTCGGCTCAAAAGTCACGCTCAGGAGTCAAATTTCCGACATTTCAGACATTTTGAAAACTGCAGGGGGGTTTGGGCAAAATATTACCCATCGCCGTTTTCAGTAATTGTCATATTTTCGATATGAAACGTCGTAATTTGAAACTGAAAATAGATGCAGAGAGTCAGAATTCGAATAAAAAACCACGCTCAAGAGTCAAATTTCCGACATTTCAGACATTTTGAAAACTGCAGGGGGGTTTGGGCAAAATATGACCCATCGCCGTTTTTAGTAATTGGCATATTTTCGATATAAAAAGTCGTAATTTGAAACTGAAAATAGGTGCAGAGAGTCAGAATTCGGATAAAAAATCACGTTCAGGAGTCAAATTTCCGACATTTCAGTCATTTTGAAAACTGCAGGGTGGTTTGGGCAAAATATGACCCATCGCCGTTTTCAGTAATTGGCATATTTCCGGGGAAAAAATTCGTAATTTGAAACTTAAAATAGGTGCAGGGAGTCAGTATTCGGATAAAATATCACGCTCAGGAGTCAAATTTCCGACATTTCAGACATTTTGAAAACTGCAGGGGGGTTTGGGCAAAATATGACCTATCGCCGTTTACAGTAATTGGCATATTTTCGGTACGAAACGTCGTAATTTGAAACTGAAAATAGGTGAGGAGAGTAAGAATTCGGCTAAAAAATCACGCTCAGGAGTCAAATTTCCGGCATTTCAGACATTTTGAAAACTGCAGGGGGGTTTGGGCAAAATATGACCCATCGCCGTTTTCAGAAATTGGCATATTTTCGGTATGAAACTTCGTAACTTGAAACTGAAAATAGGTGCAGAGAGTCAGAATTCGGCTCAAAAATCACGCTCAGGAGTCAAATTTCAGACATTTCAGACATTTTGAAAACTGCACGGTGGTTTGGGCAAAATATGTCCCATCGCCGTTTTCAGTAATTGACATATTTTCGGTACAAAAAGTCGTAATTTGAAACTGAAAATAGGTGCAGAGAGTCAGAATTCGGATAAAAAATCACGCTCAGGAGTCAAATTTCCGACATTTCAGACATATTGAAAACTGTAGGGGGGTTTGGGCAAAATATGATCCATCGCCGTTTTCAGCAATTGGCATATTTTCGGTATGAAACGTCGTAATTTGAAACTGAAAATAGGTGCAGCGAGTCAGAATTCGGATAAAAAATCATGCTCAGGAGTCACATTTCCGACATTTCAGACATTTTGAAAACTGCAGGGGGGTTTGGGCAAAATATGACACATCGCCGTTATCAGTAATTGGCATATTTTCGGTATAAAAAGTCGTAATTTGAAACTGAAAATAGGTGCAGAGAGTCAGAATTCGGCTCAAAAATCACGCTCAGGAGTCAAATTTCCGACATTTCAGACATTTTGGAAACTGCTAGGGGGTTTGGGCAAAATATGACCCATCGCGGTTTTCAGTAATTGGCATATTTTCGGTATGAAACGTCGTAATTTGAAACTGAAAATACGTGTAGAGAGTCAGAATTCGGCTCAAAAATCACGCTCAGGAGTGAAATTTCCGACATTTCAGACATTTTGAAAACTGCAGGGAGTTTGGGCAAAATATGACCCATCGCTGTTTTCAGTAATTGGCATATTTTCGGTATAAAAAGTCGTAATATGAAACTGAAAATAGGTGCAGAGAGTCAGAATTCGGATAAATAATCACGCTCAGGAGTCAAATTTCCGACATTTCAAACATTTTGAAAACTGCAGGGGGGTTTGGGCAAAATATGACCCATCGCCGTTTTCAGTAATTGGCATATTTTCGATATAAAAAGTCGTAATTTGAAACTGAAGATAGGTGCAGAGAGTCAGAATTCGGATAAATAATCACGCTCAGGAGTCAAATTTCCGACATTTCAGACATTTTGAAAACTGCAGGGGGGGTTTGGGCAAAATATGACCCATCGCCGTTTACAGTAATTGGCATATTTTCGGTATAAAAAGTCGTAATTTGAAACTGAAAATAGTTGCAAAGAGTCAGAATTCGGATAAAAAATCACGCTCAGGAGTCAAATTACTGACTTTTCAGACATTTTGAAAACTGCAGGGGGGTTTGGGTAAAATATGACCCATCGCTGTTTTCAGTAATTGGCATATTTTCGATATAAAAATTCGTAATTTGAAACTGAAAATAGATGCAGAGAGTCAGAATTCGGATAAAAAATCACGTTCAGGAGTCAAATTTCCGACATTTCAGACATTTTGAAAACTGCAGGGGGGGTTTGGGCAAAATATGACGCATCGCCGTTTGCAGTAATTGGCATATTTTCGGTATGAAACGTCGTAATTTGAAACTGAAAATAGGTGCAGAGAGTCAGAATTCGGATCAAAAATCACGCTCAGGTGTCAAATTTTCGACATTTCAGACATTTTAAAAACTGCAGGGGGGTTTGGGCAAAATATGACGCATCGCCGTTTTCAGTAATTGGCATATTTTCGGTATGAAACTTCGTAATTTGAAACTGAAAATAGGTGCAGAGTCAGAATTCGGCTCAAAAATCATGCTCAAGAGTCAAAATTCCGACATTTTAAAAACTGCTGGGGGGTTTGGGTTAAATATGACCCATCGCCGTTTTCAGTAATTGGCATATTTTCGGTATGAAACGTCGTAATTTGAAACTGAAAATAGGTGCAGAGAGTCAGAATTCGGATAAAAAATCACGCTCAGGAGTCAAATTTCCGACATATCAGACATTTTGAAAACTGCAGGGGGTTTGGGCATAATATGACCCATCGCCGTTTTCAGTAATTGGCATATTTTCGGTATAAAAAGTCGTAATTTGAAACTGAAAATAGGTGCAGAGAGTCAGAATTCGGATAAAAAATCACGTTCAGGAGTCAAATTTCCGACATTTCAGACATTTTGAAAACTGCAGGGGGGGGGTTTGGGCAAAATATGACGCATCGCCGTTTGCAGTAATTGGCATATTTTCGGTATGAAACGTCGTAATTTGAAACTGAAAATAGGTGCAGAGAGTCAGAATTCGGATCAAAAATCACGCTCAGGTGTCAAATTTTCGACATTTCAGACATTTTAAAAACTGCAGGGGGGTTTGGGCAAAATATGACCCATCGCCGTTTTCAGTAATTGGCATATTTTCGGTATGAAACTTCGTAATTTGAAACTGAAAATAGGTGCAGAGTCAGAATTCGGCTCAAAAATCATGCTCAAGAGTCAAAATTCCGACATTTTAAAAACTGCTGGGGGGTTTGGGTTAAATATGACCCATCGCCGTTTTCAGTAATTGGCATATTTTCGGTATGAAACGTCGTAATTTGAAACTGAAAATAGGTGCAGAGAGTCAGAATTCGGATAAAAAATCACGCTCAGGAGTCAAATTTCCGACATATCAGACATATTGAAAACTGTAGGGGGGTTTGGGCAAAATATGATTCATCGCCTTTTTCAGCAATTGGCATATTTTCGGTATGAAACGTCGTAATTTGAAACTGAAAATAGGTGTAGAGAGTCAGAATTCGGCTCAAAAATCACGCTCAGGAGTCAAATTTCCGACATTTCAGACATTTTGAAAACTGCAGGGGGGTTTGGGCAAAATATGTCCCATCGCCGTTTTCAGTAATTGGCATATTTTCGGTACAAAAAGTCGTAATTTGAAACTGAAAATAGGTGCAGAGAGTCAGAATTCGGCTCAAAAGTCACGCTCAGGAGTCAAATTTCCGACATTTCAGACATTTTGAAAACTGCAGGGGGGTTGGGCAAAATATGACCCATCGCCGTTTTCAGTAATTGGCATATTTTCGGTATGAAACGTCGTAATTCGAAACTGAAAATAGGTGCAGAGAGTCAGAATTCGGCTCAAAAATCACGCTCAGGAGTCAAATTTCCGACATTTCAGACATTTTGAAAACTGCAGGGGGGTTTGGGCAAAATATGACACATCGCCGTTTTCAGTAATTGGCATATTTTCGGTACAAAAAGTCGTAATTTGAAACTGAAAATAGGTGCAGAGAGTAAGAATTCGGCTAAAAAATCACGCTCAGGAGACAAATTTCCGTCATTTCAGACATTTTGAAAACTGCAGGGGGGTTTGGGCAAAATATGACCCATCGCCGTTTACAGTAATTGGCATATTTTCGTTATAAAATTCGTAATTTGAAACTGAAAATAGGTGCAAAGAGTCAGAATTCGGATAAAAAATCACGCTCAGGAGTCAAATTACCGACATTTCAGACATTTTGAAAACTGCAGGGGGGTTTGGGCAAAATATGACCCATCGCCGTTTTCAGTAATTGGCATATTTTCGATATAAAAAGTCGTAATTTGAAACTGAAAATAGGTGCAGAGAGTCAGAATTCAGATAAATAATTACGCTCAGGAGTCAAATTTCCGACATTTCAGACATTTTGAAAACTGCAGGGGGGTTTGGGCAAAATATGACCCATCGCCGTTTACAGTAATTGGCATATTTTCGTTATAAAATTCGTAATTTGAAACTGAAAATAGGTGCAAAGAGTCAGAATTCGGATAAAAAATCACGCTCAGGAGTCAAATTACCGACATTTCAGACATTTTGAAAACTGCAGGGGGGTTTGGGCAAAATATGACCCATCGCCGTTTTCAGTAATTGGCATATTTTCGATATAAAAAGTCGTAATTTGAAACTGAAAATAGGTGCAGAGAGTCAGAATTCAGATAAATAATTACGCTCAGGAGTCAAATTTCCGACATTTCAGACATTTTGAAAACTGCAGGGGGGTTTGGGCAAAATATGACCCATCGCCGTTTACAGTAATTGGCATATTTTCGTTATAAAATTCGTAATTTGAAACTGAAAATAGGTGCAAAGAGTCTGAATTCGAATAAAAAATCACGCTCAAGAGTTAAATTTTCGACATTTCAGACATTTTGAAAACTGCAGGGGGGTTTTGGCAAAATATGACCCATCGCCGTTTTCAGTAATTGGCATATTTTCGGTATAAAACTTCGTAATTTGAAACTGAAAATAGGTGCAGAGTCAGAATTCGGCTCAAAAATCACGCTCAAGAGTCAAAATTCCGACATTTTGACAACTGCAGGGGGGGGGGGGGGGGGGTTAAATATGACCCATCGCCGTTTTCAGTAATTGGCATATTTTCGGTATGAAACGTCGTAATTTGAAACTGAAAATAGGTGCAGAGAGTCAGAATTCGGATAAAAAATCACGCTCAGGAGTCAAATTTCCGACATTTCAGACATATTGAAAACTGTAGGGGGGTTTGGGCAAAATATGATCCATCGCCGTTTTCAGCAATTGGCATATTTTCGGTATGAAACGTCGTAATTTGAAACTGAAAATAGGTGCAGCGAGTCAGAATTCGGATAAAAAATCATGCTCAGGAGTCACATTTCCGACATTTCAGACATTTTGAAAACTGCAGGGGGGTTTGGGCAAAATATGACACATCGCCGTTATCAGTAATTGGCATATTTTCGGTATAAAAAGTCGTAATTTGAAACTGAAAATAGGTGCAGAGAGTCAGAATTCGGCTCAAAAATCACGCTCAGGAGTCAAATTTCCGACATTTCAGACATTTTGGAAACTGCTAGGGGGTTTGGGCAAAATATGACCCATCGCAGTTTTCAGTAATTGGCATATTTTCGGTATGAAACGTCGTAATTTGAAACTGAAAATACGTGTAGAGAGTCAGAATTCGGCTCAAAAATCACGCTCAGGAGTGAAATTTCCGACATTTCAGACATTTTGAAAACTGCAGGGAGTTTGGGCAAAATATGACCCATCGCTGTTTTCAGTAATTGGCATATTTTCGGTATAAAAATTCGTAATATGAAACTGAAGATAGGTGCAGAGAGTCAGAATTCGGATAAAAAATCACGCTCAGGAGTCAAATTTCCGACATTTCAGACATTTTGAAAACTGCAGGGGGGTTTGGGCAAAATATGACCCATCGCCGTTTACAGTAATTGGCATATTTTCGGTATAAAAAGTCTTAATTTGAAACTGAAAATAGTTGCAAAGAGTCAGAATTCGGATAAAAAATCACGCTCAGGAGTCAAATTACCGACTTTTCAGACATTTTGAAAACTGCAGGGGGGTTTGGGTAAAATATGACCCATCGCTGTTTTCAGTAATTGGCATATTTTCGATATAAAAATTCGTAATTTGAAACTGAAAATAGATGCAGAGAGTCAGAATTTGAATACAAAATCACGCTCAAGAGTCAAATTTTCGACATTTCAGACATTTTGAAAACTGCAGGGGGTTTGGGCATAATATGACCCATCGCCGTTTTCAGTAATTGGCATATTTTCGGTATAAAAAGTCGTAATTTGAAACTGAAAATAGGTGCAGAGAGTCAGAATTCGGATAAAAAATCACGTTCAGGAGTCAAATTTCCGACATTTCAGACACTTTGAAAACTGCAGGGGGGGTTTGGGCAAAATATGACGCATCGCCGTTTGCAGTAATTGGCATATTTTCGGTATGAAACGTCGTAATTTGAAACTGAAAATAGGTGCAGAGAGTCAGAATTCGGATCAAAAATCTCGCTCAAGAGTCAAAATTCCGACAATTTAAAAACTGCTGGGGGGTTTGGGTTAAATATGACCCATCGCCGTTTTCAGTAATTGGCATATTTTCGGTATGAAACGTCGTAATTTGAAACTGAAAATAGGTGCAGAGAGTCAGAATTCGGATAAAAAATCACGCTCAGGAGTCAAATTTCCGACATATCAGACATATTGAAAACTGTAGGGGGGTTTGGGCAAAATATGATCCATCGCCGTTTTCAGCAATTGGCATATTTTCGGTATGAAACGTCGTAATTTGAAACTGAAAATAGGTGTAGAGAGTCAGAATTCGGCTCAAAAATCACGCTCAGGAGTCAAATTTCCGACATTTCAGACATTTTGAAAACTGCAGGGGGGTTTGGGCAAAATATGTCCCATCGCCGTTTTCAGTAATTGGCATATTTTCGGTACAAAAAGTCGTAATTTGAAACTGAAAATAGGTGCAGAGAGTCAGAATTCGGCTCAAAAGTCACGCTCAGGAGTCAAATTTCCGACATTTCAGACATTTTGAAAACTGCAGGGGGGTTTGGGCAAAATATGACCCATCGCCGTTTACAGTAATTGGCATATTTTCGTTATAAAATTCGTAATTTGAAACTGAAAATAGGTGCAAAGAGTCAGAATTCGGATAAAAAATCACGCTCAGGAGTCAAATTACCGACATTTCAGACATTTTGAAAACTGCAGGGGGGTTTGGGCAAAATATGACCCATCGCCGTTTTCAGTAATTGGCATATTTTCGGTATGAAACGTCGTAATTTGAAACAGAAAATAGGTGCAGAGAGTCAGAATTCGGCTCAAAAATCACGCTCAGGAGTCAAATTTCCGACATTTCAGACATTTTGAAAACTGCAGGGGGGTTTGGGCAAAATATGACACATCGCCGTTTTCAGTAATTGGCATATTTTCGGTACAAAAAGTCGTAATTTGAAACTGAAAATAGGTGCAGAGAGTCAGAATTCGGCTCAAAAATCACGCTCAGGAGTCAAATTTCCGACATTTCAGACATTTTGAAAACTGCAGGGGGGTTTGGGTAAAATATGACCCATCGCTGTTTTCAGTAATTGGCATATTTTCGGTATAAAAAGTCGTAATTTGAAACTGAAAATAGATGCAGAGAGTCAGAATTCGAATAAAAAATCACGCTCAAGAGTCAAATTTCCGACATTTCAGACATTTTGAGAACTGCAGGGGGGTTTGGGCAAAATATGACCCATCGCCGTTTTCAGTAATTGGCATATTTTCGATATAAAAAGTCGTAATTTGAAACTGAAAATAGGTGCAGAGAGTCAGAATTCAGATAAATAATTACGCTCAGGAGTCAAATTTCCGACATTTCAGACATTTTGAAAACTGCAGGGGGGTTTGGGCAAAATATGACCCATCGCCGTTTACAGTAATTGGCATATTTTCGTTATAAAATTCGTAATTTGAAACTGAAAATAGGTGCAAAGAGTCAGAATTCGAATAAAAAATCACGCTCAAGAGTTAAATTTTCGACATTTCAGAAATTTTGAAAACTGCAGGGGGGTTTTGGCAAAATATGACCCATCGCCGTTTTCAGTAATTGGCATATTTTCGGTATAAAACTTCGTAATTTGAAACTGAAAATAGGTGCAGAGTCAGAATTCGGCTCAAAAATCACGCTCAAGAGTCAAAATTCCGACATTTTGACAACTGCAGGGGGGGGGGGGGTTTGGGTTAAATATGACCCATCGCCGTTTTCAGTAATTGGCATATTTTCGGTATGAAACGTCGTAATTTGAAACTGAAAATAGGTGCAGAGAGTCAGAATTCGGATAAAAAATCACGCTCAGGAGTCAAATTTCCGACATTTCAGACATATTGAAAACTGTAGGGGGGTTTGGGCAAAATATGATCCATCGCCGTTTTCAGCAATTGGCATATTTTCGGTATGAAACGTCGTAATTTGAAACTGAAAATAGGTGCAGCGAGTCAGAATTCGGATAAAAAATCATGCTCAGGAGTCACATTTCCGACATTTCAGACATTTTGAAAACTGCAGGGGGGTTTGGGCAAAATATGACACATCGCCGTTATCAGTAATTGGCATATTTTCGGTATAAAAAGTCGTAATTTGAAACTGAAAATAGGTGCAGAGAGTCAGAATTCGGCTCAAAAATCACGCTCAGGAGTCAAATTTCCGACATTTCAGACATTTTGGAAACTGCTAGGGGGTTTGGGCAAAATATGACCCATCGCAGTTTTCAGTAATTGGCATATTTTCGGTATGAAACGTCGTAATTTGAAACTGAAAATACGTGTAGAGAGTCAGAATTCGGCTCAAAAATCACGCTCAGGAGTGAAATTTCCGACATTTCAGACATTTTGAAAACTGCAGGGAGTTTGGGCAAAATATGACCCATCGCTGTTTTCAGTAATTGGCATATTTTCGGTATAAAAATTCGTAATATGAAACTGAAGATAGGTGCAGAGAGTCAGAATTCGGATAAAAAATCACGCTCAGGAGTCAAATTTCCGACATTTCAGACATTTTGAAAACTGCAGGGGGGTTTGGGCAAAATATGACCCATCGCCGTTTACAGTAATTGGCATATTTTCGGTATAAAAAGTCTTAATTTGAAACTGAAAATAGTTGCAAAGAGTCAGAATTCGGATAAAAAATCACGCTCAGGAGTCAAATTACCGACTTTTCAGACATTTTGAAAACTGCAGGGGGGTTTGGGTAAAATATGACCCATCGCTGTTTTCAGTAATTGGCATATTTTCGATATAAAAATTCGTAATTTGAAACTGAAAATAGATGCAGAGAGTCAGAATTTGAATACAAAATCACGCTCAAGAGTCAAATTTTCGACATTTCAGACATTTTGAAAACTGCAGGGGGTTTGGGCATAATATGACCCATCGCCGTTTTCAGTAATTGGCATATTTTCGGTATAAAAAGTCGTAATTTGAAACTGAAAATAGGTGCAGAGAGTCAGAATTCGGATAAAAAATCACGTTCAGGAGTCAAATTTCCGACATTTCAGACACTTTGAAAACTGCAGGGGGGGTTTGGGCAAAATATGACGCATCGCCGTTTGCAGTAATTGGCATATTTTCGGTATGAAACGTCGTAATTTGAAACTGAAAATAGGTGCAGAGAGTCAGAATTCGGATCAAAAATCACGCTCAAGAGTCAAAATTCCGACATTTTAAAAACTGCTGGGGGGTTTGGGTTAAATATGACCCATCGCCGTTTTCAGTAATTGGCATATTTTCGGTATGAAACGTCGTAATTTGAAACTGAAAATAGGTGCAGAGAGTCAGAATTCGGATAAAAAATCACGCTCAGGAGTCAAATTTCCGACATATCAGACATATTGAAAACTGTAGGGGGGTTTGGGCAAAATATGATCCATCGCCGTTTTCAGCAATTGGCATATTTTCGGTATGAAACGTCGTAATTTGAAACTGAAAATAGGTGTAGAGAGTCAGAATTCGGCTCAAAAATCACGCTCAGGAGTCAAATTTCCGACATTTCAGACATTTTGAAAACTGCAGGGGGGTTTGGGCAAAATATGTCCCATCGCCGTTTTCAGTAATTGGCATATTTTCGGTACAAAAAGTCGTAATTTGAAACTGAAAATAGGTGCAGAGAGTCAGAATTCGGCTCAAAAGTCACGCTCAGGAGTCAAATTTCCGACATTTCAGACATTTTGAAAACTGCAGGGGGGTTTGGGCAAAATATGACCCATCGCCGTTTACAGTAATTGGCATATTTTCGTTATAAAATTCGTAATTTGAAACTGAAAATAGGTGCAAAGAGTCAGAATTCGGATAAAAAATCACGCTCATGAGTCAAATTACCGACATTTCAGACATTTTGAAAACTGCAGGGGGGTTTGGGCAAAATATGACCCATCGCCGTTTTCAGTAATTGGCATATTTTCGGTATGAAACGTCGTAATTTGAAACAGAAAATAGGTGCAGAGAGTCAGAATTCGGCTCAAAAATCACGCTCAGGAGTCAAATTTCCGACATTTCAGACATTTTGAAAACTGCAGGGGGGTTTGGGCAAAATATGACACATCGCCGTTTTCAGTAATTGGCATATTTTCGGTACAAAAAGTCGTAATTTGAAACTGAAAATAGGTGCAGAGAGTCAGAATTCGGCTCAAAAATCACGCTCAGGAGTCAAATTTCCGACATTTCAGACATTTTGAAAACTGCAGGGGGGTTTGGGTAAAATATGACCCATCGCTGTTTTCAGTAATTGGCATATTTTCGGTATAAAAAGTCGTAATTTGAAACTGAAAATAGATGCAGAGAGTCAGAATTCGAATAAAAAATCACGCTCAAGAGTCAAATTTCCGACATTTCAGACATTTTGAGAACTGCAGGGGGGTTTGGGCAAAATATGACCCATCGCCGTTTTCAGTAATTGGCATATTTTCGATATAAAAAGTCGTAATTTGAAACTGAAAATAGGTGCAGAGAGTCAGAATTCAGATAAATAATTACGCTCAGGAGTCAAATTTCCGACATTTCAGACATTTTGAAAACTGCAGGGGGGTTTGGGCAAAATATGACCCATCGCCGTTTACAGTAATTGGCATATTTTCGTTATAAAATTCGTAATTTGAAACTGAAAATAGGTGCAAAGAGTCAGAATTCGAATAAAAAATCACGCTCAAGAGTTAAATTTTCGACATTTCAGAAATTTTGAAAACTGCAGGGGGGTTTTGGCAAAATATGACCCATCGCCGTTTTCAGTAATTGGCATATTTTCGGTATAAAACTTCGTAATTTGAAACTGAAAATAGGTGCAGAGTCAGAATTCGGCTCAAAAATCACGCTCAAGAGTCAAAATTCCGACATTTTGACAACTGCAGGGGGGGTTTGGGTTAAATATGACCCATCGCCGTTTTCAGTAATTGGCATATTTTCGGTATGAAACGTCGTAATTTGAATCTAAAAATAGGTGCAGAGAGTCAGAATTTGGATAAAAAATCACGCTCAGGAGTCAAATTTCCGACATTTCAGACATATTGAAAACTGTAGGGGGGTTTGGGCAAAATATGATCCATCGCCGTTTTCAGCAATTGGCATATTTTCGGTATGAAACGTCGTAATTTGAAACTGAAAATAGGTGCAGCGAGTCAGAATTCGGATAAAAAATCATGCTCAGGAGTCACATTTCCGACATTTCAGACATTTTGAAAACTGCAGGGGGGTTTGGGCAAAATATGACACATCGCCGTTATCAGTAATTGGCATATTTTCGGCATAAAAAGTCGTAATTTGAAACTGAAAATAGGTGCAGAGAGTCAGAATTCGGCTCAAAAATCACGCTCAGGAGTCAAATTTCCGACATTTCAGACATTTTGGAAACTGCTAGGGGGTTTGGGCAAAATATGACCCATCGCGGTTTGCAGTAATTGGCATATTTTCGGTATGAAATGTCGTAATTTGAAACAGAAAATACGTGTAGAGAGTCAGAATTCGGCTCAAAAATCACGCTCAGGAGTGAAATTTCCGACATTTCAGACATTTTGAAAACTGCAGGGAGTTTGGGCAAAATATGACCCATCGCTGTTTTCAGTAATTGGCATATTTTCGGTATAAAAAGTCGTAATATGAAACTGAAAATAGATGCAGAGAGTCAGAATTCGAATAAAAAATCACGCTCAAGAGTCAAATTTCCGACATTTCAGACATTTTGAAAACTGCAGGGGGGTTTGGGCAAAATATGACCCATCGCCGTTTTCAGTAATTGGCATATTTTCGATATAAAAAGTCGTAATTTGAAACTGAAGATAGGTGCAGAGAGTCAGAATTCGGATAAATAATCACGCTCAGGAGTCAAATTTCCGACATTTCAGACATTTTGAAAACTGCAGGGGGGTTTGGGTAAAATATGACCCATCGCTGTTTTCAGTAATTGGCATATTTTCGATATAAAAATTCGTAATTTGAAACTGAAAATAGATGCAGAGAGTCAGAATTTGAATACAAAATCACGCTCAAGAGTCAAATTTTCGACATTTCAGACATTTTGAAAACTGCAGGGGGTTTGGGCATAATATGACTGTTATGATCTCAGCCTGCAGGAGAAACGAGTCTCCCTTCTTGAGAGTTATTCGTCAAGCCTGACCTGATTAGAAGGTCTAGCGAATATTGCGGTGATAACCCATATGAAAAATGGCTGGTTGGATATGTAAAACAATTTAAGATTATGGGCAGTAAGTAAGGAAATAGATAAATGACTGGCTAGGAGATGTGGACATTTTGCTGGAGGCGTGAGGCTCGCTTCCGGAGGACCTTGACCTCACTTGAGTGCCAGACATCGCAAGGGGAAGCCGCGCTCCGTTTGAGCTCCCGCCAGAAGGGAACCCCTAGTGATATATCTCGAAGAGAAGAGAAGTGTGCGGACGTACCAGCTGTGGAATCGAGCTGGGAACGTTGTGGTCTCAAGTCCTGGTCGACGAGCAGATATTAAATCGCCCAGAAGCATTATTGTGGGCTGTGTGGAGCGCCCTGACCAGACGCCGTCAGAGGGAAAGCGCCCTCGACCAATTAATCTGTGGTAAGCACGATATACGCCAGTTCATAGTGATCACTTGTAGTTGGTCGTGTGCCCAGCGACAGTAGCAATGTTTATTTATAGGTTAGACATGTTTTAATAAGGCAGAAGGCCTGAAATAGGAGAGTGAAGAGGGAGGAGCACGGAGCGACGTCCGCCCCCTCTGAGCGCTGGCGGACGACTGAGGGAGCCGGCTCCGGATGGAGGAAGACCCTCCCAGCGAGTGAGGACGCCGCCGCCGGGCGAGGTGGAGTATGGACCCGCCCAAAACGGGGGAGTCCACTCTCACTGTATGTAGAGAACAGATAGAGGTTTGAGGCAAGCATATTGTGTGGTTATTTTTGTTTATGTGTTAATGGGGAACATTTTATTGGAACGTCGATGGGTTGCAGGTTTGTCTTTGGGGAAGAAGTTGCTGAGAACTTCGAAGCCAGCAGATGATGTAGCTAATGAGACTCCGAGGTAGTGGAGCAGAGGACCTCGAGCTGTGAGGAGAAGCAGCAGTGAAGAGGAGTGTCACGTGCTTCTGTAGAGGTGGTGTAGCAGCCAAGAGAGCTGTGGAAGAACCTAACAGAAGGGTGAAGCACCGTAGTTACTCAAGGAAACTTCATGATAGCAGCCTGGAGGAGCTGCAGAGGATCCTGGTAGTGAAGCCCGGAAGAACCTAAGGATATTAGGGTTGTGAACTTCCAGAGGTGGAAGGGGAAGTTCTGGTGGATTACTAGTAGGGAGTTGATAGTGTTTGGTTGTCATTAGCGTGCAAGACGCAGTGAGAGGTGAGTGACTGTTTGCATTCTTATGTCAAGGAGTGATTTAGTCTGAAGCTTAGAGTTGCAGTCGTAGGCTTGATTACCTACAGATGTATGTGCTCGAGGACTGACAGTGATCGATTAATCATTGTTGTGTATCAATGAACATTTATACTGATATATGTTATTGCATTCAAATGCTGGTATTCTATATATACATTATCTTGCTGATAGTGCAACAGTGTATGTAGGCTTGACCAACTTGAGGAGGTTAATAGTATCAGGTGGTGAACCAGGAGGTAGGATACCACTTGATAAGCTGATAATAGAGTTCTGATGGTGTTGGAGTGCAACCTGATTGTGATATTATAGAGTATAGGATTCATTATTATTATATGTGTGTATGTATCGTGTATGTGCTTTGTTCAGTAAATGTGTCACAATTTGCTGGTGTTTTGCCCTTGTCCTAGTGAGGCTTCCCAGGAGGTAGTAAAGAAGGAGAGAGAGAGAGAAAGAACCAAGAACCACTGCTGTGGACAGGGTAGGAGGTAATACTAGTAAGTCATAGGGGATTGAGGAGATCATATCTCATAAGGAGAGAGTGGGGAGTCACAGCGGCTCGAGTGGGTGTGTGCACGTGACAACGAGGCTAAGTGTTGGAGCCGCATCCCCTAAACGTGTGACGTTGAGCCCCTCTCCAAGAGCCAGAAGCGCCAAGGGTGATCTCCTAGTATAAGCACTCTGCCGAGTTGTGGGTTGGGTTGTCCATAGAGAAGGATCAACGACGACAACACCAACCAACCCACAGTCTATAATAAATTGGGGGCCTGTCCGGGAGAGTGAACTGACACACCCACACCCTGTCCAAGAGTGGATTTGTACACCCTTGCTGAAATAGATAAACTGTGTGAACGCAGGTGTATATTCTCTCTCTTGGGAAGACTCGCAGGACAAAGATGGATAAGGTGCAAGCGTTTGTGGAGTCAGGCAAGCCTGAGGACTTGGAAGGTTGCACGAGGGATCAATTGAAACAAATAGCAGAAAAATGTGGCATCAGGTTGAAAACATCTAAAGTAGCTGGGATGAAGGATGAGATCCTGAGGCAATTAAGAGCCAAAAATGAAGCGGCAGAACAAGGAGCCCAGAAAGGAGCTGAAAGTGGAAAGGAGGATGATGGACAGGATGAAGTGAGATCCCAGGGATCGAGTAGGAGCAGTAAGAGTAGCCGCAGTAGCAGGAGTAGCCGAAATAGGAGCTTGGAGAGATTCCAGTTAGAGCTCCAGATGCAGCGTGAGGAGAGACAGTTCCAGCTGGAAAAGATGAAATTAGAACTCCAGATGAAAAATGAAGCCGAGAAAGAAAAAGAGAAAACCAGACTGGAAATAGAAAAAGAAAAAGCCCAGGTCGAAAAAGAAAAAGCCCAGGTCGAAAAAGAAAAAGAGAGAACAAAACAAATGCAGATAGAAGCGAATAGAACCTTGGCTGAGCAAAGGATTGAACATGGGTTGCCAGAGAGCACCACCCAGGTATCACACCCACCAGATGTTAGGGTTAGGGAGAAGGACATTCCCTTGTTTGTTCCCGAAGAGGCAGAGAGCTTCTTCGAGCATTTTGAGAAAGTAGCCAGCATCAAAGAGTGGCCACAGGAGGAATGGGCCCAGCTGGTCCAGTTAAGATTGACCGGTGCAGCCAGGGAGGCATACACCCAATTGTCACTGGAAGAGTGCCAGGATTACGCCACAGTAAAGAGCAGCATATTGCGCTCGTTTCAGTTAACCCCAGAAGCTTATAGAAAGCGCTTCAGAGAGATGATCAAAGTTGGAGCATGTACGTTTGCTGAGACAGCAAGAGATCTGGAAAGACGATTCCAGAAGTGGATTGAGGCTGCTGGAGTTGGATCTTATGCTGACCTGAAGCAACTGATGGTCATGGAGAAGTTCTTGGAGATGATGCATCCCGAAACAAAGTTCAAGATCCAAGAAGCAGGGATAATGGAGGTGAAAGATGCCGCAGATAGGGCGGATATGATTACTGAAGCGTACAAGAGCTTGAGGGAGAACAGAGTGAGAAGTGAGGCGAGATGCAGCAATGGCAGATCCAATGGAGTCTGGGGAGGAAGAAATTATGAAAGACCCAGAAGAGTCTGGGGTGAGAAAAATTTTGATAAATGGGCAGATAAAAGTAAGTACCCTAAAGCTCAGAAGAGTAGGTCGCGCACTTCATCTGAAAGTGAAGATGGAGGAGCTAAACGAGAAACTGATCGGTATCCGGGAAATCAAGAGTCCAGTAAAGCTCCACAGAGTACGAGTAGTACGTCTGGCCCGAGGAACTCCAATACGAGTGGGCAGAGTCAGAGCCGCTTTGGTACATATAGAAGAGACTTTTCCCAGATGAGATGTTACAATTGTAACGGATTGGGTCACGTGATGCGAGATTGTCGGCAGGGCAAGAGAGTTGTGACCCTGGCCATGTGTGACCCCCGAAGTAAATATACTAATGTGTTCCGAGACAAACCACAAAAGATGAACTTAGTGAACGAGAGGTATAGGCCGTTCATGAGCAAAGGTTGGATCAGTGTAGGAGGCCAACCTGAGGTAGAAGTTGGTATCTTAAGAGATACCGGAGCTAATCAGAGCTTGATTGTGAGAAGCCTGATTGGGAATGATCGACGATTAGCTGGCAGTGGGAAGATGAAAGTATATGGGTTATTGTCGGAGAGTGACATGCCCGTATGTGCTGTCCAGCTAAGGTCGGAATATGTGTCGGCAGAGGTGATGTTGGGAGTGTGCCCCGACATACCTATTCCAGGAGTCCAAGTGATCCTGGGGAATGACTTGTGCGGGACAAAGGTGTTGCCAAGAGTCATGGCGGAGACTGTGCCAGAGGAGTGCCCAGAAGGCCATGGCACGGTTGGGACACCTGAGAGTGTGAACCTGACTGACATCCGAGGGGATGAGTCAGGAGACCGCCAAGCCATTGAGTACCCTGTCTCGGTAGTGACGAAGGCAGAGGTGGCCGACGAGGAAGACACTGGAGAAGGTGAGACAGTGTCGATTCAGCCAGTGGAAGAGATCGATGTAGATATAGCACGGCTGTTTGATGAAGGTCCAGCCCAGAAAAATGAAGTCTCGGTGAGGTCGAAAGTGAAGATGGCCCAGCCGAAGAAGAATACTGTGAAGAGAGTTGACCTGAGTAGAGCCCAGACTGCTGAAATTAAGGGTCGGAAGGTGAACGCAACTGTGCTGAGTAGGAATGAGGAAAGATGTGGACAGACTGAAGACGAGAGTAGAGCGTCAAGTGGTCCACGAGCACAGAGGCATATGGATAATGGAGTTAAGTTGTGGGAGATGTCAGGAGTCAACATGTTCCACAGAAAACGTGAAGAAGAGATAGTGAAGAAGAGTAATAGCCGGGAAAATGAAAGGAGAAGAGACAGTATGTGTGGAGAGATGCCTACGAGCACTCTAGGAGAGGTAAAGCGATATGTACGGTCGAGTGCTGTTGGATGTAGTACAGTGCTCGAAGAAACTTTTAGGGAACGAAGAAGAGTTGAAGGAGAAGAAATGGAGTTGTATAGAAGTGAAAAGTGTGGGAAGAGGAAGATGATACAAGCATGGAGGAATAGAAGAAAGCCGAGGACTCGGTGGGAGTCGAACAGGATGAGGTCTCGGATAAATGAGACGAAAGGGAGGATCGTCGGTGAAGACGAGGGAGTGACGTATGATGACAGGAGACGAAAGTATAATGGCAGTAGATGGAAGTATGAAGACGACAGAGGAGATACAGACAGTAGATGTCTGACTCTGGACGGGAAGAGAAGAAGACGAGGAAACGGAGGGTGGAGACAGTAAGTAGAGTGGACCAATGGATTGCAGGCGTCCAAGGAGGACAGCCTAGCCAAGAGGTGCCAGAGAAGTCAAATCGTTTGTGAGAAGACCATGTTTCTGGAGAGTTGTGAGCCGGATGTTGCAAGGTGCAACGAATTATTTGTAGACTCCTAAGAGAGTATATGGGGTGAAGAACGAGACAGCGTGGTGGCGGATGTATTATCCCGAGCTTTGCCACTGGAATAACTCTCAAAAATAAGGGGAGGGGAGTGTTATGATCTCAGCCTGCAGGAGAAACGAGTCTCCCTTCTTGAGAGTTATTCGTCAAGCCTGACCTGATTAGAAGGTCTAGCGAATATTGCGGTGATAACCCATATGAAAAATGGCTGGTTGGATATGTAAAACAATTTAAGATTATGGGCAGTAAGTAAGGAAATAGATAAATGACTGGCTAGGAGATGTGGACATTTTGCTGGAGGCGTGAGGCTCGCTTCCGGAGGACCTTGACCTCACTTGAGTGCCAGACATCGCAGGGGGAAGCCGCGCTCCGTTTGAGCTCCCGCCAGAAGGGAACCCCTAGTGATATATCTCGAAGAGAAGAGAAGTGTGCGGACGTACCAGCTGTGGAATCGAGCTGGGAACGTTGTGGTCTCAAGTCCTGGTCGACGAGCAGATATTAAATCGCCCAGAAGCATTATTGTGGGCTGTGTGGAGCGCCCTGACCAGACGCCGTCAGAGGGAAAGCGCCCTCGACCAATTAATCTGTGGTAAGCACGATATACGCCAGTTCATAGTGATCACTTGTAGTTGGTCGTGTGCCCAGCGACAGTAGCAATGTTTATTTATAGGTTAGACATGTTTTAATAAGGCAGAAGGCCTGAAATAGGAGAGTGAAGAGGGAGGAGCACGGAGCGACGTCCGCCCCCTCTGAGCGCTGGCGGACGACTGAGGGAGCCGGCTCCGGATGGAGGAAGACCCTCCCAGCGAGTGAGGACGCCGCCGCCGGGCGAGGTGGAGTATGGACCCGCCCAAAACGGGGGAGTCCACTCTCACTGTATGTAGAGAACAGATAGAGGTTTGAGGCAAGCATATTGTGTGGTTATTTTTGTTTATGTGTTAATGGGGAACATTTTATTGGAACGTCGATGGGTTGCAGGTTTGTCTTTGGGGAAGAAGTTGCTGAGAACTTCGAAGCCAGCAGATGATGTAGCTAATGAGACTCCGAGGTAGTGGAGCAGAGGACCTCGAGCTGTGAGGAGAAGCAGCAGTGAAGAGGAGTGTCACGTGCTTCTGTAGAGGTGGTGTAGCAGCCAAGAGAGCTGTGGAAGAACCTAACAGAAGGGTGAAGCACCGTAGTTACTCAAGGAAACTTCATGATAGCAGCCTGGAGGAGCTGCAGAGGATCCTGGTAGTGAAGCCCGGAAGAACCTAAGGATATTAGGGTTGTGAACTTCCAGAGGTGGAAGGGGAAGTTCTGGTGGATTACTAGTAGGGAGTTGATAGTGTTTGGTTGTCATTAGCGTGCAAGACGCAGTGAGAGGTGAGTGACTGTTTGCATTCTTATGTCAAGGAGTGATTTAGTCTGAAGCTTAGAGTTGCAGTCGTAGGCTTGATTACCTACAGATGTATGTGCTCGAGGACTGACAGTGATCGATTAATCATTGTTGTGTATCAATGAACATTTATACTGATATATGTTATTGCATTCAAATGCTGGTATTCTATATATACATTATCTTGCTGATAGTGCAACAGTGTATGTAGGCTTGACCAACTTGAGGAGGTTAATAGTATCAGGTGGTGAACCAGGAGGTAGGATACCACTTGATAAGCTGATAATAGAGTTCTGATGGTGTTGGAGTGCAACCTGATTGTGATATTATAGAGTATAGGATTCATTATTATTATATGTGTGTATGTATCGTGTATGTGCTTTGTTCAGTAAATGTGTCACAATTTGCTGGTGTTTTGCCCTTGTCCTAGTGAGGCTTCCCAGGAGGTAGTAAAGAAGGAGAGAGAGAGAGAAAGAACCAAGAACCACTGCTGTGGACAGGGTAGGAGGTAATACTAGTAAGTCATAGGGGATTGAGGAGATCATATCTCATAAGGAGAGAGTGGGGAGTCACAGCGGCTCGAGTGGGTGTGTGCACGTGACAACGAGGCTAAGTGTTGGAGCCGCATCCCCTAAACGTGTGACGTTGAGCCCCTCTCCAAGAGCCAGAAGCGCCAAGGGTGATCTCCTAGTATAAGCACTCTGCCGAGTTGTGGGTTGGGTTGTCCATAGAGAAGGATCAACGACGACAACACCAACCAACCCACAGTCTATAATAATGACCCATCGCCGTTTTCAGTAATTGGCATATTTTCGGTATAAAAAGTCGTAATTTGAAACTGAAAATAGGTGCAGAGAGTCAGAATTCGGATAAAAAGTCACGTTCAGGAGTCAAATTTCCGACATTTCAGACACTTTGAAAACTGCAGGGGGGGTTTGGGCAAAATATGACGCATCGCCGTTTGCAGTAATTGGCATATTTTCGGTATGAAACGTCGTAATTTGAAACTGAAAATAGGTGCAGAGAGTCAGAATTCGGATCAAAAATCACGCTCAGGTGTCAAATTTTCGACATTTCAGACATTTTAAAAACTGCAGGGGGGTTTGGGCAAAATATGACCCATCGCCGTTTTCAGTAATTGGCATATTTTCGGTATGAAACTTCGTAATTTGAAACTGAAAATAGGTGCAGAGTCAGAATTCGGCTCAAAAATCATGCTCAAGAGTCAAAATTCCGACATTTTAAAAACTGCTGGGGGGTTTGGGTTAAATATGACCCATCGCCGTTTTCAGTAATTGGCATATTTTCGGTATGAAACGTCGTAATTTGAAACTGAAAATAGGTGCAGAGAGTCAGAATTCGGATAAAAAATCACGCTCAGGAGTCAAATTTCCGACATATCAGACATATTGAAAACTGTAGGGGGGTTTGGGCAAAATATGATCCATCGCCGTTTTCAGCAATTGGCATATTTTCGGTATGAAACGTCGTAATTTGAAACTGAAAATAGGTGTAGAGAGTCAGAATTCGGCTCAAAAATCACGCTCAGGAGTCAAATTTCCGACATTTCAGACATTTTGAAAACTGCAGGGGGGTTTGGGCAAAATATGTCCCATCGCCGTTTTCAGTAATTGGCATATTTTCGGTACAAAAAGTCGTAATTTGAAACTGAAAATAGGTGCAGAGAGTCAGAATTCGGCTCAAAAGTCACGCTCAGGAGTCAAATTTCCGACATTTCAGACATTTTGAAAACTGCAGGGGGGTTTGGGCAAAATATGACCCATCGCCGTTTACAGTAATTGGCATATTTTCGGTACAAAAAGTCGTAATTTGAAACTGAAAATAGGTGCAGAGAGTCAGAATTCGGCTCAAAAATCACGCTCAGGAGTCAAATTTCCGACATTTCAGACATTTTGAAAACTGCAGGGGGGTTTGGGCAAAATATGACACATCGCCGTTTTCAGTAATTGGCATATTTTCGGTACAAAAAGTCGTAATTTGAAACTGAAAATAGGTGCAGAGAGTCAGAATTCGGCTCAAAAATCACGCTCAGGAGTCAAATTTCCGACATTTCAGACATTTTGAAAACTGCAGGGGGGTTTGGGTAAAATATGACCCATCGCTGTTTTCAGTAATTGGCATATTTTCGGTATAAAAAGTCGTAATTTGAAACTGAAAATAGATGCAGAGAGTCAGAATTCGAATAAAAAATCACGCTCAAGAGTCAAATTTCCGACATTTCAGACATTTTGAGAACTGCAGGGGGGTTTGGGCAAAATACGACCCATCGCCGTTTTCAGTAATTGGCATATTTTCGATATAAAAAGTCGTAATTTGAAACTGAAAATAGGTGCAGAGAGTCACAATTCAGATAAATAATTACGCTCAGGAGTCAAATTTCCGACATTTCAGACATTTTGAAAACTGCAGGGGGGTTTGGGCAAAATATGACCCATCGCCGTTTACAGTAATTGGCATATTTTCGTTATAAAATTCGTAATTTGAAACTGAAAATAGGTGCAAAGAGTCAGAATTCGAATAAAAAATCACGCTCAAGAGTTAAATTTTCGACATTTCAGAAATTTTGAAAACTGCAGGGGGGTTTTGGCAAAATATGACCCATCGCCGTTTTCAGTAATTGGCATATTTTCGGTATAAAACTTCGTAATTTGAAACTGAAAATAGGTGCAGAGTCAGAATTCGGCTCAAAAATCACGCTCAAGAGTCAAAATTCCGACATTTTGACAACTGCAGGGGGGGTTTGGGTTAAATATGACCCATCGCAGTTTTCAGTAATTGGCATATTTTCGGTATGAAACGTCGTAATTTGAATCTAAAAATAGGTGCAGAGAGTCAGAATTCGGATAAAAAATCACGCTCAGGAGTCAAATTTCCGACATTTCAGACATATTGAAAACTGTAGGGGGGTTTGGGCAAAATATGATCCATCGCCGTTTTCAGCAATTGGCATATTTTCGGTATGAAACGTCGTAATTTGAAACTGAAAATAGGTGCAGCGAGTCAGAATTCGGATAAAAAATCATGCTCAGGAGTCACATTTCCGACATTTCAGACATTTTGAAAACTGCAGGGGGGTTTGGGCAAAATATGACACATCGCCGTTATCAGTAATTGGCATATTTTCGGCATAAAAAGTCGTAATTTGAAACTGAAAATAGGTGCAGAGAGTCAGAATTCGGCTCAAAAATCACGCTCAGGAGTCAAATTTCCGACATTTCAGACATTTTGGAAACTGCTAGGGGGTTTGGGCAAAATATGACCCATCGCGGTTTGCAGTAATTGGCATATTTTCGGTATGAAGCGTCGTAATTTGAAACAGAAAATACGTGTAGAGAGTCAGAATTCGGCTCAAAAATCACGCTCAGGAGTGAAATTTCCGACATTTCAGACATTTTGAAAACTGCAGGGAGTTTGGGCAAAATATGACCCATCGCTGTTTTCAGTAATTGGCATATTTTCGGTATAAAAAGTCGTAATATGAAACTGAAAATAGATGCAGAGAGTCAGAATTCGAATAAAAAATCACGCTCAAGAGTCAAATTTCCGACATTTCAGACATTTTGAAAACTGCAGGGGGGTTTGGGCAAAATATGACCCATCGCCGTTTTCAGTAATTGGCATATTTTCGATATAAAAAGTCGTAATTTGAAACTGAAGATAGGTGCAGAGAGTCAGAATTCGGATAAATAATCACGCTCAGGAGTCAAATTTCCGACATTTCAGACATTTTGAAAACTGCAGGGGGGGTTTGGGCAAAATATGACCCATCGCCGTTTACAGTAATTGGCATATTTTCGGTATAAAAAGTCGTTATTTGAAACTGAAAATAGTTGCAAAGAGTCAGAATTCGGATAAAAAATCACGCTCAGGAGTCAAATAACCGACATTTCAGACATTTCGAAAACTGCAGGGGGGTTTGGGTAAAATATGACCCATCGCTGTTTTCAGTAATTGGCATATTTTCGATATAAAAATTCGTAATTTGAAACTGAAAATAGATGCAGAGAGTCAGAATTTGAATACAAAATCACGCTCAAGAGTCAAATTTTCGACATTTCAGACATTTTGAAAACTGCAGGGGGTTTGGGCATAATATGACCCATCGCCGTTTTCAGTAATTGGCATATTTTCGGTATAAAAAGTCGTAATTTGAAACTGAAAATAGGTGCAGAGAGTCAGAATTCGGATAAAAAATCACGTTCAGGAGTCAAATTTCCGACATTTCAGACATTTTGAAAACTGCAGGGGGGGTTTGGGCAAAATATGACGCATCGCCGTTTGCAGTAATTGGCATATTTTCGGTATGAAACGTCGTAATTTGAAACTGAAAATATGTGCAGAGAGTCAGAATTCGGATCAAAAATCACGCTCAGGTGTCAAATTTTCGACACTTCAGACATTTTAAAAACTGCAGGGGGGTTTGGGCAAAATATGACCCATCGCCGTTTTCAGTAATTGGCATATTTTCGGTATGAAACTTCGTAATTTGAAACTGAAAATAGGTGCAGAGTCAGAATTCGGCTCAAAAATCATGCTCAAGAGTCAAAATTCCGACATTTTAAAAACTGCTGGTGGGTTTGGGTTAAATATGACCCATCGCCGTTTTCAGTAATTGGCATATTTTCGGTATGGAACGTCGTAATTTGAAACTGAAAATAGGTGCAGAGAGTCAGAATTCGGATAAAAAATCACGCTCAGGAGTCAAATTTCCGACATATCAGACATATTGAAAACTGTAGGGGGGTTTGGGCAAAATAAGATCCATCGCCGTTTTTAGCAATTGGCATATTTTCGGTATGAAACGTCGTAATTTGAAACTGAAAATAGGTGTAGAGAGTCAGAATTCGGCTCAAAAATCACGCTCAGGAGTCAAATTTCCGACATTTCAGACATTTTGAAAACTGCAGGGGGGTTTGGGCAAAATATGTCCCATCGCCGTTTTCAGTAATTGGCATATTTTCGGTTTGAAACGTCGTAATTTGAAACTGAAAATAGGTGCAGAGAGTCAGAATTCAGCTCAAAAGTCACGCTCTGGAGTCAAATTTCCGACATTTCAGACATTTTGACAACTGCAGGGGGGGTTTGGGTTAAATATGACCCATCGCAGTTTTCAGTAATTGGCATATTTTCGGTATGAAACGTCGTAATTTGAATCTAAAAATAGGTGCAGAGAGTCAGAATTCGGATAAAAAATCACGCTCAGGAGTCAAATTTCCGACATTTCAGACATATTGAAAACTGTAGGGGGGTTTGGGCAAAATATGATCCATCGCCGTTTTCAGCAATTGGCATATTTTCGGTATGAAACGTTGTAATTTGAAACTGAAAATAGGTGCAGCGAGTCAGAATTCGGATAAAAAATCATGCTCAGGAGTCACATTTCCGACATTTCAGACATTTTGAAAACTGCAGGGGGGTTTGGGCAAAATATGACACATCGCCGTTATCAGTAATTGGCATATTTTCGGCATAAAAAGTCGTAATTTGAAACTGAAAATAGGTGCAGAGAGTCAGAATTCGGCTCAAAAATCACGCTCAGGAGTCAAATTTCCGACATTTCAGACATTTTGGAAACTGCTAGGGGGTTTGGGCAAAATATGACCCATCGCGGTTTGCAGTAATTGGCATATTTTCGGTATGAAGCGTCGTAATTTGAAACAGAAAATACGTGTAGAGAGTCAGAATTCGGCTCAAAAATCACGCTCAGGAGTGAAATTTCCGACATTTCAGACATTTTGAAAACTGCAGGGAGTTTGGGCAAAATATGACCCATCGCTGTTTTCAGTAATTGGCATATTTTCGGTATAAAAAGTCGTAATATGAAACTGAAAATAGATGCAGAGAGTCAGAATTCGAATAAAAAATCACGCTCAAGAGTCAAATTTCCGACATTTCAGACATTTTGAAAACTGCAGGGGGGTTTGGGCAAAATATGACCCATCGCCGTTTTCAGTAATTGGCATATTTTCGATATAAAAAGTCGTAATTTGAAACTGAAGATAGGTGCAGAGAGTCAGAATTCGGATAAATAATCACGCTCAGGAGTCAAATTTCCGACATTTCAGACATTTTGAAAACTGCAGGGGGGGTTTGGGCAAAATATGACCCATCGCCGTTTACAGTAATTGGCATATTTTCGGTATAAAAAGTCGTTATTTGAAACTGAAAATAGTTGCAAAGAGTCAGAATTCGGATAAAAAATCACGCTCAGGAGTCAAATAACCGACATTTCAGACATTTCGAAAACTGCAGGGGGGTTTGGGTAAAATATGACCCATCGCTGTTTTCAGTAATTGGCATATTTTCGATATAAAAATTCGTAATTTGAAACTGAAAATAGATGCAGAGAGTCAGAATTTGAATACAAAATCACGCTCAAGAGTCAAATTTTCGACATTTCAGACATTTTGAAAACTGCAGGGGGTTTGGGCATAATATGACCCATCGCCGTTTTCAGTAATTGGCATATTTTCGGTATAAAAAGTCGTAATTTGAAACTGAAAATAGGTGCAGAGAGTCAGAATTCGGATAAAAAATCACGTTCAGGAGTCAAATTTCCGACATTTCAGACATTTTGAAAACTGCAGGGGGGGTTTGGGCAAAATATGACGCATCGCCGTTTGCAGTAATTGGCATATTTTCGGTATGAAACGTCGTAATTTGAAACTGAAAATATGTGCAGAGAGTCAGAATTCGGATCAAAAATCACGCTCAGGTGTCAAATTTTCGACACTTCAGACATTTTAAAAACTGCAGGGGGGTTTGGGCAAAATATGACCCATCGCCGTTTTCAGTAATTGGCATATTTTCGGTATGAAACTTCGTAATTTGAAACTGAAAATAGGTGCAGAGTCAGAATTCGGCTCAAAAATCATGCTCAAGAGTCAAAATTCCGACATTTTAAAAACTGCTGGTGGGTTTGGGTTAAATATGACCCATCGCCGTTTTCAGTAATTGGCATATTTTCGGTATGGAACGTCGTAATTTGAAACTGAAAATAGGTGCAGAGAGTCAGAATTCGGATAAAAAATCACGCTCAGGAGTCAAATTTCCGACATATCAGACATATTGAAAACTGTAGGGGGGTTTGGGCAAAATAAGATCCATCGCCGTTTTTAGCAATTGGCATATTTTCGGTATGAAACGTCGTAATTTGAAACTGAAAATAGGTGTAGAGAGTCAGAATTTGGCTCAAAAATCACGCTCAGGAGTCAAATTTCCGACATTTCAGACATTTTGAAAACTGCAGGGGGGTTTGGGCAAAATATGTCCCATCGCCGTTTTCAGTAATTGGCATATTTTCGGTTTGAAACGTCGTAATTTGAAACTGAAAATAGGTGCAGAGAGTCAGAATTCAGCTCAAAAGTCACGCTCTGGAGTCAAATTTCCGACATTTCAGACATTTTGAAAACTGCAGGGGGGTTTGGGCAAAATATGACCCATCGCCGTTTTCAGTAATTGGCATATTTTCGGTATGAAACGTCGTAATTTGAAACTGAAAATAGGTGCAGAGAGTCAGAATTCGGCTCAAAAATCACGCTCAGGAGTCAAATTTCCGACATTTCAGACATTTTGAAAACTGCAGGGGGGTTTGGGCAAAATATGACCCATCGCCGTTTACAGTAATTGGCATATTTTCGTTATAAAATTCGTAATTTGAAACTGAAAATAGGTGCAAAGAGTCAGAATTCGAATAAAAAATCACGCTCAAGAGTTAAATTTTCGACATTTCAGAAATTTTGAAAACTGCAGGGGGGTTTTGGCAAAATATGACCCATCGCCGTTTTCAGTAATTGGCATATTTTCGGTATAAAACTTCGTAATTTGAAACTGAAAATAGGTGCAGAGTCAGAATTCGGCTCAAAAATCACGCTCAAGAGTCAAAATTCCGACATTTTGACAACTGCAGGGGGGGTTTGGGTTAAATATGACCCATCGCAGTTTTCAGTAATTGGCATATTTTCGGTATGAAACGTCGTAATTTGAATCTAAAAATAGGTGCAGAGAGTCAGAATTCGGATAAAAAATCACGCTCAGGAGTCAAATTTCCGACATTTCAGACATATTGAAAACTGTAGGGGGGTTTGGGCAAAATATGATCCATCGCCGTTTTCAGCAATTGGCATATTTTCGGTATGAAACGTCGTAATTTGAAACTGAAAATAGGTGCAGCGAGTCAGAATTCGGATAAAAAATCATGCTCAGGAGTCACATTTCCGACATTTCAGACATTTTGAAAACTGCAGGGGGGTTTGGGCAAAATATGACACATCGCCGTTATCAGTAATTGGCATATTTTCGGCATAAAAAGTCGTAATTTGAAACTGAAAATAGGTGCAGAGAGTCAGAATTCGGCTCAAAAATCACGCTCAGGAGTCAAATTTCCGACATTTCAGACATTTTGGAAACTGCTAGGGGGTTTGGGCAAAATATGACCCATCGCGGTTTGCAGTAATTGGCATATTTTCGGTATGAAGCGTCGTAATTTGAAACAGAAAATACGTGTAGAGAGTCAGAATTCGGCTCAAAAATCACGCTCAGGAGTGAAATTTCCGACATTTCAGACATTTTGAAAACTGCAGGGAGTTTGGGCAAAATATGACCCATCGCTGTTTTCAGTAATTGGCATATTTTCGGTATAAAAAGTCGTAATATGAAACTGAAAATAGATGCAGAGAGTCAGAATTCGAATAAAAAATCACGCTCAAGAGTCAAATTTCCGACATTTCAGACATTTTGAAAACTGCAGGGGGGTTTGGGCAAAATATGACCCATCGCCGTTTTCAGTAATTGGCATATTTTCGATATAAAAAGTCGTAATTTGAAACTGAAGATAGGTGCAGAGAGTCAGAATTCGGATAAATAATCACGCTCAGGAGTCAAATTTCCGACATTTCAGACATTTTGAAAACTGCAGGGGGGGTTTGGGCAAAATATGACCCATCGCCGTTTACAGTAATTGGCATATTTTCGGTATAAAAAGTCGTTATTTGAAACTGAAAATAGTTGCAAAGAGTCAGAATTCGGATAAAAAATCACGCTCAGGAGTCAAATAACCGACATTTCAGACATTTCGAAAACTGCAGGGGGGTTTGGGTAAAATATGACCCATCGCTGTTTTCAGTAATTGGCATATTTTCGATATAAAAATTCGTAATTTGAAACTGAAAATAGATGCAGAGAGTCAGAATTTGAATACAAAATCACGCTCAAGAGTCAAATTTTCGACATTTCAGACATTTTGAAAACTGCAGGGGGTTTGGGCATAATATGACCCATCGCCGTTTTCAGTAATTGGCATATTTTCGGTATAAAAAGTCGTAATTTGAAACTGAAAATAGGTGCAGAGAGTCAGAATTCGGATAAAAAATCACGTTCAGGAGTCAAATTTCCGACATTTCAGACATTTTGAAAACTGCAGGGGGGGTTTGGGCAAAATATGACGCATCGCCGTTTGCAGTAATTGGCATATTTTCGGTATGAAACGTCGTAATTTGAAACTGAAAATATGTGCAGAGAGTCAGAATTCGGATCAAAAATCACGCTCAGGTGTCAAATTTTCGACACTTCAGACATTTTAAAAACTGCAGGGGGGTTTGGGCAAAATATGACCCATCGCCGTTTTCAGTAATTGGCATATTTTCGGTATGAAACTTCGTAATTTGAAACTGAAAATAGGTGCAGAGTCAGAATTCGGCTCAAAAATCATGCTCAAGAGTCAAAATTCCGACATTTTAAAAACTGCTGGTGGGTTTGGGTTAAATATGACCCATCGCCGTTTTCAGTAATTGGCATATTTTCGGTATGGAACGTCGTAATTTGAAACTGAAAATAGGTGCAGAGAGTCAGAATTCGGATAAAAAATCACGCTCAGGAGTCAAATTTCCGACATATCAGACATATTGAAAACTGTAGGGGGGTTTGGGCAAAATAAGATCCATCGCCGTTTTTAGCAATTGGCATATTTTCGGTATGAAACGTCGTAATTTGAAACTGAAAATAGGTGTAGAGAGTCAGAATTCGGCTCAAAAATCACGCTCAGGAGTCAAATTTCCGACATTTCAGACATTTTGAAAACTGCAGGGGGGTTTGGGCAAAATATGTCCCATCGCCGTTTTCAGTAATTGGCATATTTTCGGTTTGAAACGTCGTAATTTGAAACTGAAAATAGGTGCAGAGAGTCAGAATTCAGCTCAAAAGTCACGCTCTGGAGTCAAATTTCCGACATTTCAGACATTTTGACAACTGCAGGGGGGGTTTGGGTTAAATATGACCCATCGCAGTTTTCAGTAATTGGCATATTTTCGGTATGAAACGTCGTAATTTGAATCTAAAAATAGGTGCAGAGAGTCAGAATTCGGATAAAAAATCACGCTCAGGAGTCAAATTTCCGACATTTCAGACATATTGAAAACTGTAGGGGGGTTTGGGCAAAATATGATCCATCGCCGTTTTCAGCAATTGGCATATTTTCGGTATGAAACGTTGTAATTTGAAACTGAAAATAGGTGCAGCGAGTCAGAATTCGGATAAAAAATCATGCTCAGGAGTCACATTTCCGACATTTCAGACATTTTGAAAACTGCAGGGGGGTTTGGGCAAAATATGACACATCGCCGTTATCAGTAATTGGCATATTTTCGGCATAAAAAGTCGTAATTTGAAACTGAAAATAGGTGCAGAGAGTCAGAATTCGGCTCAAAAATCACGCTCAGGAGTCAAATTTCCGACATTTCAGACATTTTGGAAACTGCTAGGGGGTTTGGGCAAAATATGACCCATCGCGGTTTGCAGTAATTGGCATATTTTCGGTATGAAGCGTCGTAATTTGAAACAGAAAATACGTGTAGAGAGTCAGAATTCGGCTCAAAAATCACGCTCAGGAGTGAAATTTCCGACATTTCAGACATTTTGAAAACTGCAGGGAGTTTGGGCAAAATATGACCCATCGCTGTTTTCAGTAATTGGCATATTTTCGGTATAAAAAGTCGTAATATGAAACTGAAAATAGATGCAGAGAGTCAGAATTCGAATAAAAAATCACGCTCAAGAGTCAAATTTCCGACATTTCAGACATTTTGAAAACTGCAGGGGGGTTTGGGCAAAATATGACCCATCGCCGTTTTCAGTAATTGGCATATTTTCGATATAAAAAGTCGTAATTTGAAACTGAAGATAGGTGCAGAGAGTCAGAATTCGGATAAATAATCACGCTCAGGAGTCAAATTTCCGACATTTCAGACATTTTGAAAACTGCAGGGGGGGTTTGGGCAAAATATGACCCATCGCCGTTTACAGTAATTGGCATATTTTCGGTATAAAAAGTCGTTATTTGAAACTGAAAATAGTTGCAAAGAGTCAGAATTCGGATAAAAAATCACGCTCAGGAGTCAAATAACCGACATTTCAGACATTTCGAAAACTGCAGGGGGGTTTGGGTAAAATATGACCCATCGCTGTTTTCAGTAATTGGCATATTTTCGATATAAAAATTCGTAATTTGAAACTGAAAATAGATGCAGAGAGTCAGAATTTGAATACAAAATCACGCTCAAGAGTCAAATTTTCGACATTTCAGACATTTTGAAAACTGCAGGGGGTTTGGGCATAATATGACCCATCGCCGTTTTCAGTAATTGGCATATTTTCGGTATAAAAAGTCGTAATTTGAAACTGAAAATAGGTGCAGAGAGTCAGAATTCGGATAAAAAATCACGTTCAGGAGTCAAATTTCCGACATTTCAGACATTTTGAAAACTGCAGGGGGGGTTTGGGCAAAATATGACGCATCGCCGTTTGCAGTAATTGGCATATTTTCGGTATGAAACGTCGTAATTTGAAACTGAAAATATGTGCAGAGAGTCAGAATTCGGATCAAAAATCACGCTCAGGTGTCAAATTTTCGACACTTCAGACATTTTAAAAACTGCAGGGGGGTTTGGGCAAAATATGACCCATCGCCGTTTTCAGTAATTGGCATATTTTCGGTATGAAACTTCGTAATTTGAAACTGAAAATAGGTGCAGAGTCAGAATTCGGCTCAAAAATCATGCTCAAGAGTCAAAATTCCGACATTTTAAAAACTGCTGGTGGGTTTGGGTTAAATATGACCCATCGCCGTTTTCAGTAATTGGCATATTTTCGGTATGGAACGTCGTAATTTGAAACTGAAAATAGGTGCAGAGAGTCAGAATTCGGATAAAAAATCACGCTCAGGAGTCAAATTTCCGACATATCAGACATATTGAAAACTGTAGGGGGGTTTGGGCAAAATAAGATCCATCGCCGTTTTTAGCAATTGGCATATTTTCGGTATGAAACGTCGTAATTTGAAACTGAAAATAGGTGTAGAGAGTCAGAATTTGGCTCAAAAATCACGCTCAGGAGTCAAATTTCCGACATTTCAGACATTTTGAAAACTGCAGGGGGGTTTGGGCAAAATATGTCCCATCGCCGTTTTCAGTAATTGGCATATTTTCGGTTTGAAACGTCGTAATTTGAAACTGAAAATAGGTGCAGAGAGTCAGAATTCAGCTCAAAAGTCACGCTCTGGAGTCAAATTTCCGACATTTCAGACATTTTGAAAACTGCAGGGGGGTTTGGGCAAAATATGACCCATCGCCGTTTTCAGTAATTGGCATATTTTCGGTATGAAACGTCGTAATTTGAAACTGAAAATAGGTGCAGAGAGTCAGAATTCGGCTCAAAAATCACGCTCAGGAGTCAAATTTCCGACATTTCAGACATTTTGAAAACTGCAGGGGGGTTTGGGCAAAATATGACCCATCGCCGTTTACAGTAATTGGCATATTTTCGTTATAAAATTCGTAATTTGAAACTGAAAATAGGTGCAAAGAGTCAGAATTCGAATAAAAAATCACGCTCAAGAGTTAAATTTTCGACATTTCAGAAATTTTGAAAACTGCAGGGGGGTTTTGGCAAAATATGACCCATCGCCGTTTTCAGTAATTGGCATATTTTCGGTATAAAACTTCGTAATTTGAAACTGAAAATAGGTGCAGAGTCAGAATTCGGCTCAAAAATCACGCTCAAGAGTCAAAATTCCGACATTTTGACAACTGCAGGGGGGGTTTGGGTTAAATATGACCCATCGCAGTTTTCAGTAATTGGCATATTTTCGGTATGAAACGTCGTAATTTGAATCTAAAAATAGGTGCAGAGAGTCAGAATTCGGATAAAAAATCACGCTCAGGAGTCAAATTTCCGACATTTCAGACATATTGAAAACTGTAGGGGGGTTTGGGCAAAATATGATCCATCGCCGTTTTCAGCAATTGGCATATTTTCGGTATGAAACGTCGTAATTTGAAACTGAAAATAGGTGCAGCGAGTCAGAATTCGGATAAAAAATCATGCTCAGGAGTCACATTTCCGACATTTCAGACATTTTGAAAACTGCAGGGGGGTTTGGGCAAAATATGACACATCGCCGTTATCAGTAATTGGCATATTTTCGGCATAAAAAGTCGTAATTTGAAACTGAAAATAGGTGCAGAGAGTCAGAATTCGGCTCAAAAATCACGCTCAGGAGTCAAATTTCCGACATTTCAGACATTTTGGAAACTGCTAGGGGGTTTGGGCAAAATATGACCCATCGCGGTTTGCAGTAATTGGCATATTTTCGGTATGAAGCGTCGTAATTTGAAACAGAAAATACGTGTAGAGAGTCAGAATTCGGCTCAAAAATCACGCTCAGGAGTGAAATTTCCGACATTTCAGACATTTTGAAAACTGCAGGGAGTTTGGGCAAAATATGACCCATCGCTGTTTTCAGTAATTGGCATATTTTCGGTATAAAAAGTCGTAATATGAAACTGAAAATAGATGCAGAGAGTCAGAATTCGAATAAAAAATCACGCTCAAGAGTCAAATTTCCGACATTTCAGACATTTTGAAAACTGCAGGGGGGTTTGGGCAAAATATGACCCATCGCCGTTTTCAGTAATTGGCATATTTTCGATATAAAAAGTCGTAATTTGAAACTGAAGATAGGTGCAGAGAGTCAGAATTCGGATAAATAATCACGCTCAGGAGTCAAATTTCCGACATTTCAGACATTTTGAAAACTGCAGGGGGGGTTTGGGCAAAATATGACCCATCGCCGTTTACAGTAATTGGCATATTTTCGGTATAAAAAGTCGTTATTTGAAACTGAAAATAGTTGCAAAGAGTCAGAATTCGGATAAAAAATCACGCTCAGGAGTCAAATAACCGACATTTCAGACATTTCGAAAACTGCAGGGGGGTTTGGGTAAAATATGACCCATCGCTGTTTTCAGTAATTGGCATATTTTCGATATAAAAATTCGTAATTTGAAACTGAAAATAGATGCAGAGAGTCAGAATTTGAATACAAAATCACGCTCAAGAGTCAAATTTTCGACATTTCAGACATTTTGAAAACTGCAGGGGGTTTGGGCATAATATGACCCATCGCCGTTTTCAGTAATTGGCATATTTTCGGTATAAAAAGTCGTAATTTGAAACTGAAAATAGGTGCAGAGAGTCAGAATTCGGATAAAAAATCACGTTCAGGAGTCAAATTTCCGACATTTCAGACATTTTGAAAACTGCAGGGGGGGTTTGGGCAAAATATGACGCATCGCCGTTTGCAGTAATTGGCATATTTTCGGTATGAAACGTCGTAATTTGAAACTGAAAATATGTGCAGAGAGTCAGAATTCGGATCAAAAATCACGCTCAGGTGTCAAATTTTCGACACTTCAGACATTTTAAAAACTGCAGGGGGGTTTGGGCAAAATATGACCCATCGCCGTTTTCAGTAATTGGCATATTTTCGGTATGAAACTTCGTAATTTGAAACTGAAAATAGGTGCAGAGTCAGAATTCGGCTCAAAAATCATGCTCAAGAGTCAAAATTCCGACATTTTAAAAACTGCTGGTGGGTTTGGGTTAAATATGACCCATCGCCGTTTTCAGTAATTGGCATATTTTCGGTATGGAACGTCGTAATTTGAAACTGAAAATAGGTGCAGAGAGTCAGAATTCGGATAAAAAATCACGCTCAGGAGTCAAATTTCCGACATATCAGACATATTGAAAACTGTAGGGGGGTTTGGGCAAAATAAGATCCATCGCCGTTTTTAGCAATTGGCATATTTTCGGTATGAAACGTCGTAATTTGAAACTGAAAATAGGTGTAGAGAGTCAGAATTCGGCTCAAAAATCACGCTCAGGAGTCAAATTTCCGACATTTCAGACATTTTGAAAACTGCAGGGGGGTTTGGGCAAAATATGTCCCATCGCCGTTTTCAGTAATTGGCATATTTTCGGTTTGAAACGTCGTAATTTGAAACTGAAAATAGGTGCAGAGAGTCAGAATTCAGCTCAAAAGTCACGCTCTGGAGTCAAATTTCCGACATTTCAGACATTTTGAAAACTGCAGGGGGGTTTGGGCAAAATATGACACATCGCCGTTTTCAGTAATTGGCATATTTTCGGTACAAAAAGTCGTAATTTGAAACTGAAAACAGGTGCAGAGAGTAAGAATTCGGCTAAAAAATCACGCTCAGGAGTCAAATTTCCGACATTTCAGACATTTTGAAAACTGCAGGGGGGTTTGGGCAAAATATGACCCATCGCTGTTTCCAGTAATTGGCATATTTTTGGTATAAAAAGTCGTAATTTGAAACTGAAAATAGATGCAGAGAGTCAGAATTCGAATAAAAAATCACGCTCAAGAGTCAAATTTCCGACATTTCAGACATTTTGAAAACTGCAGGGGGGGTTTGGGCAAAATATGACCCATCGCCGTTTGCAGTAATTGGCATATTTTCGGTATGAAACGTCGTAATTTGAAACTGAAAATAGGTGCAGAGAGTCAGAATTCGGATAAAAAATCACGCTCAGGTGTCAAATTTTCGACATTTCTGACATTTTAAAAACTGCAGGGGGGTTTGGGCAAAATATGACCCATCGCCGTTTTCAGTAATTGGCATATTTTCGGTATGAAACTTCGTAATTTGAAACTGAAAATAGGTGCAGAGTCAGAATTCGGCTCAAAAATCACGCTCAAGAGTCAAAATTCCGACATTTTGACAACTGCAGGGGGGGTTTGGGTTAAATATGACCCATCGCCGTTTTCAGTAATTGGCATATTTTCGGTATGAAACGTCGTAATTTGAAACTGAAAATAGGTGCAGAGAGTCAGAATTCGGACAAAAAATCACGCTCAGGAGTCAAATTTTCGACATTTAAGACATATTGAAAACTGTAGGGGGGTTTGGGCAAAATATGATCCATCGCCGTTTTCAGCAATTGGCATATTTTCGGTATGAAACGTCGTAATTTGAAACTGAAAATAGGTGCAGAGAGTCAGAATTCGGATAAAAAATCACACTCAGGAGTCACATTTCCGACATTTCAGACATTTTGATAACTGTATGGGGGTTTGGGCAAAATATGACACATCGCCGTTTTCTGTAATTGGCATATTTTCGGTATAAAAAGTCGTAATTTGAAACTGAAAATAGGTGCAGAGAGTCAGAATTCGGCTCAAAAATTACGCTCAGGAGTCAAATTTCCGACATTTCAGACATTTTGGAAACTGCTAGGGGGTTTGGGCAAAATATGACCCATCGCCGTTTACAGTAATTGGCATATTTTCGGTATAAAAAGTCGTAATATGAAACTGAAAATAGGTGCAAAGAGTCAGAATTCGGATAAAAAATCACGCTCAGGAGTCAAATTACCGACATTTCAGACATTTTGAAAACTGCAGGGGGGTTTGGGCAAAATATGACCCATCGCCGTTTTCAGTAATTGGCATATTTTCCGTATAAAAATTCGTAATTTGAAACTGAAAATAGGTGCAGAGAGTCAGAATTCGGCTCAAAAATCACGCTCAGGAGTCAAATTTCCGACATTTCAGACATTTTGAAAACTGCAGGGGGGTTTGGGCAAAATATGACCCATCGCCGTTTGCAGTAATTGGCATATTTTCGGTACAAAATTCGTAATTTGAAACTGAAAATAGGTGCAGAGAGTCAGAATTCGGCTCAAAAATCACGCTCAAGAGTCAAATTTCCGACATTTCAGACATTTTAAAAACTGCAGGGGGGTTTGGGCAAAATATGACCCATCGCCGTTTTCAGTAATTGGCATATTTTCCGTATAAAAATTCGTTATTTGGAACTGAAAATAGGTGCAGAGAGTCAGAATTCGGCTCAAAAATCACGCTCAGGAGTCAAATTTCTGACATTTCAGACATTTTGAAAACTGCAGGGGGGTTTGGGCAAAATATGACCCATCGCCGTTTGCAGTAATTGGCATATTTTCGGTATGAAACGTCGTAATTTGAAACTGAAAATAGGTGCAGAGAGTAAGAATTCGGCTAAAAAATCACGCTCAGGAGTCAAATTTCCGACATTTCAGACATTTTGAAAACTGCAGGGGGGTTTGGGCAAAATATGACCCATCGCTGTTTCCAGTAATTGGCATATTTTTGGTATAAAAAGTCGTAATTTGAAACTGAAAATAGATGCAGAGAGTCAGAATTCGAATAAAAAATCACGCTCAAGAGTCAAATTTCCGACATTTCAGACATTTTGAAAACTGCAGGGGGGGTTTGGGCAAAATATGACCCATCGCCGTTTGCAGTAATTGGCATATTTTCGGTATGAAACGTCGTAATTTGAAACTGAAAATAGGTGCAGAGAGTCAGAATTCGGATCAAAAATCACGCTCAGGTGTCAAATTTTCGACATTTCTGACATTTTAAAAACTGCAGGGGGGTTTGGGCAAAATATGACCCATCGCCGTTTTCAGTAATTGGCATATTTTCGGTATGAAACTTCGTAATTTGAAACTGAAAATAGGTGCAGAGTCAGAATTCGGCTCAAAAATCACGCTCAAGAGTCAAAATTCCGACATTTTGACAACTGCAGGGGGGGTTTGGGTTAAATATGACCCATCGCCGTTTTCAGTAATTGGCATATTTTCGGTATGAAACGCCGTAATTTGAAACTGAAAATAGGTGCAGAGAGTCAGAATTCGGACAAAAAATCACGCTCAGGAGTCAAATTTTCGACATTTAAGACATATTGAAAACTGTAGGGGGGTTTGGGCAAAATATGATCCATCGCCGTTTTCAGCAATTGGCATATTTTCGGTATGAAACGTCGTAATTTGAAACTGAAAATAGGTGCAGAGAGTCAGAATTCGGATAAAAAATCACACTCAGGAGTCACATTTCCGACATTTCAGACATTTTGATAACTGTATGGGGGTTTGGGCAAAATATGACACATCGCCGTTTTCTGTAATTGGCATATTTTCGGTATAAAAAGTCGTAATTTGAAACTGAAAATAGGTGCAGAGAGTCAGAATTCGGCTCAAAAATTACGCTCAGGAGTCAAATTTCCGACATTTCAGACATTTTGGAAACTGCTAGGGGGTTTGGGCAAAATATGACCCATCGCCGTTTACAGTAATTGGCATATTTTCGGTATAAAAAGTCGTAATATGAAACTGAAAATAGGTGCAAAGAGTCAGAATTCGGATAAAAAATCACGCTCAGGAGTCAAATTACCGACATTTCAGACATTTTGAAAACTGCAGGGGGGTTTGGGCAAAATATGACCCATCGCCGTTTTCAGTAATTGGCATATTTTCCGTATAAAAATTCGTAATTTGAAACTGAAAATAGGTGCAGAGAGTCAGAATTCGGCTCAAAAATCACGCTCAGGAGTCAAATTTCCGACATTTCAGACATTTTGAAAACTGCAGGGGGGTTTGGGCAAAATATGACCCATCGCCGTTTGCAGTAATTGGCATATTTTCGGTACAAAATTCGTAATTTGAAACTGAAAATAGGTGCAGAGAGTAAGAATTCGGCTAAAAAATCACGCTCAGGAGTCAAATTTCCGACATTTCAGACTTTTTGAAAACTGCAGGGGGTTTTGGGCAAAATATGACCCATCGCCGTTTTCAGAAATTAGCATATTTTCGGTATGAAACTTCGTAATTTGAAACTGAAAATAGGTGCAGAGAGTCAGAATTCGGCTCAAAAATCACGCTCAAGAGTCAAATTTCCGACATTTCAGACATTTTAAAAACTGCAGGGGGGTTTGGGCAAAATATGACCCATCGCCGTTTTCAGTAATTGGCATATTTTCCGTATAAAAATTCGTTATTTGGAACTGAAAATAGGTGCAGAGAGTCAGAATTCGGCTCAAAAATCACGCTCAGGAGTCAAATTTCTGACATTTCAGACATTTTGAAAACTGCAGGGGGGTTTGGGCAAAATATGACCCATCGCCGTTTGCAGTAATTGGCATATTTTCGGTATGAAACGTCGTAATTTGAAACTGAAAATAGGTGCAGAGAGTCAGAATTCGGATAAAAAATCACGCTCAGGAGTCAAATTTCCGACATTTCAGTCATTTTGAAAACTGCAGGGTGGTTTGGGCAAAATATGACCCATCGCCGTTTTCAGTAATTGGCATATTTCCGGGGAAAAAATCGTAATTTGAAACTTAAAATAGGTGCAGGGAGTCAGTATTCGGATAAAATATCACGCTCAGGAGTCAAATTTCCGACATTTCAGACATTTTGAAAACTGCAGGGGGGTTTGGGCAAAATATGACCCATCGCCGTTTTCAGTAATTGGCATATTTTCGGTATGAAACGTCGTAATTTGAAACTGAAAATAGGGGCAGAGAGTCAGAATTCGGATCAAAAATCACGCTCAGGTGTCAAATTTTCGACATTTCAGACATTTTGAAAACTGCAGGGGGGTTTGGGCAAAATATGACCCATCGCCGTTTTAAGTAATTGGCATATTTTCGGTATGAAACGTCGTAATTTGAAACTGAAAATAGGTGCAGAGAGTCAGAATTCGGGTAAAAAATCACGCTCAAGAGTCAAATTTCCGACATTTCAGACATATTGAAAACTGCAGGGGGGTTTGGGCAAAATATGATCCATCGCCGTTGTCAGCAATTGGCATATTTTCGGTTTGAAACGTCGTAATTTGAAACTGAAAATAGGTGCAGAGAGTCAGAATTCGGCTCAAAAATCACGCTCAGGAGTCAAATTTCCGATATTTCAGACATTTTAAAAACTGCAGGGGGGTTTGGGCAAAATATGTCCCATCGCCGTTTTCAGTAATTGGCATATTTTCGGTACAAAATTCGTAATTTGAAACTGAAAATAGGTGCAGAGAGTAAGAATTCGGCTAAAAAATCACGCTCAGGAGTCAAATTTCCGACATTTCAGACTTTTTGAAAACTGCAGGGGGGTTTGGGCAAAATATGACCCATCGCCGTTTTCAGAAATTAGCATATTTTCGGTATGAAACTTCGTAATTTGAAACTGAAAATAGGTGCAGAGAGTCAGAATTCGGCTCAAAAATCACGCTCAAGAGTCAAATTTCCGACATTTCAGACATTTTAAAAACTGCAGGGGGGTTTGGGCAAAATATGACCCATCGCCGTTTGCAGTAATTGGCATATTTTCGGTACAAAATTCGTAATTTGAAACTGAAAATAGGTGCAGAGAGTAAGAATTCGGCTAAAAAATCACGCTCAGGAGTCAAATTTCCGACATTTCAGACATTTTGAAAACTGCAGGGGTGTTTGGGCAAAATATGACCCATCGCCGTTTGCAGTAATTGGCATATTTTCGGTATGAAACGTCGTAATTTGAAACTGAAAATAGGTGCAGAGAGTCAGAATTCGGATAAAAAATCACGCTCAGGAGTCAAATTTCCGACATTTCAGTCATTTTGAAAACTGCAGGGTGGTTTGGGCAAAATATGACCCATCGCCGTTTTCAGTAATTGGCATATTTCCAGGGAAAAAAATCGTAATTTGAAACTTAAAATAGGTGCAGGGAGTCAGTATTCGGATAAAATATCACGCTCAGGAGTCAAATTTCCGACATTTCAGACATTTTGAAAACTGCAGGGGGGTTTGGGCAAAATATGACCCATCGCCGTTTTCAGTAATTGGCATATTTTCGGTATGAAACGTCGTAATTTGAAACTGAAAATAGGTGCAGAGAGTCAGAATTCGGATCAAAAATCACGCTCAGGTGTCAAATTTTCGACATTTCAGACATTTTGAAAACTGCAGGGGGGTTTGGGCAAAATATGACCCATCGCCGTTTTAAGTAATTGGCATATTTTCGGTATGAAACGTCGTAATTTGAAACTGAAAATAGGTGCAGAGAGTCAGAATTCGGGTGAAAAATCACGCTCAGGAGTCAAATTTACGACATTTCAGACATATTGAAAACTGCAGGGGGGTTTGGGCAAAATATGATCCATCGCCGTTGTCAGCAATTGGCATATTTTCGGTTTGAAACGTCGTAATTTGAAACTGAAAATAGGTGCAGAGAGTCAGAATTCGGCTCAAAAATCACGCTCAGGAGTCAAATTTCCGATATTTCAGACATTTTGAAAACTGCAGGGGGGTTTGGGAAAAATATGTCCCATCGCCGTTTTCAGTAATTGGCATATTTTCGGTACAAAATTCGTAATTTGAAACTGAAAATAGGTGCAGAGAGTAAGAATTCGGCTAAAAAATCACGCTCAGGAGTCAAATTTCCGACATTTCAGACTTTTTGAAAACTGCAGGGGGGTTTGGGCAAAATATGACCCATCGCCGTTTTCAGAAATTAGCATATTTTCGGTATGAAACTTCGTAATTTGAAACTGAAAATAGGTGCAGAGAGTCAGAATTCGGCTCAAAAATCACGCTCAAGAGTCAAATTTCCGACATTTCAGACATTTTAAAAACTGCAGGGGGGTTTGGGCAAAATATGACCCATCGCCGTTTGCAGTAATTGGCATATTTTCGGTACAAAATTCGTAATTTGAAACTGAAAATAGGTGCAGAGAGTAAGAATTCGGCTAAAAAATCACGCTCAGGAGTCAAATTTCCGACATTTCAGACATTTTGAAAACTGCAGGGGTGTTTGGGCAAAATATGACCCATCGCCGTTTGCAGTAATTGGCATATTTTCGGTATGAAACGTCGTAATTTGAAACTGAAAATAGGTGCAGAGAGTCAGAATTCGGATAAAAAATCACGCTCAGGAGTCAAATTTCCGACATTTCAGTCATTTTGAAAACTGCAGGGTGGTTTGGGCAAAATATGACCCATCGCCGTTTTCAGTAATTGGCATATTTCCAGGGAAAAAAATCGTAATTTGAAACTTAAAATAGGTGCAGGGAGTCAGTATTCGGATAAAATATCACGCTCAGGAGTCAAATTTCCGACATTTCAGACATTTTGAAAACTGCAGGGGGGTTTGGGCAAAATATGACCCATCGCCGTTTTCAGTAATTGGCATATTTTCGGTATGAAACGTCGTAATTTGAAACTGAAAATAGGTGCAGAGAGTCAGAATTCGGATCAAAAATCACGCTCAGGTGTCAAATTTTCGACATTTCAGACATTTTGAAAACTGCAGGGGGGTTTGGGCAAAATATGACCCATCGCCGTTTTAAGTAATTGGCATATTTTCGGTATGAAACGTCGTAATTTGAAACTGAAAATAGGTGCAGAGAGTCAGAATTCGGGTGAAAAATCACGCTCAGGAGTCAAATTTACGACATTTCAGACATATTGAAAACTGCAGGGGGGTTTGGGCAAAATATGATCCATCGCCGTTGTCAGCAATTGGCATATTTTCGGTTTGAAACGTCGTAATTTGAAACTGAAAATAGGTGCAGAGAGTCAGAATTCGGCTCAAAAATCACGCTCAGGAGTCAAATTTCCGATATTTCAGACATTTTGAAAACTGCAGGGGGGTTTGGGAAAAATATGTCCCATCGCCGTTTTCAGTAATTGGCATATTTTCGGTACAAAATTCGTAATTTGAAACTGAAAATAGGTGCAGAGAGTAAGAATTCGGCTAAAAAATCACGCTCAGGAGTCAAATTTCCGACATTTCAGACTTTTTGAAAACTGCAGGGGGGTTTGGGCAAAATATGACCCATCGCCGTTTTCAGAAATTAGCATATTTTCGGTATGAAACTTCGTAATTTGAAACTGAAAATAGGTGCAGAGAGTCAGAATTCGGCTCAAAAATCACGCTCAAGAGTCAAATTTCCGACATTTCAGACATTTTAAAAACTGCAGGGGGGTTTGGGCAAAATATGACCCATCGCCGTTTTCAGTAATTGGCATATTTTCCGTATAAAAATTCGTAATTTGAAACTGAAAATAGGTGCAGAGAGTCAGAATTCGGATCAAAAATCACGCTCAGGAGTCAAATTTCCGACATTTCAGACATTTTGAAAACTGCAGGGGGGTTTGGGCAAAATATGACACATCGCCGTTTGCAGTAATTGGCATATTTTCGGTATGAAACGTCGTAATTTGAAACTGAAAATAGGTGCAGAGAGTCAGAATTCGGATCAAAAATCACGCTCAGGAGTCAAATTTCCGACATTTCAGTCATTTTGAAAACTGCAGGGTGGTTTGGGCAAAATATGACCCATCGCAGTTTTCAGTAATTGGCATATTTCCGGGGAAAAAATTCGTAATTTGAAACTTAAAATAGGTGCAGGGAGTCAGTATTCGGATAAAATATCACGCTCAGGAGTCAAATTTCCGACATTTCAGACATTTTGAAAACTGCAGGGGGGGTTTGGGCAAAATATGACCCATCGCCGTTTTCAGTAATTGGCATATTTTCGGTATGAAACGTAGTAATTTGAAACTGAAAATAGGTGTAGAGAGTCAGAATTTGGCTCAAAAATCACGTTCAGGAGTCAAATTTCCGACATTTCAGACATTTTGAAAACTGCAGGGGGGGTTTGGGCAAAATATGACCCATCGCTGTTTTCAGTAATTGGCATATTTTCGGTATAAAAAGTCGTAATTAGAAACTGAAAATAGATCCAGAGAGTCAGAATTCGAATAAAAAATCACGCTCAAGAGTTATATATCCGACATTTCAGACATTTTGAAAACTGCAGGGGGGTTTGGGCAAAATATGACCCATCGCCGTTTTCAGTAATTGGCATATTTTCGATATAAAATTCGTAATTTGAAACTGAAAATAGGTGCAGAGAGTCAGAATTCGGATAAATAATCACGCTCAGGAGTCAAATTTCCGACATTTCAGACATTTTGAAAACTGCAGGGGGGTTTGGGCAAAATATGACCCATCGCCGTTTACAGTAATTGGCATATTTTCGGTATAAAAAGTCGTAATATGAAACTGAAAATAGGTGCAAAGAATCAGAATTCGGATAAAAAATCACGCTCAGGAGTCAAATTACCGACATTTCAGACATTTTGAAAACTGCAGGGGGGTTTGGGCAAAATATGACCCATCGCCGTTTTCAGTAATTGGCATATTTTCCGTATAAAAATTCGTAATTTGAAACTGAAAATAGGTGCAGAGAGTCAGAATTCGGCTCAAAAATCACGCTCAGGAGTCAAATTTCCGACATTTCAGACATTTTGAAAACTGCAGGGGGGTTTGGGCAAAATATGACCCATCGCCGTTTGCAGTAATTGGCATAATTTCGGTACAAAATTCGTAATTTGAAACTGAAAATAGGTGCAGAGAGTAAGAATTCGGCTAAAAAATCACGCTCAGGAGTCAAATTTCCGACATTTCAGACTTTTTGAAAACTGCAGGGGGGTTTGGGCAAAATATGACCCATCGCCGTTTTCAGAAATTAGCATGTTTTCGGTATGAAACTTCGTAATTTGAAACTGAAAATAGGTGCAGAGAGTCAGAATTCGGCTCAAAAATCACGCTCAAGAGTCAAATTTCCGACATTTCAGACATTTTAAAAACTGCAGGGGGGTTTGGGCAAAATATGACCCATCGCCGTTTTCAGTAATTGGCATATTTTCCGTATAAAAATTCGTTATTTGAAACTGAAAATAGGTGCAGAGAGTCAGAATTCGGCTCAAAAATCACGCTCAGGAGTCAAATTTCTGACATTTCAGACATTTTGAAAACTGCAGGGGGGTTTGGGCAAAATATGACCCATCGCCGTTTGCAGTAATTGGCATATTTTCGGTATGAAACGTCGTAATTTGAAACTGAAAATAGGTGCAGAGAGTCAGAATTCGGATCAAAAATCACGCTCAGGAGTCAAATTTCCGACATTTCAGTCATTTTGAAAATTGCAGGGTGGTTTGGGCAAAATATGACCCATCGCCGTTTTCAGTAATTGGCATATTTCCGGGGAAAAAATTCGTAATTTGAAACTTAAAATAGGTGCAGGGAGTCAGTATTCGGATAAAATATCACGCTCAGGAGTCAAATTTCCGACATTTCAGACATTTTGAAAACTGCAGGGGGGGTTTGGGCAAAATATGACCCATCGCCGTTTTCAGTAATTGGCATATTTTCGGTATGAAACGTAGTAATTTGAAACTGAAAATAGGTGTAGAGAGTCAGAATTCGGCTCAAAAATCACGCTCAGGAGTCAAATTTCCGACATTTCAGACATTTTGAAAACTGCAGGGGGGGTTTGGGCAAAATATGACCCATCGCTGTTTTCAGTAATTGGCATATTTTCGGAATAAAAAGTCGTAATTTGAAACTGAAAATAGATCCAGAGAGCCAGAATTCGAATAAAAAATCACGCTCAAGAGTTATATATCCGACATTTCAGACATTTTGAAAACTGCAGGGGGGTTTGGGCAAAATATGACCCATCGCCGTTTTCAGTAATTGGCATATTTTCGATATAAAATTCGTAATTTGAAACTGAAAATAGGTGCAGAGAGTCAGAATTCGGATAAATAATCACGCTCAGGAGTCAAATTTCCGACATTTCAGACATTTTGAAAACTGCAGGGGGGTTTGGGCAAAATATGACCCATCGCCGTTTACAGTAATTGGCATATTTTCGGTATAAAAAGTCGTAATATGAAACTGAAAATAGGTGCAAAGAGTCAGAATTCGGATAAAAAATCACGCTCAGGAGTCAAATTTCCGACATTTCAGACATTTTGAAAACTGCAGGGGGGTTTGGGCAAAATATGACCCATCGCCGTTTTCAGTAATTGGCATATTTTCCGTATAAAAATTCGTAATTTGAAACTGAAAATAGGTACAGAGAGTCAGAATTCGGCTCAAAAATCACGCTCAGGAGTCAAATTTCCGACATTTCAGACATTTTGAAAACTGCAGGGGGGTTTGGGCAAAATATGACCCATCGCCGTTTGCAGTAATTGGCATATTTTCGGTACAAAATTCGTAATTTGAAACTGAAAATAGGTGCAGAGAGTCAGAATTCGGCTAAAAAATCACGCTCAGGAGTCAAATTTCCGACATTTCAGACTTTTTGAAAACTGCAGGGGGGTTTGGGCAAAATATGACCCATCGCCGTTTTCAGAAATTAGCATATTTTCGGTATGAAACTTCGTAATTTGAAACTGAAAATAGGTGCAGAGAGTCAGAATTCGGCTCAAAAATCACGCTCAAGAGTCAAATTTCCGACATTTCAGACATTTTAAAAACTGCAGGGGTGTTTGGGCAAAATATGACCCATCGCCGTTTTCAGTAATTGGCATATTTTCCGTATAAAAAATCGTAATTTGAAACTGAAAATAGGTGCAGAGAGTCAGAATTCGGCTCAAAAATCACGCTCAGGAGTCAAATTTCTGACATTTCAGACATTTTGAAAACTGCAGGGGGGTTTGGGCAAAATATGACCCATCGCCGTTTGCAGTAATTGGCATATTTTCGGTATGAAACGTCGTAATTTGAAACTGAAAATAGGTGCAGAGAGTCAGAATTCGGATCAAAAATCACGCTCAGGAGTCAAATTTCCGACATTTCAGTCATTTTGAAAACTGCAGGGTGGTTTGGGCAAAATATGACCCATCGCCGTTTTCAGTAATTGGCATATTTCCGGGGAAAAAATTCGTAATTTGAAACTTAAAATAGGTGCAGGGAGTCAGTATTCGGATAAAATATCACGCTCAGGAGTCAAATTTCCGACATTTCAGACATTTTGAAAACTGCAGGGGGGTTTGGGCAAAATATGACCTATCGCCGTTTACAGTAATTGGCATATTTTCGGTATGAAACGTCGTAATTTGAAACTGAAAATAGGTGCAGAGAGTCAGAATTCGGCTCAAAAATCACGCTCAGGAGTCAAATTTCCGACATTTCAGACATTTTGAAAACTGCAGGGGGGTTTGGGCAAAATATGTCCCATCGCCGTTTTCAGTAATTGGCATATTTTCGGTACAAAAAGTCGTAATTTGAAACTGAAAATAGGTGAAGAGAGTAAGAATTCGGCTAAAAAATCACGCTCAGGAGTCAAATTTCCGGCATTTCAGACATTTTGAAAACTGCAGGGGGGTTTGGGCAAAATATGACCCATCGCCGTTTTCAGAAATTGGCATATTTTCGGTATGAAACTTCGTAACTTGAAACTGAAAATAGGTGCAGAGAGTCAGAATTCGGCTCAAAAATCACGCTCAGGAGTCAAATTTCCGACATTTCAGACATTTTAAAAACTGCAGGGGGGTTTGGGCAAAATATGACCCATCGCCGTTTTCAGTAATTGGCATATTTTCGTTATAAAAAATCGTAATTTGAAACTGAAAATATGTGCAGAGAGTCAGGATTCGGATAAAAAAATCACGCTCAGGAGTCAAATTTCCGACATTTCAGACATTTTGAAAACTGCAGGGGGGTTTGGGCAAAATATGACCCATCGCCGTTTGCAGTAATTGGCATATTTTCGGTACAAAATTCGTAATTTGAAACTGAAAATAGGTGCAGAGAGTAAGAATTCGGCTAAAAAATCACGCTCAGGAGTCAAATTTCCGACATTTCAGACTTTTTGAAAACTGCAGGGGGGTTTGGGCAAAATATGACCCATCGCCGTTTTCAGAAATTAGCATATTTTCGGTGTGAAACTTCGTAATTTGAAACTGAAAATAGGTGCAGAGAGTCAGAATTCGGCTCAAAAATCACGCTCAAGAGTCAAATTTCCGACATTTCAGACATTTTAAAAACTGCAGGGGGGTTTGGGCAAAATATGACCCATCGCCGTTTTCAGTAATTGGCATATTTTCCGTATAAAAATTCGCAATTTGAAACTGAAAATAGGTGCAGAGAGTCAGAATTCGGCTCAAAAATCACGCTCAGGAGTCAAATTTCTGATATTTCAGACATTTTGAAAACTGCAGGGGGGTTTGGGCAAAATATGACCCATCGCCGTTTGCAGTAATTGGCATATTTTCGGTATGAAACGTCGTAATTTGAAACTGAAAATAGGTGCAGAGAGTCAGAATTCGGATCAAAAATCACGCTCAGGAGTCAAATTTCCGACATTTCAGTCATTTTGAAAACTGCAGGGTGGTTTGGGCAAAATATGACCCATCGCCGTTTTCAGTAATTGGCATATTTCCGGGGAAAAAATTCGTAATTTGAAACTTAAAATAGGTGCAGGGAGTCAGTATTCGGATAAAATATCACGCTCAGGAGTCAAATTTCCGACATTTCAGACATTTTGAAAACTGCAGGGGGGGTTTGGGCAAAATATGACCCATCGCCGTTTTCAGTAATTGGCATATTTTCGGTATGAAACGTAGTAATTTGAAACTGAAAATAGGTGTAGAGAGTCAGAATTCGGCTCAAAAATCACGCTCAGGAGTCAAATTTCCGACATTTCAGACATTTTGAAAACTGCAGGGGGGGTTTGGGCAAAATATGACCCATCGCTGTTTTCAGTAATTGGCATATTTTCGGTATAAAAAGTCGTAATTTGAAACTGAAAATAGATCCAGAGAGTCAGAATTCGAATAAAAAATCACGCTCAAGAGTTATATATCCGACATTTCAGACATTTTGAAAACTGCAGGGGGGTTTGGGCAAAATATGACCCATCGCCGTTTTCAGTAATTGGCATATTTTCGATATAAAATTCGTAATTTGAAACTGAAAATAGGTGCAGAGAGTCAGAATTCGGATAAATAATCACGCTCAGGAGTCAAATTTCCGACATTTCAGACATTTTGAAAACTGCAGGGGGGTTTGGGCAAAATATGACCCATCGCCGTTTACAGTAATTGGCATATTTTCGGTATAAAAAGTCGTAATATGAAACTGAAAATAGGTGCAAAGAGTCAGAATTCGGATAAAAAATCACGCTCAGGAGTCAAATTACCGACATTTCAGACATTTTGAAAACTGCAGGGGGGTTTGGGCAAAATATGACCTATCGCCGTTTTCAGTAATTGGCATATTTTCCGTATAAAAATTCGTAATTTGAAACTGAAAATAGGTGCAGAGAGTCAGAATTCGGCTCAAAAATCACGCTCAGGAGTCAAATTTCCGACATTTCAGACATTTTGAAAACTGCAGGGGGGTTTGGGCAAAATATGACCCATCGCCGGTTGCAGTAATTGGCATATTTTCGGTACAAAATTCGTAATTTGAAACTGAAAATAGGTGCAGAGAGTCAGAATTCGGCTAAAAAATCACGCTCAGGAGTCAAATTTCCGACATTTCAGACTTTTTGAAAACTGCAGGGGGGTTTGGGCAAAATATGACCCATCGCCGTTTTCAGAAATTAGCATATTTTCGGTATGAAACTTCGTAATTTGAAACTGAAAATAGGTGCAGAGAGTCAGAATTCGGCTCAAAAATCACGCTCAAGAGTCAAATTTCCGACATTTCAGACATTTTAAAAACTGCAGGGGGGTTTGGGCAAAATATGACCCATCGCCGTTTTCAGTAATTGGCATATTTCCGGGGAAAAAATTCGTAATTTGAAACTTAAAATAGGTGCAGGGAGTCAGTATTCGGATAAAATATCACGCTCAGGAGTCAAATTTCCGACATTTCAGACATTTTGAAAACTGCAGGGGGGTTTGGGCAAAATATGACCTATCGCCGTTTACAGTAATTGGCATATTTTCGGTATGAAACGTCGTAATTTGAAACTGAAAATAGGTGCAGAGAGTCAGAATTCGGCTCAAAAATCACGTTCAGGAGTCAAATTTCCGACATTTCAGACATTTTGAAAACTGCAGGGGGGTTTGGGCAAAATATGTCCCATCGCCGTTTTCAGTAATTGGCATATTTTCGGTACAAAAAGTCGTAATTTGAAACTGAAAATAGGTGAAGAGAGTAAGAATTCGGCTAAAAAATCACGCTCAGGAGTCAAATTTCCGGCATTTCAGACATTTTGAAAACTGCAGGGGGGTTTGGGCAAAATATGACCCATCGCCGTTTTCAGTAATTGGCATATTTTCGTTATAAAAATTCGTAATTTGAAACTGAAAATAGGTGCAGAGAGTCAGGATTCGGATAAAAAATCACGCTCAGGAGTCAAATTTCCGACATTTCAGACATTTTGAAAACTGCAGGGGAGTTTGGGCAAAATATGACCCATCGCCGTTTGCAGTAATTGGCATATTTTCGGTACAAAATTCGTAATTTGAAACTGAAAATAGGTGCAGAGAGTAAGAATTCGGCTAAAAAATCACGCTCAGGAGTCAAATTTCCGACATTTCAGACTTTTTGAAAACTGCAGGGGGTTTTGGGCAAAATATGACCCATCGCCGTTTTCAGAAATTAGCATATTTTCGGTGTGAAACTTCGTAATTTGAAACTGAAAATAGGTGCAGAGAGTCAGAATTCGGCTCAAAAATCACGCTCAAGAGTCAAATTTCCGACATTTCAGACATTTTAAAATCTGCAGGGGGGTTTGGGCAAAATATGACCCATCGCCGTTTTCAGTAATTGGCATATTTTCCGTATAAAAATTCGTAATTTGAAACTGAAAATAGGTGCAGAGAGTCAGAATTCGGCTCAAAAATCACGCTCAGGAGTCAAATTTCTGATATTTCAGACATTTTGAAAACTGCAGGGGGGTTTGGGCAAAATATGACCCATCGCCGTTTTCAGTAATTGGCATATTTCGGGGGAAAAAATTCGTAATTTGGAACTTAAAATAGGTGCAGGGAGTCAGTATTCGGATAAAATATCACGCTCAGGAGTCAAATTTCCGACATTTCAGACATTTTGAAAACTGCAGGGGGGTTTGGGCAAAATATGACCTATCGCCGTTTACAGTAATTGGCATATTTTCGGTATGAAACGTCGTAATTTGAAACTGAAAATAGGTGCAGAGAGTCAGAATTCGGCTAAAAAATCACACTCAGGAGTCAAATTTCCGACATTTCAGACATTTTGAAAACTGCAGGGGGGTTTGGGCAAAATATGTCCCATCGCCGTTTTCAGTAATTGGCATATTTTCGGTACAAAAAGTCGTAATTTGAAACTGAAAATAGGTGAAGAGAGTAAGAATTCGGCTAAAAAATCACGCTCAGGAGTCAAATTTCCGGCATTTCAGACATTTTGAAAACTGCAGGGGGGTTTGGGCAAAATATGACCCATCGCCGTTTGCAGTAATTGGCATATTTTCGGTATGAAACTTCGTAATTTGAAACTGAAAATAGGTGCAGAGAGTCAGAATTCGGATAAAAAATCACGCTCAGGAGTACAATTTCCGACATTTCAGACATATTGAAAACTGTAGGGGGGTTTGGGCAAAATATGATCCATCGCCGTTTTCAGCAATTGGCATATTTTCGGTATGAAACGTCGTAATTTGAAACTGAAAATAAGTGCAGAGAGTCAGAATTCGGCTCAAAAATCACGCTCAGGAGTCACATTTCCGACATTTCAGACATTTTGAAAACTGCAGGGGGGTTTGGGCAAAATATGACACATCGCCGTTTTCAGTAATTGGCATATTTTCGGTATAAAAAGTCGTAATTTGAAACTGAAAATAGGTGCAGAGAGTCAGAATTCAGATCAAAAATCACGCTCAGGAGTCAAATTTCCGACATTTCAGACATTTTGAAAACTGGAGGGGGGTTTGGGCAAAATATGACCCATCGCCGTTTTCAGTAATTGGCATATTTTCGGTCCAAAAGAGCGTAATTTGAAACTGAAAATTGGTGCAGAGAGTCAGAATTCGGATACAAAATCACGCTCAGGAGTCAAATTTTCGACATTTCAGACATTTTGAAAACTGTAGGGGGGTTTGGGCAAAATATGACCCATCGCCGTTTTCAGTAATTGGCATATTTTCGGTTTGAAACGTCGTAATTTGAAACTGAAAATAGGTGCAGAGAGTCAGAATTCGGCGCAAAAATCACACTCAGGAGTCAAATTTCCGACATTTCAGACATTTTGAAAACTGCAGGGGGGTTTGGGCAAAATATGACCCATCGCCGTTTTCAGTAATTGGCATATTTAAGGTATAAAAAGTCGTAATTTGAAACTGAAAATAGGTGCAGAGAGTCAGAATTCGGCTCAAAAGTCACGCTCAGGAGTCAAATTTCCGACATTTCAGACATTTTGAAAACTGCAGGGGGGTTTGGGCAAAATATGACCCATCGCCGTTTTCAGTAATTGTCATATTTTCGGTATGAAACGTCGTAATTTGAAACTGAAAATAGATGCAGAGAGTCAGAATTCGAATAAAAAACCACGCTCAAGAGTCAAATTTCCGACATTTCAGACATTTTGAAAACTGCAGGGGGGTTTGGGCAAAATATGACCCATCGCCGTTTACAGTACTTGGCATATTTTCGGTATAAAAAGTCGTAATTTGAAACTGAAAATAGGTGCAAAGAGTCAGAATTCGGATAAAAAATCACGCTCAGGAGTCAAATTTCCGACATTTCAGACATTTTGGAAACTGCTAGGGGGTTTGGGCAAAATATGACCTATCGCCGTTTTCAGTAATTGGCATATTTTCGGTATGAAACGTCGTAATTTGAAACGGAATATAGCTGCAGAGAGTCAGAATTCGGCTCAAAAATCACGCTCAGGAGTCAAATTTCCGACATTTCAGACATTTTGAAAACTGCAGGGGGGTTTGGGCAAAATATTGACTCATCGCCGTTTTCAGTAATTGGCATATTTTCGGTATGAAACGTCGTAATTTGAAACTGAAAATAGGTGCAGAGAGTCAGAATTCGGCTCAAAAATCACGCTCAGGAGACAAATTTCCGACATTTCAGACATTTTGAAAACTGCAAGGGGGTTTGGGCAAAATATGACCCATCGCCGTTTTCAGTAATTGGCATATTTTCGGTATGAAACGTCGTAATTTGAAACTGAAAATAGGTGCAGAGAGTCAGAATTCGGCTCAAAAATCACGCTAAGGAGTCAAATTTCCGACATTTCAGACATTTTGAAAACTGCAATGGGGTTTGGGCAAAATATGACCCATCGCCGTTTTCAGTAATTGGGATATTTTCGGTATAAAAAGTCGTAATTTGAAACTGAAAATAGGTGTAGAGAGTCAAAATTCGGCTGAAAAATAACACTCAGGAGTGAAATTTCCGACATTTCAGACATTTTGAAAACTGCAGGGGGGTTTGGGCAAAATATGACCCATCGCCGTTTTCAGTAATTGGCATATTTTCGTTATAAAAATTCGTAATTTGAAACTGAAAATAGGTGCAGAGAGTCAGGATTCGGATAAAAAATCACGCTCAAGAGTCAAATTACCGACATTTCAGACATTTTGAAAACTGCAGGGGGGTTTGGGCAAAATATGACCCATCGCCGTTTGCAGTAATTGGCATATTTTCGGTATGAAACTTCGTAATTTGAAACTGAAAATAGGTGCAGAGAGTCAGAATTCGGATAAAAAATCACGCTCAGGAGTACAATTTCCGACATTTCAGACATATTGAAAACTGTAGGGGGGTTTGGGCAAAATATGATCCATCGCCGTTTTCAGCAATTGGCATATTTTCGGTATGAAACGTCGTAATTTGAAACTGCAAATAGGAGCAGAGAGTCAGAATTCGGCTCAAAAATCACGCTCAGGAGTCAAATTTCCGACATTTCAGACATTTTGGAAACTGCTAGGGGGTTTGGGCAAAATATGACCCATCGCCGTTTTCAGTAATTGGCATATTTTCGGTAAGAAACGTCGTAATTTGAAACTGAAATTAGGTGTAGAGAGTCAGAATTCGGCTCAAAAATCACGCTCAGGAGTCAAATTTCCGACATTTCAGACATTTTGAAAACTGCAGGGGGGTTTGGGCAAAATATGACCCATCGCTGTTTTCAGTAATTGGCATATTTTCGGTATAAAAAGTCGTAATTTGAAACGGAAAATAGATGCAGAGAGTCAGAATTCGAATAAAAAATCACGCTCAAGAGTCAAATTTCCGACATTTCAGACATTTTGAAAACTGCAGGGGGGTTTGGGCAAAATATGACCCATCTTTGTTTGCAGTAATTGGCATATTTTCGGTATGAAACTTCGTAATTTGAAACTGAAAATAGGTGCAGAGTCAGAATTCGGCTCAAAAACACGCTCAAGAGTCAAAATTCCGACATTTTAAAAACTGCAGGGGGGTTTGGGTTAAATATGACCCATCGCCGTTTTCAGTAATTGGCATATTTTCGGTTTGAAACGTCGTAATTTGAAACTGAAAATAGGTGCAGTGAGTCAAAATTCGGATAAAAAATCACGCTCAGGAGTCAAATTTCCGACATTTCAGACATATTGAAAACTGTAGGGGGGTTTGGGCAAAATATGATCCATCGCCGTTTTCAGCAATTGGCATATTTTCGGTATGAAACGTCGTAATTTGAAACTGAAAATAGGTGCCGAGAGTCAGAATTCGGCTCAAAAATCACGCTCAGGAGTCACATTTCCGACATTTCAGACATTTTGAAAACTGCAGGGGGGTTTGGGCAAAATATGATCCATCGCCGTTTTCAGCAATTGGCATATTTTCGGTATGAAACGTCGTAATTTGAAACTGAAAATAGGTGCAGAGTGTCAGAATTCGGCTCAAAAATCACGCTCAGGAGTCACATTTCCGACATTTCAGACATTTTGAAAACTTCAGGGGGGTTTGGGCAAAATATAACACATCGCCGTTTTCAGTAATTGGCATATTTTCGGTATAAAAAGTCGTAATTTGAAACTGAAAATAGGTGCAGAGAGTCAGAATTCGGCTCCAAAATCACACCCAGGAGTCAAATTTCCGACATTTCAGACATTTTGGAAACTGCTAGGGGGTTTGGGCAAAATATGACCCATCGCCGTTTTCAATTATTGGCATATTTTCGGTATAAAAAGTCGTAATTTGAAACAGAAAATAGATGCAGAGAGTCAGAATTCGAATAAAAAATCACGCTCAAGAGTCAAATTTCCGACATTTCAGACATTTTGAAAACTGCAGGGGGGTTTGGGCAAAATATGACCCATCGCCGTTTACAGTAATTGGCATATTTTCGGTATAAAAAGTCGTAATTTGAAACTGAAAATAGGTGCAGAGTCAGAATTCGGATAAAAAATCAGGCTTAGGAGTGAAATTTCCGACATTTCAGACATTTTGAAAACTGCAGGGGGGTTTGGGCAAAATATGACCCATCGCCGTTTACAGTAATTGGCATATTTTCGGTATAAAAAGTCGTAATTTGAAACTGAACATAGGTGCAAAGAGTCAGCATTCGGATAAAAAATCACGCTCAGGAGTCAAATTTTCGACATTTCAGACATTTTGAAAACTGCAGGGGGGTTTGGGCAGAATATGACCCATCGCCGTTTTCAGTAATTGGCATATTTTCGGTATGAAACGTCGTAATTTGAAACTGAAAATAGGGGCAGAGAGTCAGAATTCGGATAAAAAATCACGCTCAGGAGTCAAATTTCTGACATTTCAGACAATTTGAAAACTGCAGGGGGGTTTGGGTAAAATATGACCCATCGCTGTTTTCAGTAATTGGCATATTTTCGGTATAAAAAGTCGTAATTTAAAACTGAAAATAGATGCAGAGAGTCAGAATTCGAATAAAAAATCATGCTCAGGAGTCAAATTTCCGACATTTCAGACATTTTGAAAACTGCAGGGGGGGTTTGGGCAAAATATGACCCATCGCCGTTTGCAGTAATTGGCATATTTTCGGTATGAAACGTCGTAATTTGAAACTGAAAATAGATGCAGAGAGTCAGAATTCGGATCAAAAATCACGCTCAGGAGTCAAATTTCCGACATTTCAGACATTTTGGAAACTGCTAGGGGGTTTGGGCAAAATATGACCCATCGCTGTTTTCAGTAATTGGCATATTTTCGGTATGAAACGTCGTAATTTGAAACTGAAAATAGGTGCAGAGAGTCAGAATTCGGATCAAAAATCACGCTCAGGAGTCAAATTTCCGACATTTCAGACATTTTGGAAACTGCTAGGGGGTTTGGGCAAAATTTGACCCATCGCCGTTTTCAGTAATTGGCATATTTTCGGTATGAAACGTCGTAATTTGAAACAGAAAATAGGTGTAGAGAGTCCGAATTCGGCTCAAAAATCACGCTCAGGAGTCAAATTTCCGACATTTCAGACATTTTGAAAACTGCAGGGCGGTTTGGGCAAAATATGACCCATCGCTGTTTTCAGTAATTGGCATATTTTCGGTATAAAAAGTCGTAATTTGAAACTGAAAATAGATGCAGAGAGTCAGAATTCGAATAAAAAATCACGATCAAGAGTCAAATTTCCGACATTTCAGACATTTTGAAAACTGCAGGGGGGTTTGGGCAAAATATGACCCATCGCCGTTTTCAGTAATTGGCATATTTTCGATATAAAAAGTCGTAATTTGAAACTGAAAATAGGTGCAGAGAGTCAGAATTCGGATAAATAATCACGCTCAGGAGTCAAATTTCCGACATTTCAGACATTTTGAAAACTGCAGGGGGGTTTGGGCAAAATATGACCCATCGCCGTTTACAGTAATTGGCATATTTTCGGTATAAAAAGTCGTAATTTGAAACTGAAAATAGGTGCAAAGAGTCAGAATTCGGATAAAAAATCACGCTCAGGAGTCAAATTACCGACATTTCAGACATTTTGAAAACTGCAGGGGGGTTTGGGCAGAATATGACCCATCGCCGTTTTCAGTAATTGGCATATTTTCGGTATAAAAAGTCGTAATTTGAAATTGAAAATAGATGCAGAGAGTCAGAATTCGAATAAAAAATCATGCTCAGGAGTCAAATTTCCGACATTTCAGACATTTTGAAAACTGCAGGGGGGGTTTGGGCAAAATATGACCCATCTTTGTTTGCAGTAATTGGCATATTTTCGGTATGAAACTTCGTAATTTGAAACTGAAAATAGGTGCAGAGTCAGAATTCGGCTCAAAAACACGCTCAAGAGTCAAAATTCCGACATTTTAAAAACTGCAGGGGGGTTTGGGTTAAATATGACCCATCGCCGTTTTCAGTAATTGGCATATTTTCGGTTTGAAACGTCGTAATTTGAAACTGAAAATAGGTGCAGTGAGTCAAAATTCGGATAAAAAATCACGCTCAGGAGTCAAATTTCCGACATTTCAGACATATTGAAAACTGTAGGGGGGTTTGGGCAAAATATGATCCATCGCCGTTTTCAGCAATTGGCATATTTTCGGTATGAAACGTCGTAATTTGAAACTGAAAATAGGTGCCGAGAGTCAGAATTCGGCTCAAAAATCACGCTCAGGAGTCACATTTCCGACATTTCAGACATTTTGAAAACTGCAGGGGGGTTTGGGCAAAATATGATCCATCGCCGTTTTCAGCAATTGGCATATTTTCGGTATGAAACGTCGTAATTTGAAACTGAAAATAGGTGCAGAGTGTCAGAATTCGGCTCAAAAATCACGCTCAGGAGTCACATTTCCGACATTTCAGACATTTTGAAAACTTCAGGGGGGTTTGGGCAAAATATAACACATCGCCGTTTTCAGTAATTGGCATATTTTCGGTATAAAAAGTCGTAATTTGAAACTGAAAATAGGTGCAGAGAGTCAGAATTCGGCTCCAAAATCACACCCAGGAGTCAAATTTCCGACATTTCAGACATTTTGGAAACTGCTAGGGGGTTTGGGCAAAATATGACCCATCGCCGTTTTCAATTATTGGCATATTTTCGGTATAAAAAGTCGTAATTTGAAACAGAAAATAGATGCAGAGAGTCAGAATTCGAATAAAAAATCACGCTCAAGAGTCAAATTTCCGACATTTCAGACATTTTGAAAACTGCAGGGGGGTTTGGGCAAAATATGACCCATCGCCGTTTACAGTAATTGGCATATTTTCGGTATAAAAAGTCGTAATTTGAAACTGAAAATAGGTGCAGAGTCAGAATTCGGATAAAAAATCAGGCTTAGGAGTGAAATTTCCGACATTTCAGACATTTTGAAAACTGCAGGGGGGTTTGGGCAAAATATGACCCATCGCCGTTTACAGTAATTGGCATATTTTCGGTATAAAAAGTCGTAATTTGAAACTGAACATAGGTGCAAAGAGTCAGAATTCGGATAAAAAATCACGCTCAGGAGTCAAATTTTCGACATTTCAGACATTTTGAAAACTGCAGGGGGGTTTGGGCAGAATATGACCCATCGCCGTTTTCAGTAATTGACATATTTTCGGTATGAAACGTCGTAATTTGAAACTGAAAATAGGGGCAGAGAGTCAGAATTCGGATAAAAAATCACGCTCAAGAGTCAAATTTCTGACATTTCAGACAATTTGAAAACTGCAGGGGGGTTTGGGTAAAATATGACCCATCGCTGTTTTCAGTAATTGGCATATTTTCGGTATAAAAAGTCGTAATTTGAAACTGAAAATAGATGCAGAGAGTCAGAATTCGAATAAAAAATCATGCTCAGGAGTCAAATTTCCGACATTTCAGACATTTTGAAAACTGCAGGGGGGGTTTGGGCAAAATATGACCCATCTTTGTTTGCAGTAATTGGCATATTTTCGGTATGAAACGTCGTAATTTGAAACTGAAAATAGATGCAGAGAGTCAGAATTCGGATCAAAAATCACGCTCAGGAGTCAAATTTCCGACATTTCAGACATTTTGGAAACTGCTAGGGGGTTTGGGCAAAATATGACCCATCGCTGTTTTCAGTAATTGGCATATTTTCGGTATGAAACGTCGTAATTTGAAACTGAAAATAGGTGCAGAGAGTCAGAATTCGGATCAAAAATCACGCTCAGGAGTCAAATTTCCGACATTTCAGACATTTTGGAAACTGCTAGGGGGTTTGGGCAAAATTTGACCCATCGCCGTTTTCAGTAATTGGCATATTTTCGGTATGAAACGTCGTAATTTGAAACAGAAAATAGGTGTAGAGAGTCCGAATTCGGCTCAAAAATCACGCTCAGGAGTCAAATTTCCGACATTTCAGACATTTTGAAAACTGCAGGGGGGTTTGGGCAAAATATGACCCATCGCTGTTTTCAGTAATTGGCATATTTTCGGTATAAAAAGTCGTAATTTGAAACTGAAAATAGATGCAGAGAGTCAGAATTCGAATAAAAAATCACGCTCAAGAGTCAAATTTCCGACATTTCAGACATTTTGAAAACTGCAGGGGGGTTTGGGCAAAATATGACCCATCGCCGTTTTCAGTAATTGGCATATTTTCGATATAAAAAGTCGTAATTTGAAACTGAAAATAGGTGCAGAGAGTCAGAATTCGGATAAATAATCACGCTCAGGAGTCAAATTTCCGACATTTCAGACATTTTGAAAACTGCAGGGGGGTTTGGGCAAAATATGACCCATCGCCGTTTACAGTAATTGGCATATTTTCGGTATAAAAAGTCGTAATTTGAAACTGAAAATAGGTGCAAAGAGTCAGAATTCGGATAAAAAATCACGCTCAGGAGTCAAATTACCGACATTTCAGACATTTTGAAAACTGCAGGGGGGTTTGGGCAGAATATGACCCATCGCCGTTTTCAGTAATTGGCATATTTTCGGTATGAAACGTCGTAATTTGAAACTGAAAATAGGGGCAGAGAGTCAGAATTCGGCTCAAAAATCACGCTCAGGAGTCAAATTTCCGACATTTCAGACATTTTGAAAACTGCAGGGGGGGTTTGGGCAAAATATGACCCATCGCCGTTTGCAGTAATTGGCATATTTTCGGTATGAAAAGTCGTAATTTGAAACTGAAAATAGGTGCAGAGAGTCAGAATTCGGATCAAAAATCACGCTCAGGAGTCAAATTTCTGACATTTCAGACAATTTGAAAACTGCAGGGGGGTTTGGGTAAAATATGACCCATCGCTGTTTTCAGTAATTGGCATATTTTCGGTATAAAAAGTCGTAATTTGAAACTGAAAATAGATGCAGAGAGTCAGAATTCGAATAAAAAATCATGCTCAGGAGTCAAATTTCCGACATTTCAGACATTTTGAAAACTGCAGGGGGGGTTTGGGCAAAATATGACCCATCGCCGTTTGCAGTAATTGGCATATTTTCGGTATGAAACGTCGTAATTTGAAACTGAAAATAGGTGCAGAGAGTCAGAATTCGGATCAAAAATCACGCTCAGGAGTCAAATTTCCGACATTTCAGACATTTTGGAAACTGCTAGGGGGTTTGGGCAAAATATGACCCATCGCTGTTTTCAGTAATTGGCATATTTTCGGTATGAAACGTCGTAATTTGAAACTGAAAATAGGTGCAGAGAGTCAGAATTCGGATCAAAAATCACGCTCAGGAGTCAAATTTCCGACATTTCAGACATTTTGGAAACTGCTAGGGGGTTTGGGCAAAATTTGACCCATCGCCGTTTTCAGTAATTGGCATATTTTCGGTATGAAACGTCGTAATTTGAAACAGAAAATAGGTGTAGAGAGTCCGAATTCGGCTCAAAAATCACGCTCAGGAGTCAAATTTCCGACATTTCAGACATTTTGAAAACTGCAGGGGGGTTTGGGCAAAATATGACCCATCGCTGTTTTCAGTAATTGGCATATTTTCGGTATAAAAAGTCGTAATTTGAAACTGAAAATAGATGCAGAGAGTCAGAATTCGAATAAAAAATCACGCTCAAGAGTCAAATTTCCGACATTTCAGACATTTTGAAAACTGCAGGGGGGTTTGGGCAAAATATGACCCATCGCCGTTTTCAGTAATTGGCATATTTTCGATATAAAAAGTCGTAATTTGAAACTGAAAATAGGTGCAGAGAGACAGAATTCGGATAAATAATCACGCTCAGGAGTCAAATTTCCGACATTTCAGACATTTTGAAAACTGCAGGGGGGTTTGGGCAAAATATGACCCATCGCCGTTTACAGTAATTGGCATATTTTCGGTATAAAAAGTCGTAATTTGAAACTGAAAATAGGTGCAAAGAGTCAGAATTCGGATAAAAAATCACGCTCAGGAGTCAAATTACCGACATTTCAGACATTTTGAAAACTGCAGGGGGGTTTGGGCAGAATATGACCCATCGCCGTTTTCAGTAATTGGCATATTTTCGGTATGAAACGTCGTAATTTGAAACTGAAAATAGGGGCAGAGAGTCAGAATTCGGCTCAAAAATCACGCTCAGGAGTCAAATTTCCGACATTTCAGACATTTTGAAAACTGCAGGGGGGGTTTGGGCAGAATATGACCCATCGCCGTTTTCAGTAATTGGCATATTTTCGGTATGAAACTTCGTAATTTGAAACTGAAAATAGGTGCAGAGTCAGAATTCGGCTCAAAAATCATGCTCAGGAGTCAAAATTCCGACATTTTAAAAACTGCTGGGGGGTTTGGGTTAAATATGACCCATCGCCGTTTTCAGTAATTGGCATATTTTCGGTATGAAACGTCGTAATTTGAAACTGAAAATAGGTGCAGAGAGTCAGAATTCGGATAAAAAATCACGCTCAGGAGTCAAATTTCCGACATATCAGACATATTGAAAACTGTAGGGGGGTTTGGGCAAAAAATGATCCATCGCCGTTTTCAGCAATTGGCATATTTTCGGTATGAAACGTCGTAATTTGAAACTGAAAATAGGTGCAGAGAGTCAGAATTCGGCTCAAAAATCACGCTCAGGAGTCAAATTTCCGACATTTCAGACATTTTGAAAACTGCAGGGGGGTTTGGGCAAAATATGTCCCATCGCCGTTTTCAGTAATTGGCATATTTTCGGTACAAAAAGTCGTAATTTGAAACTGAAAATAGGTGCGGAGAGTCAGAATTCGGCTCAAAAGTCACGTTCAGGAGTCAAATTTCCGACATTTCAGACATTTTGAAAACTGCAGGGGGGTTTGGGCAAAATATGACCCATCGCCGTTTTCAGTAATTGGCATATTTTCGGTATGAAACTTCGTAATTTGAAACTGAAAATAGGTGCAGAGTCAGAATTCGGCTCAAAAATCATGCTCAGGATTCAAAATTCCGACATTTTAAAAACTGCTGGGGGGTTTGGGTTAAATATGACCCATCGCCGTTTTCAGTAATTGGCATATTTTCGGTATGAAACGTCGTAATATGAAACTGAAAATAGGTGCAGAGAGTCAGAATTCGGATAAAAAATCACGCTCAGGAGTCAAATTTCCGACATATCAGACATATTGAAAACTGTAGGGGGGTTTGGGCAAAAAATGATCCATCGCCGTTTTCAGCAATTGGCATATTTTCGGTATGAAACGTCGTAATTTGAAACTGAAAATAGGTGCAGAGAGTCAGAATTCGGCTCAAAAATCACGCTCAGGAGTCAAATTTCCGACATTTCAGACATTTTGAAAACTGCAGGGGGGTTTGGGCAAAATATGTCCCATCGCCGTTTTCAGTAATTGGCATATTTTCGGTACAAAAAGTCGTAATTTGAAACTGAAAATAGGTGCAGGGAGTCAGAATTCGGCTCAAAAATCACGCTCAGGAGTCAAATTTCCGACATTTCAGACATTTTGAAAACTGCAGGGGGGTTTGGGCAAAATATGACCCATCGCTGTTTCCAGTAATTGGCATATTTTGGTATAAAAAGTCGTAATTTGAAACTGAAAATAGATGCAGAGAGTCAGAATTCGAATAAAAAATCACGCTCAAGAGTCAAATTTCCGACATTTCAGACATTTTGAAAACTGCAGGGGGGTTTGGGCAAAATATGACCAATCCCCGCTTTCAGTAATTGGCATATTTTCGGTATAAAAAGTCGAAATTTGAAACTGAAAATAGGTGCAGAGAGTCAGAATTCGGATAAAAAATCACGCTCAGGAGTCAAATTTCCGACATTTCAGACATTTTGAAAACTGCAGGGGGGTTTGGGCAAAATATGACCCATCGCCGTTTATAGTAATTGGCATATTTTCGATATAAAAAGTCGTAATTTGAAACTGAAAATAGGTGCAGAGAGTCAGAATTCGGCTCAAAAATCACGCTCAGGAGACAAATTTCCGACATTTCAGACATTTTGAAAACTGCAGGGGGGTTTGGGCAAAATATGACCCATCGCCGTTTTCAGTAATTGGCATATTTTCGGTATGAAACGTCGTAATTTGAAACTGAAAATAGGTGCAGAGAGTCAGAATTCGGCTCAAAAATCACGCTAAGGAGTCAAATTTCCGACATTTCAGACATTTTGAAAACTGCAATGGGGTTTGGGCAAAATATGACCCATCGCCGTTTTCAGTAATTGGGATATTTTCGGTATAAAAAGTCGTAATTTGAAACTGAAAATAGGTGTAGAGAGTCAAAATTCGGCTGAAAAATAACACTCAGGAGTGAAATTTCCGACATTTCAGACATTTTGAAAACTGCAGGGGGGTTTCGGCAAAATATGACCCATCGCCGTTTTCAGTAATTGGCATATTTTCGGTATAAAAATTCGTAATTTGAAACTGAAAATAGGTGCAGAGAGTCAGGATTCGGATAAAAAATCACGCTCAAGAGTCAAATTACCGACATTTCAGACATTTTGAAAACTGCAGGGGGGTTTGGGCAAAATATGACCCATCGCCGTTTGCAGTAATTGGCATATTTTCGGTATGAAACTTCGTAATTTGAAACTGAAAATAGGTGCAGAGAGTCAGAATTCGGATAAAAAATCACGCTCAGGAGTACAATTTCCGACATTTCAGACATATTGAAAACTGTGGGGGGGTTTGGGCAAAATATGATCCATCGCCGTTTTCAGCAATTGGCATATTTTCGGTATGAAACGTCGTAATTTGAAACTGAAAATAGGTGCAAAGAGTCAGAATTCGGATACAAAATCACGCTCAGGAGTCAAATTACCGACATTTCAGACATTTTGAAAACTGCAGGGGGGTTTGGGCAGAATATGACCCGTCGCCGTTTTAAGTAATTGGCATATTTTCGGTATGAAACTTCGTAATATGAAACTGCAAATAGGAGCAGAGAGTCAGAATTCGGCTCAAAAATCACGCTCAGGAGTCAAATTTCCGACATTTCAGACATTTTGGAAACTGCTAGGGGGTTTGGGCAAAATTTGACCCATCGCCGTTTTCAGTAATTGGCATATTTTCGGTAAGAAACGTCGTAATTTGAAACTGAAAATAGGTGTAGAGAGTCAGAATTCGGCTCAAAAATCACGCTCAAGAGTCAAATTTCCGACATTTCAGACATTTTGAAAACTGCAGGGGGGTTTGGGCAAAATATGACCCATCGCTGTTTTCAGTATTTGGCATATTTTCGGTATAAAAAGTCGTAATTTGAAACGGAAAATAGATGCAGAGAGTCAGAATTCGAATAAAAAATCACGCTCAAGAGTCAAATTTCCGACATTTCAGACATTTTGAAAACTGCAGGGGGGTTTGGGCAAAATATGACCCATCGCCGTTTGCAGTAATTGGCATATTTTCGGTATGAAACTTCGTAATTTGAAACTGAAAATAGGTGCAGAGTCAGAATTCGGCTCAAAAACACGCTCAAGAGTCAAAATTCCGACATTTTAAAAACTGCAGGGGGGTTTGGGTTAAATATGACCCATCGCCGTTTTCAGTAATTGGCATATTTTCGGTTTGAAACGTCGTAATTTGAAACTGAAAATAGGTGCAGTGAGTCAGAATTCGGATAAAAAATCACGCTCAGGAGTCAAATTTCCGACATTTCAGACATATTGAAAACTGTAGGGGGGTTTGGGCAAAATATGATCCATCGCCGTTTTCAGCAATTGGCATATTTTCGGTATGAAACGTCGTAATTTGAAACTGAAAATAGGTGCAGAGTGTCAGAATTAGGCTCAAAAATCACGCTCAGTAGTCACATTTCCGACATTTCAGACATTTTGAAAACTTCAGGGGGGTTTGGGCAAAATATGACACATCGCCGTTTTCAGTTATTGGCATATTTTCGGTATAAAAAGTCATAATTTGAAACTGAAAATAGGTGCAGAGAGTCAGAATTCGGCTCAAAAATCACGCTCAGGAGTCAAATTTCCGACATTTCAGACATTTTGGAAACTGCTAGGGGGTTTGGGCAAAATATGACCCATCGCCGTTTTCAATTATTGGCATATTTTCGGTATAAAAAGTCGTAATTTGAAACAGAAAATAGATGCAGAGAGTCAGAATTCGAATAAAAAATCACGCTCAAGAGTCAAATTTCCGACATTTCAGACATTTTGAAAACTGCAGGGGGGTTTGGGCAAAATATGACCCATCGCCTTTTACAGTAATTGACATATTTTCGGTATAAAAAGTCGTAATTTGAAACTGAAAATAGGTGCAGAGTCAGAATTCGGATAAAAAATCAGGCTTAGGAGTGAAATTACCGACATTTCAGACATTTTGAAAACTGCAGGGGGGTTTGGGCAAAATATGACCCATCGCTGTTTTCAGTAATTGGCATATTTTCGGTATAAAAAGTCGTAATTTGAAACTGAAAATAGGTGCAAAGAGTCAGAATTCGGATAAAAAATCACGCTCAGGAGTCAAATTTTCCACATTTCAGACATTTTGAAAACTGCAGGGGGGTTTGGGCAGAATATGACCCATCGCCGTTTTCAGTAATTGGCATATTTTCGGTATGAAACGTCGTAATTTGAAACTGAAAATAGGGGCAGTGAGTCAGCATTCGGATAAAAAATCACGCTCAGGAGTCAAATTTCTGACATTTCAGACAATTTGAAAACTGCAGGGGGGTTTGGGTAAAATATGACCCATCGCTGTTTTCAGTAATTGGCATATTTTCGGTATAAAAAGTCGTAATTTGAAACTGAAAATAGATGCAGAGAGTCAGAATTCGAATAAAAAATCATGCTCAGGAGTCAAATTTCCGACATTTCAGACATTTTGAAAACTGCAGGGGGGGTTTGGGCAAAATATGACCCATCGCCGTTTGCAGTAATTGGCATATTTTCGGTATGAAACGTCGTAATTTGAAACTGAAAATAGGTGCAGAGAGTCAGAATTCGGATAAAAAATCACGCTCAGGAGTCAAATTTCCGACATTTCAGACATTTTGAAAACTGCAGGGGGGTTTGGGCAAAATATGACCCATCGCCGTTTTCAGTAATTGGCATATTTTCGGTATGAAACGTCGTAATTTGAAACTGAAAATAGGTGCAGAGAGTCAGAATTCGGCTCAAAAATCACGCTAAGGAGTCAAATTTCCGACATTTCAGACATTTTGAAAACTGCAATGGGGTTTGGGCAAAATATGACCCATCGCTGTTTTCAGTAATTGGCATATTTTCGGTATAAAAAGTCGTAATTTGAAACTGAAAATAGGTGCAAAGAGTCAGAATTCGGATAAAAAATCACGCTCAGGAGTCAAATTACCGACATTTCAGACATTTTGAAAACTGCAGGGGGGTTTGGGCAAAATATGACCCATCGCCGTTTTCAGTAATTGGCATATTTTCGATATAAAAAGTCGTAATTTGAAACTGAAAATAGGTGCAAAGAGTCAGAATTCGGATAAAAAATCACGCTCAGGAGTCAAATTACCGACATTTCAGACATTTTGAAAACTGCAGGGGGGTTTGGGCAGAATATGACCCATCGCCGTTTTCAGTAATTGGCATATTTTCGGTATGAAACGTCGTAATTTGAAACTGAAAATAGGGGCAGAGAGTCAGAATTCGGCTCAAAAATCACGCTCAGGAGTCAAATTTCCGACATTTCAGACATTTTGAAAACTGCATGGGGGGTTTGGGCAAAATATGACCCATCGCCGTTTGCAGTAATTGGCATATTTTCGGTATGAAAAGTCGTAATTTGAAACTGAAAATAGGTGCAGAGAGTCAGAATTCGGATCAAAAATCACGTTCAGGTGTCAAATTTTCGACATTTCAGACATTTTAAAAACTGCAGGGGGGTTTGGGCAAAATATGACCCATCGCCGTTTTCAGTAATTGGCATATTTTCGGTATGAAACTTCGTAATTTGAAACTGAAAATAGGTGCAGAGTCAGAATTCGGCTCAAAAATCATGCTCAGGAGTCAAAATTCCGACATTTTAAAAACTGCTGGGGGGTTTGGGTTAAATATGACCCATCGCCGTTTTCAGTAATTGGCATATTTTCGGTATGAAACGTCGTAATTTGAAACTGAAAATAGGTGCAGAGAGTCAGAATTCGGATAAAAAATCACGCTCAGGAGTCAAATTTCCGACATATCAGACATATTGAAAACTGTAGGGGGGTTTGGGGAAAAAATGATCCATCGCCGTTTTCAGCAATTGGCATATTTTCGGTATGAAACGTCGTAATTTGAAACTGAAAATAGGTGCAGAGAGTCAGAATTCGGCTCAAAAATCACGCTCAGGAGTCAAATTTCCGACATTTCAGACATTTTGAAAACTGCAGGGGGGTTTGGGCAAAATATGTCCCATCGCCGTTTTCAGTAATTGGCATATTTTCGGTATGAAACGTCGTAATTTGAAACTGAAAATAGGGGCAGAGAGTCAGAATTCGGATAAAAAATCACGCTCAGGAGTCAAATTTCTGACATTTCAGACAATTTGAAAACTGCAGGGGGGTTTGGGTAAAATATGACCCATCGCATTTTTCCAGTAATTGGCATATTTTGGTATAAAAAGTCGTAATTTGAAACTGAAAATAGATGCAGAGAGTCAGAATTCGAATAAAAAATCACGCTCAAGAGTCAAATTTCCGACATTTCAGACATTTTGAAAAATGCAGGGGGGTTTGGGCAAAATATGACCAATCCCCGCTTTCAGTAATTGGCATATTTTCGGTATAAAAAGTCGAAATTTGAAACTGAAAATAGGTGCAGAGAGTCAGAATTCGGATAAAAAATCACGCTCAGGAGTCAAATTTCCGACATTTCAGACATTTTGAAAACTGCAGGGGGGTTTGTGCAAAATATGACCCATCGCCGTTTATAGTAATTGGCATATTTTCGATATAAAAAGTCGTAATTTGAAACTGAAAATAGGTGCAGAGAGTCAGAATTCGGCTCAAAAATCACGCTCAGGAGACAAATTTCCGACATTTCAGACATTTTGAAAACTGCAGGGGGGTTTGGGCAAAATATGGCCCATCGCTGTTTTCAGTAATTGGCATATTTTCGGTATGAAACGTCGTAATTTGAAACTGAAAATAGGTGCAGAGAGTCAGAATTCGGATCAAAAATCACGCTCAGGAGTCAAATTTCCGACATTTCAGACATTTTGGAAACTGCTAGGAGGTTTGTGCAAAATTTGACCCATCGCCGTTTTCAGTAATTGGCATATTTTCGGTATGAAACGTCGTAATTTGAAACAGAAAATAGGTGTAGAGAGTCCGAATTCGGCTCAAAAATCACGCTCAGGAGTCAAATTTCCGACATTTCAGACATTTTGAAAACTGCAGGGGGGTTTGGGCAAAATATGACCCATCGCTGTTTTCAGTAATTGGCATATTTTCGGTATAAAAAGTCGTAATTTGAAACTGAAAATAGATGCAGAGAGTCAGAATTCGAATAAAAAATCACGCTCAAGAGTCAAATTTCCGACATTTCAGACATTTTGAAAACTGCAGGGGGGTTTGGGCAAAATATGACCCATCGCCGTTTTCAGTAATTGGCATATTTTCGATATAAAAAGTCGTAATTTGAAACTGAAAATAGGTGCAAAGAGTCAGAATTCGGATAAAAAATCACGCTCAGGAGTCAAATTACCGACATTTCAGACATTTTGAAAACTGCAGGGGGGTTTGGGCAGAATATGACCCATCGCCGTTTTCAGTAATTGGCATATTTTCGGTATGAAACGTCGTAATTTGAAACTGAAAATAGGGGCAGAGAGTCAGAATTCGGCTCAAAAATCACGCTCAGGAGTCAAATTTCCGACATTTCAGACATTTTGAAAACTGCATGGGGGGTTTGGGCAAAATATGACCCATCGCCGTTTGCAGTAATTGACATATTTTCGGTATGAAAAGTCGTAATTTGAAACTGAAAATAGGTGCAGAGAGTCAGAATTCGGATCAAAAATCACGCTCAGGTGTCAAATTTTCGACATTTCAGACATTTTAAAAACTGCAGGGGGGTTTGGGCAAAATATGACCCATCGCCGTTTTCAGTAATTGGCATATTTTCGGTATGAAACTTCGTAATTTGAAACTGAAAATAGGTGCAGAGAGTCAGAATTCGGATAAAAAATCATGCTCAGGAGTCAAAATTCCGACATTTTAAAAACTGCTGGGGGGTTTGGGTTAAATATGACCCATCGCCGTTTTCAGTAATTGGCATATTTTCGGTATGAAACGACGTAATTTGAAACTGAAAATAGGTGCAGAGAGTCAGAATTCGGATAAAAAATCATGCTCAGGAGTCAAATTTCCGACATTTCAGACATTTTGAAAACTGCAGGGGGGGGTTTGGGCAAAATATGACCCATCGCCGTTTTCAGTAATTGGCATATTTTCGGTATGAAACGTCGTAATTTGAAACTGAAAATAGGGGCAGAGAGTCAGAATTCGGATAAAAAATCACGCTCAGGAGTCAAATTTCTGACATTTCAGACAATTTGAAAACTGCAGGGGGGTTTGGGTAAAATATGACCCATCGCTGTTTCCAGTAATTGGCATATTTTGGTATAAAAAGTCGTAATTTGAAACTGAAAATAGATGCAGAGAGTCAGAATTCGAATAAAAAATCACGCTCAAGAGTCAAATTTCCGACATTTCAGACATTTTGAAAACTGCAGGGGGGTTTGGGCAAAATATGACCCATCGCTGTTTTCAGTAATTGGCATATTTTCGGTATAAAAAGTCGTAATTTGAAACTGAAAATAGATGCAGAGAGTCAGAATTCGAATAAAAAATCACGCTCAAGAGTCAAATTTCCGACATTTCAGACATTTTGAAAACTGCAGGGGGGTTTGGGCAAAATATGACCCATCGCCGTTTTCAGTAATTGGCATATTTTCGATATAAAAAGTCGTAATTTGAAACTGAAAATAGGTGCAGAGAGTCAGAATTCGGATAAATAATCACGCTCAGGAGTCAAATTTCCGACATTTCAGACATTTTGAAAACTGCAGGGGGGTTTGGGCAAAATATGACCCATCGCCGTTTTCAGTAATTGGCATATTTTCGATATAAAAAGTCGTAATTTGAAACTGAAAATAGGTGCAAAGAGTCAGGATTCGGATAAAAAATCACGCTCAGGAGTCAAATTACCGACATTTCAGACATTTTGAAAACTGCAGGGGGGTTTGGGCAGAATATGACCCATCGCCGTTTTCAGTAATTGGCATATTTTCGGTATGAAACTTCGTAATTTGAAACTGAAAATAGGTGCAGAGTCAGAATTCGGCTCAAAAATCATGCTCAGGAGTCAAAATTCCGACATTTTAAAAACTGCTGGGGGGTTTGGGTTAAATATGACCCATCGCCGTTTTCAGTAATTGGCATATTTTCGGTATGAAACGTCGTAATTTGAAACTGAAAATAGGTGCAGAGAGTCAGAATTCGGATAAAAAATCACGCTCAGGAGTCAAATTTCCGACATATCAGACATATTGAAAACTGTAGGGGGGTTTGGGCAAAAAATGATCCATCGCCGTTTTCAGCAATTGGCATATTTTCGGTATGAAACGTCGTAATTTGAAACTGAAAATAGGTGCAGAGAGTCAGAATTCGGATAAAAAATCACGCTCAGGAGTCAAATTTCCGACATTTCAGACATTTTGAAAACTGCAGGGGGGTTTGGGCAAAATATGTCCCATCGCCGTTTTCAGTAATTGGCATATTTTCGGTACAAAAAGTCGTAATTTGAAACTGAAAATAGGTGCAGAGAGTCAGAATTCGGCTCAAAAGTCACGCTCAGGAGTCAAATTTCCGACATTTCAGACATTTTGAAAACTGCAGGGGGGTTTGGGCAAAATATGACCCATCGCCGTTTTCAGTAATTGGCATATTTTCGGTATGAAACGTCGTAATTTGAAACTGAAAATAGGTGCAGAGAGTCAGAATTCGGCTCAAAAATCACGCTCAGGAGTCAAATTTCCGACATTTCAGACATTTTGAAAACTGCAGGGGGGTTTGGGCAAAATATGACACATCGCCGTTTTCAGTAATTGGCATATTTTCGGTACAAAAAGTCGTAATTTGAAACTGAAAATAGGTGCAGAGAGTCAGAATTCGGCTCAAAAATCACGCTCAGGAGTCAAATTTCCGACATTTCAGACATTTTGAAAACTGCAGGGGGGTTTGGGCAAAATATGACCCATCGCTGTTTCCAGTAATTGGCATATTTTTGGTATAAAAAGTCGTAATTTGAAACTGAAAATAGATGCAGAGATTCAGAATTCGAATAAAAAATCACGCTCAAGAGTCAAATTTCCGACATTTCAGACATTTTGAAAACTGCAGGGGGGTTTGGGCAAAATATGACCAATCGCCGCTTTCAGTAATTGGCATATTTTCGGTATAAAAAGTCGAAATTTGAAACTGAAAATAGGTGCAGAGAGTCAGAATTCGGATAAAAAATCACGCTCAGGAGTCAAATTTCCGACATTTCAGACATTTTGAAAACTGCAGGGGGGTTTGGGCAAAATATGACCCATCGCCGTTTATAGTAATTGGCATATTTTCGATATAAAAAGTCGTAATTTGAAACTGAAAATAGGTGCAGAGAGTCAGAATTTCGGATAAATAATCACGCTCAGGAGTCAAATTTCCGACATTTCAGACATTTTGAAAACTGCAGGGGGGTTTGGGCAAAATATGACCCATCGCCGTTTACAGTAATTGGCATATTTTCGGTATAAAAAGTCGTAATTTGAAACTGAAAATAGGTGCAAAGAGTCAGAATTCGGATAAAAAATCACGCTCAGGAGTCAAATTCTCGACATTTCAGACATTTTGAAAACTGCAGGGGGGTTTGGGCAGAATATGACCCATCGCCGTTTTTAGTAATTGGCATATTTTCGGTATGAAACGTCGTAATTTGAAACTGAAAATAGGGGCAGAGAGTCAGAATTCGGATAAAAAATCACGCTCAGGAGTCAAATTTCTGACATTTCAGACAATTTGAAAACTGCAGGGGGGTTTGGGTAAAATATGACCCATCGCTGTTTTCAGTAATTGGCATATTTTCGGTATAAAAAGTCGTAATTTGAAACTGAAAATAGATGCAGAGAGTCAGAATTCGAATAAAAAATCATGCTCAGGAGTCAAATTTCCGACATTTCAGACATTTTGAAAACTGTAGGGGGGGTTTGGGCAAAATATGACCCATCGCCGTTTGCAGTAATTGGCATATTTTCGGTATGAAACGTCGTAATTTGAAACTGAAAATAGGTGCAGAGAGTCAGAATTCGGATCAAAAATCACGCTCAGGAGTCAAATTTCCGACATTTCAGACATTTTGGAAACTGCTAGGGGGTTTGGGCAAAATATGACCCATCGCCGTTTTCAGTAATTGGCATATTTTCGGTATGAAACGTCGTAATTTGAAACTGAAAATAGGTGCAGAGAGTCGGAATTCGGATAAAATATCACGCTCAGGAGTCAATGTTCCGACATTTCAGACATTTTGAAAACTGCAGGGGGGGGGTTTGGGCAAAATATGACCCATCGCCGTTTGCAGTAATTGGCATATTTTCGGTATGAAACGTCGTAATTTGAAACTGAAAATAGGTGCAGAGAGTCAGAATTCGGATCAAAAATCACGCTCAGGTGTCAAATTTTCGACATTTCAGACATTTTAAAAACTGCAGGGGGGTTTGGGCAAAATATGACCCATCGCCGTTTTCAGTAATTGGCATATTTTCGGTATGAAACGTCGTAATTTGAAACTGAAAATAGGTGCAGAGAGTCAGAATTCGGCTCAAAAATCACGCTCAGGAGTCAAATTTCCGACATTTCAGACATTTTGGAAACTGCTAGGGGGTTTGGGCAAAATATGACCCATCGCGGTTTTCAGTAATTGGCATATTTTCTGTATGAAACGTCGTAATTTGAAACTGAAAATACGTGTAGAGAGTCAGAATTCGGCTCAAAAATCACGCTCAGGAGTCAAATTTCCGACATTTCAGACATTTTGAAAACTGCAGGGGGGTTTGGGCAAAATATGACCCATTGCTGTTTTCAGTAATTGACATATTTTCGGTATAAAAAGTCGTAATTTGAAACTGAAAATAGATGCAGAGAGTCAGAATTCGAATAAAAAATCACGCTCACGAGTCAAATTTCCGACATTTCAGACATTTTGAAAACTGCAGGGGGGTTTGGGCAAAATATGACCCATCGCCGTTTTCAGTAATTGGCATATTTTCGATATAAAAAGTCGTAATTTGAAACTGAAAATAGGTGCAGAGAGTCAGAATTCGGATAAATAATCACGCTCAGGAGTTAAATTTCCGACATTTCAGACATTTTGAAAACTGCAGGGGGGTTTGGGCAAAATATGACCCATCGCCGTTTTCAGTAATTGGCATATTTTCGGTATGAAACGTCGTAATTTGAAACTGAAAATAGATCCAGAGAGTCAGAATTCGGCTCAAAAATCACGCTCAGGAGTCAAATTTCCGACATTTCAGACATTTTGAAAACTGCAGGGGGGTTTGGGTAAAATATGACCCATCGCTGTTTTCAGTAATTGGCATATTTTCGTTATAAAAATTCGTAATTTGAAACTGAAAATATATGCAGAGAGTCAGAATTCGAATAAAAATCACGCTCAAGAGTCAAATTTTCGACATTTCAGACATTTTGAAAACTGCATGGGGGTTTGGGCAAAATATGACCCATCGCCGTTTTCAGTAATTGGTATATTTTCGGTATAAAAAGTCGTAATTTGAAACTGAAAATAGGTGCAGAGAGTCAGAATTCGGCTCAAAAGTCACGCTCAGGAGTCAAATTTCCGACATTTCAGACATTTTGAAAACTGCAGGCGGGTTTGGGCAAAATATGACCCATCGCCGTTTTCAGTAATTGGCATATTTTCGGTATGAAACGTCGTAATTTGAAACTGAAAATAGGGGCAGAGAGTCAGAATTCGGATAAAAAATCACGCTCAGGAGTCAAATTTCTGACATTTCAGACAATTTGAAAACTGCAGGGGGGTTTGGGTAAAATATGACCCATCGCATTTTTCCAGTAATTGGCATATTTTGGTATAAAAAGTCGTAATTTGAAACTGAAAATAGATGCAGAGAGTCAGAATTCGAATAAAAAATCACGCTCAAGAGTCAAATTTCCGACATTTCAGACATTTTGAAAACTGCAGGGGGGTTTGGGCAAAATATGACCAATCCCCGCTTTCAGTAATTGGCATATTTTCGGTATAAAAAGTCGAAATTTGAAACTGAAAATAGGTGCAGAGAGTCAGAATTCGGATAAAAAATCACGCTCAGGAGTCAAATTTCCGACATTTCAGACATTTTGAAAACTGCAGGGGGGTTTGTGCAAAATATGACCCATCGCCGTTTATAGTAATTGGCATATTTTCGATATAAAAAGTCGTAATTTGAAACTGAAAATAGGTGCAGAGAGTCAGAATTCGGCTCAAAAATCACGCTCAGGAGACAAATTTCCGACATTTCAGACATTTTGAAAACTGCAGGGGGGTTTGGGCAAAATATGGCCCATCGCTGTTTTCAGTAATTGGCATATTTTCGGTATGAAACGTCGTAATTTGAAACTGAAAATAGGTGCAGAGAGTCAGAATTCGGATCAAAAATCACGCTCAGGAGTCAAATTTCCGACATTTCAGACATTTTGGAAACTGCTAGGAGGTTTGTGCAAAATTTGACCCATCGCCGTTTTCAGTAATTGGCATATTTTCGGTATGAAACGTCGTAATTTGAAACAGAAAATAGGTGTAGAGAGTCCGAATTCGGCTCAAAAATCACGCTCAGGAGTCAAATTTCCGACATTTCAGACATTTTGAAAACTGCAGGGGGGTTTGGGCAAAATATGACCCATCGCTGTTTTCAGTAATTGGCATATTTTCGGTATAAAAAGTCGTAATTTGAAACTGAAAATAGATGCAGAGAGTCAGAATTCGAATAAAAAATCACGCTCAAGAGTCAAATTTCCGACATTTCAGACATTTTGAAAACTGCAGGGGGGTTTGGGCAAAATATGACCCATCGCCGTTTTCAGTAATTGGCATATTTTCGATATAAAAAGTCGTAATTTGAAACTGAAAATAGGTGCAAAGAGTCAGAATTCGGATAAAAAATCACGCTCAGGAGTCAAATTACCGACATTTCAGACATTTTGAAAACTGCAGGGGGGTTTGGGCAGAATATGACCCATCGCCGTTTTCAGTAATTGGCATATTTTCGGTATGAAACGTCGTAATTTGAAACTGAAAATAGGGGCAGAGAGTCAGAATTCGGCTCAAAAATCACGCTCAGGAGTCAAATTTCCGACATTTCAGACATTTTGAAAACTGCATGGGGGGTTTGGGCAAAATATGACCCATCGCCGTTTGCAGTAATTGACATATTTTCGGTATGAAAAGTCGTAATTTGAAACTGAAAATAGGTGCAGAGAGTCAGAATTCGGATCAAAAATCACGCTCAGGTGTCAAATTTTCGACATTTCAGACATTTTAAAAACTGCAGGGGGGTTTGGGCAAAATATGACCCATCGCCGTTTTCAGTAATTGGCATATTTTCGGTATGAAACTTCGTAATTTGAAACTGAAAATAGGTGCAGAGAGTCAGAATTCGGATAAAAAATCATGCTCAGGAGTCAAAATTCCGACATTTTAAAAACTGCTGGGGGGTTTGGGTTAAATATGACCCATCGCCGTTTTCAGTAATTGGCATATTTTCGGTATGAAACGACGTAATTTGAAACTGAAAATAGGTGCAGAGAGTCAGAATTCGGATAAAAAATCATGCTCAGGAGTCAAATTTCCGACATTTCAGACATTTTGAAAACTGCAGGGGGGGGTTTGGGCAAAATATGACCCATCGCCGTTTTCAGTAATTGGCATATTTTCGGTATGAAACGTCGTAATTTGAAACTGAAAATAGGGGCAGAGAGTCAGAATTCGGATAAAAAATCACGCTCAGGAGTCAAATTTCTGACATTTCAGACAATTTGAAAACTGCAGGGGGGTTTGGGTAAAATATGACCCATCGCTGTTTCCAGTAATTGGCATATTTTGGTATAAAAAGTCGTAATTTGAAACTGAAAATAGATGCAGAGAGTCAGAATTCGAATAAAAAATCACGCTCAAGAGTCAAATTTCCGACATTTCAGACATTTTGAAAACTGCAGGGGGGTTTGGGCAAAATATGACCCATCGCTGTTTTCAGTAATTGGCATATTTTCGGTATAAAAAGTCGTAATTTGAAACTGAAAATAGATGCAGAGAGTCAGAATTCGAATAAAAAATCACGCTCAAGAGTCAAATTTCCGACATTTCAGACATTTTGAAAACTGCAGGGGGGTTTGGGCAAAATATGACCCATCGCCGTTTTCAGTAATTGGCATATTTTCGATATAAAAAGTCGTAATTTGAAACTGAAAATAGGTGCAGAGAGTCAGAATTCGGATAAATAATCACGCTCAGGAGTCAAATTTCCGACATTTCAGACATTTTGAAAACTGCAGGGGGGTTTGGGCAAAATATGACCCATCGCCGTTTTCAGTAATTGGCATATTTTCGATATAAAAAGTCGTAATTTGAAACTGAAAATAGGTGCAAAGAGTCAGGATTCGGATAAAAAATCACGCTCAGGAGTCAAATTACCGACATTTCAGACATTTTGAAAACTGCAGGGGGGTTTGGGCAGAATATGACCCATCGCCGTTTTCAGTAATTGGCATATTTTCGGTATGAAACTTCGTAATTTGAAACTGAAAATAGGTGCAGAGTCAGAATTCGGCTCAAAAATCATGCTCAGGAGTCAAAATTCCGACATTTTAAAAACTGCTGGGGGGTTTGGGTTAAATATGACCCATCGCCGTTTTCAGTAATTGGCATATTTTCGGTATGAAACGTCGTAATTTGAAACTGAAAATAGGTGCAGAGAGTCAGAATTCGGATAAAAAATCACGCTCAGGAGTCAAATTTCCGACATATCAGACATATTGAAAACTGTAGGGGGGTTTGGGCAAAAAATGATCCATCGCCGTTTTCAGCAATTGGCATATTTTCGGTATGAAACGTCGTAATTTGAAACTGAAAATAGGTGCAGAGAGTCAGAATTCGGATAAAAAATCACGCTCAGGAGTCAAATTTCCGACATTTCAGACATTTTGAAAACTGCAGGGGGGTTTGGGCAAAATATGTCCCATCGCCGTTTTCAGTAATTGGCATATTTTCGGTACAAAAAGTCGTAATTTGAAACTGAAAATAGGTGCAGAGAGTCAGAATTCGGCTCAAAAGTCACGCTCAGGAGTCAAATTTCCGACATTTCAGACATTTTGAAAACTGCAGGGGGGTTTGGGCAAAATATGACCCATCGCCGTTTTCAGTAATTGGCATATTTTCGGTATGAAACGTCGTAATTTGAAACTGAAAATAGGTGCAGAGAGTCAGAATTCGGCTCAAAAATCACGCTCAGGAGTCAAATTTCCGACATTTCAGACATTTTGAAAACTGCAGGGGGGTTTGGGCAAAATATGACACATCGCCGTTTTCAGTAATTGGCATATTTTCGGTACAAAAAGTCGTAATTTGAAACTGAAAATAGGTGCAGAGAGTCAGAATTCGGCTCAAAAATCACGCTCAGGAGTCAAATTTCCGACATTTCAGACATTTTGAAAACTGCAGGGGGGTTTGGGCAAAATATGACCCATCGCTGTTTCCAGTAATTGGCATATTTTTGGTATAAAAAGTCGTAATTTGAAACTGAAAATAGATGCAGAGATTCAGAATTCGAATAAAAAATCACGCTCAAGAGTCAAATTTCCGACATTTCAGACATTTTGAAAACTGCAGGGGGGTTTGGGCAAAATATGACCAATCGCCGCTTTCAGTAATTGGCATATTTTCGGTATAAAAAGTCGAAATTTGAAACTGAAAATAGGTGCAGAGAGTCAGAATTCGGATAAAAAATCACGCTCAGGAGTCAAATTTCCGACATTTCAGACATTTTGAAAACTGCAGGGGGGTTTGGGCAAAATATGACCCATCGCCGTTTATAGTAATTGGCATATTTTCGATATAAAAAGTCGTAATTTGAAACTGAAAATAGGTGCAGAGAGTCAGAATTCGGATAAATAATCACGCTCAGGAGTCAAATTTCCGACATTTCAGACATTTTGAAAACTGCAGGGGGGTTTGGGCAAAATATGACCCATCGCCGTTTACAGTAATTGGCATATTTTCGGTATAAAAAGTCGTAATTTGAAACTGAAAATAGGTGCAAAGAGTCAGAATTCGGATAAAAAATCACGCTCAGGAGTCAAATTCTCGACATTTCAGACATTTTGAAAACTGCAGGGGGGTTTGGGCAGAATATGACCCATCGCCGTTTTTAGTAATTGGCATATTTTCGGTATGAAACGTCGTAATTTGAAACTGAAAATAGGGGCAGAGAGTCAGAATTCGGATAAAAAATCACGCTCAGGAGTCAAATTTCTGACATTTCAGACAATTTGAAAACTGCAGGGGGGTTTGGGTAAAATATGACCCATCGCTGTTTTCAGTAATTGGCATATTTTCGGTATAAAAAGTCGTAATTTGAAACTGAAAATAGATGCAGAGAGTCAGAATTCGAATAAAAAATCATGCTCAGGAGTCAAATTTCCGACATTTCAGACATTTTGAAAACTGTAGGGGGGGTTTGGGCAAAATATGACCCATCGCCGTTTGCAGTAATTGGCATATTTTCGGTATGAAACGTCGTAATTTGAAACTGAAAATAGGTGCAGAGAGTCAGAATTCGGATCAAAAATCACGCTCAGGAGTCAAATTTCCGACATTTCAGACATTTTGGAAACTGCTAGGGGGTTTGGGCAAAATATGACCCATCGCCGTTTTCAGTAATTGGCATATTTTCGGTATGAAACGTCGTAATTTGAAACTGAAAATAGGTGCAGAGAGTCGGAATTCGGATAAAATATCACGCTCAGGAGTCAATGTTCCGACATTTCAGACATTTTGAAAACTGCAGGGGGGGGGTTTGGGCAAAATATGACCCATCGCCGTTTGCAGTAATTGGCATATTTTCGGTATGAAACGTCGTAATTTGAAACTGAAAATAGGTGCAGAGAGTCAGAATTCGGATCAAAAATCACGCTCAGGTGTCAAATTTTCGACATTTCAGACATTTTAAAAACTGCAGGGGGGTTTGGGCAAAATATGACCCATCGCCGTTTTCAGTAATTGGCATATTTTCGGTATGAAACGTCGTAATTTGAAACTGAAAATAGGTGCAGAGAGTCAGAATTCGGCTCAAAAATCACGCTCAGGAGTCAAATTTCCGACATTTCAGACATTTTGGAAACTGCTAGGGGGTTTGGGCAAAATATGACCCATCGCGGTTTTCAGTAATTGGCATATTTTCTGTATGAAACGTCGTAATTTGAAACTGAAAATACGTGTAGAGAGTCAGAATTCGGCTCAAAAATCACGCTCAGGAGTCAAATTTCCGACATTTCAGACATTTTGAAAACTGCAGGGGGGTTTGGGCAAAATATGACCCATTGCTGTTTTCAGTAATTGACATATTTTCGGTATAAAAAGTCGTAATTTGAAACTGAAAATAGATGCAGAGAGTCAGAATTCGAATAAAAAATCACGCTCACGAGTCAAATTTCCGACATTTCAGACATTTTGAAAACTGCAGGGGGGTTTGGGCAAAATATGACCCATCGCCGTTTTCAGTAATTGGCATATTTTCGATATAAAAAGTCGTAATTTGAAACTGAAAATAGGTGCAGAGAGTCAGAATTCGGATAAATAATCACGCTCAGGAGTTAAATTTCCGACATTTCAGACATTTTGAAAACTGCAGGGGGGTTTGGGCAAAATATGACCCATCGCCGTTTTCAGTAATTGGCATATTTTCGGTATGAAACGTCGTAATTTGAAACTGAAAATAGATCCAGAGAGTCAGAATTCGGCTCAAAAATCACGCTCAGGAGTCAAATTTCCGACATTTCAGACATTTTGAAAACTGCAGGGGGGTTTGGGTAAAATATGACCCATCGCTGTTTTCAGTAATTGGCATATTTTCGTTATAAAAATTCGTAATTTGAAACTGAAAATATATGCAGAGAGTCAGAATTCGAATAAAAATCACGCTCAAGAGTCAAATTTTCGACATTTCAGACATTTTGAAAACTGCATGGGGGTTTGGGCAAAATATGACCCATCGCCGTTTTCAGTAATTGGTATATTTTCGGTATAAAAAGTCGTAATTTGAAACTGAAAATAGGTGCAGAGAGTCAGAATTCGGCTCAAAAGTCACGCTCAGGAGTCAAATTTCCGACATTTCAGACATTTTGAAAACTGCAGGCGGGTTTGGGCAAAATATGACCCATCGCCGTTTTCAGTAATTGGCATATTTTCGGTATGAAACGTCGTAATTTGAAACTGAGAATAGGTGCAGAGAGTCAGAATTCGGCTCAAAAATCACGCTCAGGAGTCACATTTCCGACATTTCAGACATTTTGAAAACTGCAGGGGGGTTTGGGCAAAATATGACACATCGCTGTTTTCAGTAATTGGCATATTTTCGGTATAAAAAGTCGTAATTTGAAACTGAAAATAGGTGCAGAGAGTCAGAATTCGGCTCAAAAATCACGCTCAGGAGTCAAATTTCCGACATTTTGAAAACTGCAGGGGGGTTTGGGCAAAATATTACCTATCGCTGTTTCCAGTAATTGGCATATTTTCAGTATAAAAAGTCGTAATTTGAAACTGAAAATAGATGCAGAGAGTCAGAATTCGAATAAAAAATCACGCTCAAGAGTCAAATTTCCGACATTTCAGACATTTTGAAAACTGCAGGGGGGTTTGGGCAAAATATGAACCATCGCTGTTTTCAGTAATTGGCATATTTTCGATATAAAAAGTCGTAATTTGAAACTAAAAATAGGTGCAGAGAGTCAGAATTCAGATAAATAATTACGCTCAGGAGTCAAATTACCGACATTTCAGACATTTTGAAAACTGCAGGGGGGTTTGGGCAAAATATGACCCATCGCCGTTTTCAGTAATTGGCATATTTTCGGTATGAAACGTCGTAATTTGAAACTGAAAATAGGGGCAGAGAGTCAGAATTCGGCTCAAAAATCAAGCTCAGGAGTCAAATTTCCGACATTTCAGACATTTTGAAAACTGCAGGGGGGTTTGGGTAAAATATGACCCATCGCTGTTTTCAGTAATTGGCATATTTTCGGTATAAAAAGTCGTAATTTGAAACTGAAAATAGATGCAGAGAGTCAGAATTCGAATAAAAAATCACGCTCAAGAGTCAAATTTCCGACATTTCAGACATTTTGAAAACTGCAGGGGGGTTTGGGCAAAATATGACCCATCGCCGTTTTCAGTAATTGGCATATTTTCGATATAAAAAGTCGTAATTTGAAACTGAAAATAGGTGCAGAGAATTAGAATTCAGATAAATAATTACGCTCAGGAGTCAAATTTCCGACATTTCAGACATTTTAAAAACTGCAGAGGGGTTTGGGCAAAATATGACTCATCGCCGTTTACAGTAATTGGCATATTTTCGTTATAAAATTCGTAATTTGAAACTGAAAATAGGTGCAAAGAGTCAGAATTCGGATAAAAAATCACGCTCAGGAGTCAAATTACCGACATTTCAGACATTTTGAAAACTGCAGTGGGGGTTTGGGCAAAATATGACCCATCGCCGTTTTCAGTAATTGGCATATTTTCGGTATGAAACGTCGTAATTTGAAACTGAAAATAGGGGCAGAGAGTCAGAATTCGGCTCAAAAATCACGCTCAGGAGTCAAATTTCCGACATTTCAGACATTTTGAAAACTGCAGGGGGGTTTGGGCAAAATATGACACATAGCCGTTTTCAGTAATTGGCATATTTTCGGTATGAAACGTCGTAATTTGAAACTGAAAATAAGGGCAGAGAGTCAGAATTCGGCTCAAAAATCACGCTCAGGAGTCAAATTTCCGACATTTCAGATATTTTGAAAACTGCAGGGGGGTTTGGGTAAAATATGACCCATCGCTGTTTTCAGTAATTGGCATATTTTCGGTATAAAAAGTCGTAATTTGAAACTGAAAATACGTGTAGAGAGTCAGAATTCGGATAAAAAATCACGCTCAGGAGTCAAGTTTCCGACATTTCAGACATTTTGAAAACTGCAGGGAGTTTGGGCAAAATATGACCCATCGCTGTTTTCAGTAATTGGCATATTTTCGGTATAAAAAGTCGTAATATGAAACTGAAAATAGATACAGAGAGTCAGAATTCGAATAAAAAATCACGCTCAAGAGTCAAATTTCCGACATTTCAGACATTTTGAAAACTGCAGGGGGGTTTGGGCAAAATATGACCCATCGCCGTTTTCAGTAATTGGCATATTTTTGATATAAAAAGTCGTAATTTGAAACTGAAAATAGGTGCAGAGAGTCAGAATTCGGATAAATAATTACGCTCAGGAGTCAAATTTCCGACATTTCAGACATTTTGAAAACTGCTGGGGGGTTTGGGCAAAATATGACCCATCGCCGTTTTCAGTAATTGGCATATTTTCGGTATAAAAATTCGTAATTTGAAACTGAAAATAGGTGCAGAGAGTCAGAATTCGGATAAAAAATCACGCTCAGGAGTCAAATTTTTGACATTTCAGACATTTTGAAAACTGCAGGGGGGGTTTGGGCAAAATTTGACCAATCGCCGTTTGCAGTAATTGGCATATTTTCGGTATGAAACGTCGTAATTTGAAACTGAAAATAGGTGCAGAGAGTCAGAATTCGGATCAAAAATCACGCTCAGGTGTCAAATTTTCGACATTTCAGACATTTTAAAAACTGCAGGGGGGTTTGGGCAAAATATGACCCATCGCCGTTTTCAGTAATTGGCATATTTTCGGTATGAAACTTCGTAATTTGAAATTGAAAATAGGTGCAGAGTCAGAATTCGGCTCAAAAATCACGCTCAAGAGTCAAAATTCCGACATTTTGACAACTGCAGGGGGGGTTTGGGTTAAATATGACCCATCGCCGTTTTCAGTAATTGGCATATTTTCGGTATGAAACGTCGTAATTTGAAACTGAAAATAGGTGCAGAGAGTCAGAATTCGGATAAAAAATCACGCTCAGGAGTCAAATTTCCGACATTTCAGACATATTGAAAACTGTAGGGGGGTTTGGGCAAAATATGATCCATCGCCGTTTTCAGCAATTGGCATATTTTCGGAATGAAACCTCGTAATTTGAAACTGAAAATAGGTGCAGAGAGTCAGAATTCGGATAAAAAATCACGCTCAGGAGTCACATTTCCGACATTTCATACATTTTGAAAACTGCAGGGGGGTTTGGGCAAAATATGACACATCACCGTTTTCTGTAATTGGCATATTTTCGGTATAAAAAGTCGTAATTTGAAACTGAAAATAGGTGCAGAGAGTCAGAATTCGGCTCAAAAATCACGCTCAGGAGTCAAATTTCCGACATTTCAGACATTTTGGAAACTGCTAGGGGGTTTGGGCAAAATAAGACCCATCGCGGTTTTCAGTAATTGGCATATTTTCGGTATGAAACGTCGTAATTTGAAACTGAAAATAGGTGTAGAGAGTCAGAATTCGGCTCAAAAATCACGCTCAGGAGTCAAATTTCCGACATTTCAGACATTTTGAAAACTGCAGGGGGGTTTGGGCAAAATATGACCCATTGCTGTTTTCAGTAATTGGCATATTATCGGTATAAAAAGTCGTAATTTGAAACTGAAAATAGATGCAGAGAGTCAGAATTCGGATAAAAAATCACGCTCAAGAGTCAAATTTCCGACATTTCAGACATTTTGAAAACTGCAGGGGGGTTTGGGCAAAATATGACCCATCGCCGTTTTCAGTAATTGGCATATTTTCGATATAAAAAGTCGTAATTTGAAACTGAAAATAGGTGCAGAGAGTCAGAATTCGGATAAACAATCACACTCAGGAGTCAAATTACCGACATTTCAGACATTTTGAAAACTGCAGGGGGGTTTGGGCAAAATATGACCCATCGCCGTTTTCAGTAATTGGCATATTTTTGATATAAAAAGTCGTAATTTGAAACTGAAAATAGGTGCAGAGAGTCAGAATTCGGATAAATAATTACGCTCAGGAGTCAAATTTCCGACATTTCAGACATTTTGAAAACTGCAGGGGGGTTTGGGCAAAATATGACCCATCGCCGTTTTCAGTAATTGGCATATTTTCGGTATAAAAAGTCGTAATTTGAAACTGAAAATAGGTGCAGAGAGTCAGAATTCGGATAAAAAATCACGCTCAGGAGTCAAATTTCCGACATTTCAGACATTTTGAAAACTGCAGGGGGGGTTTGGGCAAAATATGACCCATCGCCGTTTGCAGTAATTGGCATATTTTCGGTATGAAACGTCGTAATTTGAAACTGAAAATAGGTGCAGTGAGTCAGAATTCGGATCAAAAATCACGCTCAGGTGTCAAATTTTCGACATTTCAGACATTTTAAAAACTGCAGGGGGGTTTGGGCAAAATATGACCCATCGCCGTTTTCAGTAATTGGCATATTTTCGGTATGAAACGTCGTAATTTGAAACTGAAAATAGGTGCAGCGAGTCAGAATTCGGATAAAAAATCATGCTCAGGAGTCACATTTCCGACATTTCAGACATTTTGAAAACTGCAGGGGGGTTTGGGCAAAATATGTCACATCGCCGTTAACAGTAATTGGCAAATTTTCGGTATAAAAAGTCGTAATTTGAAACTGAAAATAGATGCAGAGAGTCAGAATTCGAATAAAAAATCACGCTCAAGAGTCAAATTTTCGACATTTCAGACATTTTGAAAACTGCAGGGGTGTTTGGGCAAAATATGACCCATCGCCGTTTTCAGTAATTGGCATATTTTCGGTATAAAACTTCGTAATTTGAAACTGAAAATAGGTGCAGAGTCAGAATTCGGCTCAAAAATCACGCTCAAGAGTCAAAATTCCGACATTTCGACAACTGCAGGTGGGGTTTGGGTTAAATATGACCCATCGCCGTTTTCAGTAATTGGCATATTTTCGGTATGAAACGTCGTAATTTGAAACTGAAAATAGGTGCAGAGAGTCAGAATTCGGATAAAAAATCACGCTCAGGAGTCAAATTTCCGACATTTCAGACATATTGAAAACTGTAGGGGGGTTTGGGCAAAATATGATCCATCGCCGTTTTCAGCAATTGGCATATTTTCGGTATGAAACGTCGTAATTTGAAACTGAAAATAGGTGCAGCGAGTCAGAATTCGGATAAAAAATCATGCTCAGGAGTCACATTTCCGACATTTCAGACATTTTGAAAACTGTAGGGGGGTTTGGGCAAAATATGACACATCGCCGTTATCAGTAATTGGCATATTTTCGGTATAAAAAGTCGTAATTTGAAACTGAAAATAGGTGCAGAGAGTCAGAATTCGGCTCAAAAATCACGCTCAGGAGTCAAATTTCCGACATTTCAGACATTTTGGAAACTGCTAGGGGGGTTTGGGCAAAATATGACCCATCGCGGTTTTCAGTAATTGGCATATTTTCGGTATGAAACGTCGTAATTTGAAACTGAAAATAGGTGCAGAGAGTCAGAATTCGGATAAAAAATCACGCTCAGGAGTCAAATTTCCGACATATCAGACATATTGAAAACTGTAGGGGGGTTTGGGCAAAAAATGATCCATCGCCGTTTTCAGCAATTGGCATATTTTCGGTATGAAACGTCGTAATTTGAAACTGAAAATAGGTGCAGAGAGTCAGAATTCGGATAAAAAATCACGCTCAGGAGTCAAATTTCCGACATTTCAGACATTTTGAAAACTGCAGGGGGGTTTGGGCAAAATATGTCCCATCGCCGTTTTCAGTAATTGGCATATTTTCGGTACAAAAAGTCGTAATTTGAAACTGAAAATAGGTGCAGAGAGTCAGAATTCGGCTCAAAAGTCACGCTCAGGAGTCAAATTTCCGACATTTCAGACATTTTGAAAACTGCAGGGGGGTTTGGGCAAAATATGACCCATCGCCGTTTTCAGTAATTGGCATATTTTCGGTATGAAACGTCGTAATTTGAAACTGAAAATAGGGGCAGAGAGTCAGAATTCGGATAAAAAATCACGCTCAGGAGTCAAATTTCTGACATTTCAGACAATTTGAAAACTGCAGGGGGGTTTGGGTAAAATATGACCCATCGCTGTTTTCAGTAATTGGCATATTTTCGGTATAAAAAGTCGTAATTTGAAACTGAAAATAGATGCAGAGAGTCAGAATTCGAATAAAAAATCATGCTCAGGAGTCAAATTTCCGACATTTCAGACATTTTGAAAACTGTAGGGGGGGTTTGGGCAAAATATGACCCATCGCCGTTTGCAGTAATTGGCATATTTTCGGTATGAAACGTCGTAATTTGAAACTGAAAATAGGTGCAGAGAGTCAGAATTCGGATCAAAAATCACGCTCAGGAGTCAAATTTCCGACATTTCAGACATTTTGGAAACTGCTAGGGGGTTTGGGCAAAATATGACCCATCGCCGTTTTCAGTAATTGGCATATTTTCGGTATGAAACGTCGTAATTTGAAACTGAAAATAGGTGCAGAGAGTCGGAATTCGGATAAAATATCACGCTCAGGAGTCAATGTTCCGACATTTCAGACATTTTGAAAACTGCAGGGGGGGGGTTTGGGCAAAATATGACCCATCGCCGTTTGCAGTAATTGGCATATTTTCGGTATGAAACGTCGTAATTTGAAACTGAAAATAGGTGCAGAGAGTCAGAATTCGGATCAAAAATCACGCTCAGGTGTCAAATTTTCGACATTTCAGACATTTTAAAAACTGCAGGGGGGTTTGGGCAAAATATGACCCATCGCCGTTTTCAGTAATTGGCATATTTTCGGTATGAAACGTCGTAATTTGAAACTGAAAATAGGTGCAGAGAGTCAGAATTCGGCTCAAAAATCACGCTCAGGAGTCAAATTTCCGACATTTCAGACATTTTGGAAACTGCTAGGGGGTTTGGGCAAAATATGACCCATCGCGGTTTTCAGTAATTGGCATATTTTCTGTATGAAACGTCGTAATTTGAAACTGAAAATACGTGTAGAGAGTCAGAATTCGGCTCAAAAATCACGCTCAGGAGTCAAATTTCCGACATTTCAGACATTTTGAAAACTGCAGGGGGGTTTGGGCAAAATATGACCCATTGCTGTTTTCAGTAATTGACATATTTTCGGTATAAAAAGTCGTAATTTGAAACTGAAAATAGATGCAGAGAGTCAGAATTCGAATAAATAATCACGCTCACGAGTCAAATTTCCGACATTTCAGACATTTTGAAAACTGCAGGGGGGTTTGGGCAAAATATGACCCATCGCCGTTTTCAGTAATTGGCATATTTTCGATATAAAAAGTCGTAATTTGAAACTGAAAATAGGTGCAGAGAGTCAGAATTCGGATAAATAATCACGCTCAGGAGTTAAATTTCCGACATTTCAGACATTTTGAAAACTGCAGGGGGGTTTGGGCAAAATATGACCCATCGCCGTTTTCAGTAATTGGCATATTTTCGGTATGAAACGTCGTAATTTGAAACTGACAATAGATCCAGAGAGTCAGAATTCGGCTCAAAAATCACGCTCAGGAGTCAAATTTCCGACATTTCAGACATTTTGAAAACTGCAGGGGGGTTTGGGTAAAATATGACCCATCGCTGTTTTCAGTAATTGGCATATTTTCGTTATAAAAATTCGTAATTTGAAACTGAAAATATATGCAGAGAGTCAGAATTCGAATAAAAATCACGCTCAAGAGTCAAATTTTCGACATTTCAGACATTTTGAAAACTGCATGGGGGTTTGGGCAAAATATGACCCATCGCCGTTTTCAGTAATTGGTATATTTTCGGTATAAAAAGTCGTAATTTGAAACTGAAAATAGGTGCAGAGAGTCAGAATTCGGCTCAAAAGTCACGCTCAGGAGTCAAATTTCCGACATTTCAGACATTTTGAAAACTGCAGGCGGGTTTGGGCAAAATATGACCCATCGCCGTTTTCAGTAATTGGCATATTTTCGGTATGAAACGTCGTAATTTGAAACTGAGAATAGGTGCAGAGAGTCAGAATTCGGCTCAAAAATCACGCTCAGGAGTCACATTTCCGACATTTCAGACATTTTGAAAACTGCAGGGGGGTTTGGGCAAAATATGACACATCGCTGTTTTCAGTAATTGGCATATTTTCGGTATAAAAAGTCGTAATTTGAAACTGAAAATAGGTGCAGAGAGTCAGAATTCGGCTCAAAAATCACGCTCAGGAGTCAAATTTCCGACATTTTGAAAACTGCAGGGGGGTTTGGGCAAAATATTACCTATCGCTGTTTCCAGTAATTGGCATATTTTCAGTATAAAAAGTCGTAATTTGAAACTGAAAATAGATGCAGAGAGTCAGAATTCGAATAAAAAATCACGCTCAAGAGTCAAATTTCCGACATTTCAGACATTTTGAAAACTGCAGGGGGGTTTGGGCAAAATATGAACCATCGCTGTTTTCAGTAATTGGCATATTTTCGATATAAAAAGTCGTAATTTGAAACTGAAAATAGGTGCAGAGAGTCAGAATTCAGATAAATAATTACGCTCAGGAGTCAAATTACCGACATTTCAGACATTTTGAAAACTGCAGGGGGGTTTGGGCAAAATATGACCCATCGCCGTTTTCAGTAATTGGCATATTTTCGGTATGAAACGTCGTAATTTGAAACTGAAAATAGGGGCAGAGAGTCAGAATTCGGCTCAAAAATCAAGCTCAGGAGTCAAATTTCCGACATTTCAGACATTTTGAAAACTGCAGGGGGGTTTGGGTAAAATATGACCCATCGCTGTTTTCAGTAATTGGCATATTTTCGGTATAAAAAGTCGTAATTTGAAACTGAAAATAGATGCAGAGAGTCAGAATTCGAATAAAAAATCACGCTCAAGAGTCAAATTTCCGACATTTCAGACATTTTGAAAACTGCAGGGGGGTTTGGGCAAAATATGACCCATCGCCGTTTTCAGTAATTGGCATATTTTCGATATAAAAAGTCGTAATTTGAAACTGAAAATAGGTGCAGAGAATTAGAATTCAGATAAATAATTACGCTCAGGAGTCAAATTTCCGACATTTCAGACATTTTAAAAACTGCAGAGGGGTTTGGGCAAAATATGACTCATCGCCGTTTACAGTAATTGGCATATTTTCGTTATAAAATTCGTAATTTGAAACTGAAAATAGGGGCAAAGAGTCAGAATTCGGATAAAAAATCACGCTCAGGAGTCAAATTACCGACATTTCAGACATTTTGAAAACTGCAGTGGGGGTTTGGGCAAAATATGACCCATCGCCGTTTTCAGTAATTGGCATATTTTCGGTATGAAACGTCGTAATTTGAAACTGAAAATAGGGGCAGAGAGTCAGAATTCGGCTCAAAAATCACGCTCAGGAGTCAAATTTCCGACATTTCAGACATTTTGAAAACTGCAGGGGGGTTTGGGCAAAATATGACACATAGCCGTTTTCAGTAATTGGCATATTTTCGGTATGAAACGTCGTAATTTGAAACTGAAAATAGGGGCAGAGAGTCAGAATTCGGCTCAAAAATCACGCTCAGGAGTCAAATTTCCGACATTTCAGATATTTTGAAAACTGCAGGGGGGTTTGGGTAAAATATGACCCATCGCTGTTTTCAGTAATTGGCATATTTTCGGTATAAAAAGTCGTAATTTGAAACTGAAAATACGTGTAGAGAGTCAGAATTCGGATAAAAAATCACGCTCAGGAGTCAAGTTTCCGACATTTCAGACATTTTGAAAACTGCAGGGAGTTTGGGCAAAATATGACCCATCGCTGTTTTCAGTAATTGGCATATTTTCGGTATAAAAAGTCGTAATATGAAACTGAAAATAGATACAGAGAGTCAGAATTCGAATAAAAAATCACGCTCAAGAGTCAAATTTCCGACATTTCAGACATTTTGAAAACTGCAGGGGGGTTTGGGCAAAATATGACCCATCGCCGTTTTCAGTAATTGGCATATTTTTGATATAAAAAGTCGTAATTTGAAACTGAAAATAGGTGCAGAGAGTCAGAATTCGGATAAATAATTACGCTCAGGAGTCAAATTTCCGACATTTCAGACATTTTGAAAACTGCTGGGGGGTTTGGGCAAAATATGACCCATCGCCGTTTTCAGTAATTGGCATATTTTCGGTATAAAAATTCGTAATTTGAAACTGAAAATAGGTGCAGAGAGTCAGAATTCGGATAAAAAATCACGCTCAGGAGTCAAATTTTTGACATTTCAGACATTTTGAAAACTGCAGGGGGGGTTTGGGCAAAATTTGACCAATCGCCGTTTGCAGTAATTGGCATATTTTCGGTATGAAACGTCGTAATTTGAAACTGAAAATAGGTGCAGAGAGTCAGAATTCGGATCAAAAATCACGCTCAGGTGTGAAATTTTCGACATTTCAGACATTTTAAAAACTGCAGGGGGGTTTGGGCAAAATATGACCCATCGCCGTTTTCAGTAATTGGCATATTTTCGGTATGAAACTTCGTAATTTGAAATTGAAAATAGGTGCAGAGTCAGAATTCGGCTCAAAAATCACGCTCAAGAGTCAAAATTCCGACATTTTGACAACTGCAGGGGGGGTTTGGGTTAAATATGACCCATCGCCGTTTTCAGTAATTGGCATATTTTCGGTATGAAACGTCGTAATTTGAAACTGAAAATAGGTGCAGAGAGTCAGAATTCGGATAAAAAATCACGCTCAGGAGTCAAATTTCCGACATTTCAGACATATTGAAAACTGTAGGGGGGTTTGGGCAAAATATGATCCATCGCCGTTTTCAGCAATTGGCATATTTTCGGAATGAAACCTCGTAATTTGAAACTGAAAATAGGTGCAGAGAGTCAGAATTCGGATAAAAAATCACGCTCAGGTGTCACATTTCCGACATTTCATACATTTTGAAAACTGCAGGGGGGTTTGGGCAAAATATGACACATCACCGTTTTCTGTAATTGGCATATTTTCGGTATAAAAAGTCGTAATTTGAAACTGAAAATAGGTGCAGAGAGTCAGAATTCGGCTCAAAAATCACGCTCAGGAGTCAAATTTCCGACATTTCAGACATTTTGGAAACTGCTAGGGGGTTTGGGCAAAATAAGACCCATCGCGGTTTTCAGTAATTGGCATATTTTCGGTATGAAACGTCGTAATTTGAAACTGAAAATAGGTGTAGAGAGTCAGAATTCGGCTCAAAAATCACGCTCAGGAGTCAAATTTCCGACATTTCAGACATTTTGAAAACTGCAGGGGGGTTTGGGCAAAATATGACCCATTGCTGTTTTCAGTAATTGGCATATTATCGGTATAAAAAGTCGTAATTTGAAACTGAAAATAGATGCAGAGAGTCAGAATTCGAATAAAAAATCACGCTCAAGAGTCAAATTTCCGACATTTCAGACATTTTGAAAACTGCAGGGGGGTTTGGGCAAAATATGACCCATCGCCGTTTTCAGTAATTGGCATATTTTCGATATAAAAAGTCGTAATTTGAAACTGAAAATAGGAGCAGAGAGTCAGAATTCGGATAAACAATCACACTCAGGAGTCAAATTACCGACATTTCAGACATTTTGAAAACTGCAGGGGGGTTTGGGCAAAATATGACCCATCGCCGTTTTCAGTAATTGGCATATTTTTGATATAAAAAGTCGTAATTTGAAACTGAAAATAGGTGCAGAGAGTCAGAATTCGGATAAATAATTACGCTCAGGAGTCAAATTTCCGACATTTCAGACATTTTGAAAACTGCAGGGGGGTTTGGGCAAAATATGATCCATCGCCGTTTTCAGTAATTGGCATATTTTCGGTATAAAAAGTCGTAATTTGAAACTGAAAATAGGTGCAGAGAGTCAGAATTCGGATAAAAAATCACGCTCAGGAGTCAAATTTCCGACATTTCAGACATTTTGAAAACTGCAGGGGGGGTTTGGGCAAAATATGACCCATCGCCGTTTGCAGTAATTGGCATATTTTCGGTATGAAACGTCGTAATTTGAAACTGAAAATAGGTGCAGTGAGTCAGAATTCGGATCAAAAATCACGCTCAGGTGTCAAATTTTCGACATTTCAGACATTTTAAAAACTGCAGGGGGGTTTGGGCAAAATATGACCCATCGCCGTTTTCAGTAATTGGCATATTTTCGGTATGAAACGTCGTAATTTGAAACTGAAAATAGGTGCAGCGAGTCAGAATTCGGATAAAAAATCATGCTCAGGAGTCACATTTCCGACATTTCAGACATTTTGAAAACTGCAGGGGGGTTTGGGCAAAATATGTCACATCGCCGTTAACAGTAATTGGCAAATTTTCGGTATAAAAAGTCGTAATTTGAAACTGAAAATAGATGCAGAGAGTCAGAATTCGAATAAAAAATCACGCTCAAGAGTCAAATTTTCGACATTTCAGACATTTTGAAAACTGCAGGGGTGTTTGGGCAAAATATGACCCATCGCCGTTTTCAGTAATTGGCATATTTTCGGTATAAAACTTCGTAATTTGAAACTGAAAATAGGTGCAGAGTCAGAATTCGGCTCAAAAATCACGCTCAAGAGTCAAAATTCCGACATTTCGACAACTGCAGGTGGGGTTTGGGTTAAATATGACCCATCGCCGTTTTCAGTAATTGGCATATTTTCGGTATGAAACGTCGTAATTTGAAACTGAAAATAGGTGCAGAGAGTCAGAATTCGGATAAAAAATCACGCTCAGGAGTCAAATTTCCGACATTTCAGACATATTGAAAACTGTAGGGGGGTTTGGGCAAAATATGATCCATCGCCGTTTTCAGCAATTGGCATATTTTCGGTATGAAACGTCGTAATTTGAAACTGAAAATAGGTGCAGCGAGTCAGAATTCGGATAAAAAATCATGCTCAGGAGTCACATTTCCGACATTTCAGACATTTTGAAAACTGTAGGGGGGTTTGGGCAAAATATGACACATCGCCGTTATCAGTAATTGGCATATTTTCGGTATAAAAAGTCGTAATTTGAAACTGAAAATAGGTGCAGAGAGTCAGAATTCGGCTCAAAAATCACGCTCAGGAGTCAAATTTCCGACATTTCAGACATTTTGGAAACTGCTAGGGGGGTTTGGGCAAAATATGACCCATCGCGGTTTTCAGTAATTGGCATATTTTCGGTATGAAACGTCGTAATTTGAAACTGATAATACGTGTAGAGAGTCAGAATTCGGCTCAAAAATCACGCTCAGGAGTGAAATTTCCGACATTTCAGACATTTTGAAAACTGCAGGGAGTTTGGGCAAAATATGACCCATCTCTGTTTTCAGTAATTGGCATATTTTCGGTATAAAAAGTCGTAATATGAAACTGAAAATAGATACAGAGACTCAGAATTCGAATAAAAAATCACGCTCAAGAGTCAAATTTCCGACATTTCAGACATTTTGAAAACTGCAGGGGGGTTTGGGGAAAATATGACCCATCGCCGTTTTCAGTAATTGGCATAATTTCGATATAAAAAGTCGTAATTTGAAACTGAAGATAGGTGCAGAGAGTCAGAATTCGGATAAATAATCACGCTCAGGAGTCAAATTTCCGACATTTCAGACATTTTGAAAACTGCAGGGGGGGGTTTGGGCAAAATATGACCCATCGCCGTTTACAGTAATTATCATATTTTCGGTATAAAAAGTCGTAATTTGAAACTGAAAATAGGTGCAAAGAGTCAGAATTCTGATAAAAAATCACGCTCAGGAGTCAAATTACCGACATTTCAGACATTTTGAAAACTGCAGGGGGGTTTGGGTAAAATATGACCCATCGCTGTTTTCAGTAATTGGCATATTTTCGATATAAAAATTCGTAATTTGAAACTGAAAATAGATGCAGAGAGTCAGAATTTGAATAAAAAATCACGCTCAAGAGTCAAATTTTCGACATTTCAGACATTTTGAAAACTGCAGGGGGTTTGGGCATAATATGACCCATCGCCGTTTTCAGTAATTGGCATATTTTCGGTATAAAAAGTCGTAATTTGAAACTGAAAATAGGTGCAGAGAGTCAGAATTCGGATAAAAAATCACGCTCAGGAGTCAAATTTCCGACATTTCAGACATTTTGAAAACTGCAGGGGGGGTTTGGGCAAAATATGACCCATCGCCGTTTACAGTAATTGGCATATTTTCGGTATGAAACTTCGTAATTTGAAACTGAAAATAGGCGTAGAGAGTCAGAATTCGGCTCAAAAATCACGCTCAGGAGTCAAATTTCCGACATTTCAGACATTTTGAAAACTGTAGGGGGGTTTGGGCAAAATATGTCCCATCGCCGTTTTCAGTAATTGGCATATTTTCGGTACAAAAAGTCGTAATTTGAAACTGAAAATAGGTGCAGAGAGTCAGAATTCGGCTCAAAAGTCACGCTCAGGAGTCAAATTTCCGACATTTCAGACATTTTGAAAACTGCAGGGGGGTTTGGGCAAAATATGACCCATCGCCGTTTACAGTAATTGGCATATTTTCGGTATGAAACGTCGTAATTTGAAACTGAAAATTGGTGCAGAAAGTCAGAATTCGGCTCAAAAATCACGCTCAGGAGTCAAATTTCCGACATTTCAGACATTTTGAAAACAGGGGGGGTTTGGGGAAAATATGACCCATCGCCGTTTGCAGTAATTGGCATATTATCGGTATGAAACCTCGTAATTTGAAACTGAAAATAGGTGCAGAGAGTCAGAATTCAGATCAAAAATCACGCTCAGGTGTCAAATTTTCGACATTTCAGACATTTTAAAAACTGCAGGGGGGTTTGGGCAAAATATGACCCATCGCCGTTTTCAGTAATTGGCATATTTTCGGTATGAAACTTCGTAATTTGAAACTGAAAATAGGTACAGAGTCAGAATTCGGCTCAAAAATCATGCTCAAGTCAAAATTCCGACATTTTAAAAACTGCTGGGGGGTTTGGGTTAAATATGACCCATCGCAGTTTTCAGTAATTGGCATATTTTCGGTATGAAACGTCGTAATTTGAAACTGAAAATAGGTGCAGAGAGTCAGAATTCGGATAAAAAATCACGCTCAGGAGTCAAATTTCCGACATATCAGACATATTGAAAACTGTAAGGGGGTTTGGGCAAAATATGATCCATCGCCGTTTTCAGCAATTGGCATATTTTCGGTATGAAACGTCGTAATTTGAAACTGAAAATAGGTGTAGAGAGTCAGAATTCGGCTAAAAAATCACGCTCAGGAGTCAAATTTCCGACATTTCAGACATTTTGAAAACTGCAGGGGGGTTTGGGCAAAATATGTCCCATCGCCGTTTTCAGTAATTGGCATATTTTCGGTACAAAAAGTCGTAATTTGAAACTGAAAATAGGTGCAGAGAGTCAGAATTCGGCTCAAAAGTCACGCTCAGGAGTCAAATTTCCGACATTTCAGACATTTTGAAAACTGCAGGGGGGTTTGGGCAAAATATGACCCATCGCCGTTTACAGTAATTGGCATATTTTCGGTATGAAACGTCGTAATTTGAAACTGAAAATTGGTGCAGAAAGTCAGAATTCGGCTCAAAAATCACGCTCAGGAGTCAAATTTCCGACATTTCAGACATTTTGAAAACTGCAGGGGGGTTTGGGCAAAATATGACACATCGCCGTTTTCAGTAATTGGCATATTTTCGGTACAAAAATTCGTAATTTGAAACTGAAAATAGGTGCAGAGAGTAAGAATTCGGCTAAAAAATCACGCTCAGGAGTCAAATTTCCGACATTTCAGACATTTTGAAAACTGCAGGGGGGTTTGGGCAAAATATGACCCATCGCTGTTTCCAGTAATTGGCATATTTTTGGTATAAAAAGTCGTAATTTGAAACTGAAAATAGATGCAGAGAGTCAGAATTCGAATAAAAAATCACGCTCAGGAGTCAAATTTCCGACATTTCAGACATTTTGAAAACTGCAGGGGGGTTTGGGCAAAATATGACCCATCGCCGTTTTCAGTAATTGGCATATTTTTGATATAAAAAGTCGTAATTTGAAACTGAAAATAGGTGCAGAGAGTTAGAATTCGGATAAATAATTACGCTCAGGAGTCAAATTTCCGACATTTCAGACATTTTGAAAACTGCAGGGGGGTTTGGGCAAAATATGACCCATCGCCGTTTTCAGTAATTGGCATATTTTCGGTATAAAAAGTCGTAATTTGAAACTGAAAATAGGTGCAGAGAGTCAGAATTCGGATAAAAAATCACGCTCAGGAGTCAAATTTCCGACATTTCAGACATTTTGAAAACTGCAGGGGGGGTTTGGGCAAAATTTGACCAATCGCCGTTTGCAGTAATTGGCATATTTTCGGTATGAAACGTCGTAATTTGAAACTGAAAATAGGTGCAGAGAGTCAGAATTCGGATCAAAAATCACGCTCAGGTGTCAAATTTTCGACATTTCAGACATTTTAAAAACTGCAGGGGGGTTTGGGCAAAATATGACCCATCGCCGTTTTCAGTAATTGGCATATTTTCGGTATGAAACTTCGTAATTTGAAACTGAAAATAGGTGCAGAGTCAGAATTCGGCTCAAAAATCACGCTCAAGAGTCAAAATTCCGACATTTTGACAACTGCAGGGGGGGTTTGGGTTAAATATGACCCATCGCCGTTTTCAGTAATTGGCATATTTTCGGTATGAAACGTCGTAATTTGAAACTGAAAATAGGTGCAGAGAGTCAGAATTCGGATAAAAAACCACGCTCAGGAGTCAAATTTCCGACATTTCAGACATATTGAAAACTGTAGGGGGGTTTGGGCAAAATATGATCCATCGCCGTTTTCAGCAATTGGCATATTTTCGGTATGAAACGTCGTAATTTGAAACTGAAAATAGGTGCAGAGAGTCAGAATTCGGATAAAAAATCACGCTCAGGAGTCACATTTCCGACATTTCAGACATTTTGAAAACTGCAGTGGGGTTTGGGCAAAATATGACACATCGCCGTTTTCTGTAATTGGCATATTTTCGGTATAAAAAGTCGTAATTTGAAACTGAAAATAGGTGCAGAGAGTCAGAATTCGGCTCAAAAATCACGCTCAGGAGTCAAATTTCCGACATTTCAGACATTTTGGAAACTGCTAGGGGGTTTGGGCAAAATATGACCCATCGTGGTTTTCAGTAATTGGCATATTTTCGGTATGAAACGTCGTAATTTGAAACTGAAAATAGGTGTAGAGAGTCAGAATTCGGCTCAAAAATCACGCTCAGGCGTCAAATTTCCGACATTTCAGACATTTTGAAAACTGTAGGGGGGTTTGGGCAAAATATGACCCATTGCTGTTTTCAGTAATTGGCATATTTTCGGTATAAAAAGTCGTAATTTGAAACTGAAAATAGATGCAGAGAGTCACAATTCGAATAAAAAATCACGCTCAAGAGTCAAATTTCCGACATTTCAGACATTTTGAAAACTGCAGGGGGGTTTGGGCAAAATATGACCCATCGCCGTTTTCAGTAATTGGCATATTTTCGATATAAAAAGTCGTAATTTAAAACTGAAAATAGGTGCAGAGAGTCAGAATTCGGATAAATAATCACACTCAGGAGTCAAATTTCCGACATTTCAGACATTTTGAAAACTGCAGGGGGGGGTTTGGGCAAAATATGACCCATCGCCGTTTACAGTAATTATCATATTTTCGGTATAAAAAGTCGTAATTTGAAACTGAAAATAGGTGCAAAGAGTCAGAATTCTGATAAAAAATCACGCTCAGGAGTCAAATTACCGACATTTCAGACATTTTGAAAACTGCAGGGGGGTTTGGGTAAAATATGACCCATCGCTGTTTTCAGTAATTGGCATATTTTCGATATAAAAATTCGTAATTTGAAACTGAAAATAGATGCAGAGAGTCAGAATTTGAATAAAAAATCACGCTCAAGAGTCAAATTTTCGACATTTCAGACATTTTGAAAACTGCAGGGGGTTTGGGCATAATATGACCCATCGCCGTTTTCAGTAATTGGCATATTTTCGGTATAAAAAGTCGTAATTTGAAACTGAAAATAGGTGCAGAGAGTCAGAATTCGGATAAAAAATCACGCTCAGGAGTCAAATTTCCGACATTTCAGACATTTTGAAAACTGCAGGGGGGGTTTGGGCAAAATATGACCCATCGCCGTTTACAGTAATTGGCATATTTTCGGTATGAAACTTCGTAATTTGAAACTGAAAATAGGTGCACAGTCAGAATTCGGCTCAAAAATCATGCTCAAGAGTCAAAATTCCGACATTTTAAAAACTGCTGGGGGGTTTGGGTTAAATATGACCCATCGCAGTTTTCAGTAATTGGCATATTTTCGGTACAAAAAGTCGTAATTTGAAACTGAAAATAGGTGCAGAGAGTCAGAATTCGGCTCAAAAGTCACGCTCAGGAGTCAAATTTCCGACATTTCAGACATTTTGAAAACTGTAGGGGGGTTTGGGCAAAATATGTCCCATCGCCGTTTTCAGTAATTGGCATATTTTCGGTACAAAAAGTCGTAATTTGAAACTGAAAATAGGTGCAGAGAGTCAGAATTCGGCTCAAAAGTCACGCTCAGGAGTCAAATTTCCGACATTTCAGACATTTTGAAAACTGCAGGGGGGTTTGGGCAAAATATGACCCATCGCCGTTTACAGTAATTGGCATATTTTCGGTATGAAACGTCGTAATTTGAAACTGAAAATTGGTGCAGAAAGTCAGAATTCGGCTCAAAAATCACGCTCAGGAGTCAAATTTCCGACATTTCAGACATTTTGAAAACAGGGGGGGTTTGGGGAAAATATGACCCATCGCCGTTTGCAGTAATTGGCATATTATCGGTATGAAACCTCGTAATTTGAAACTGAAAATAGGTGCAGAGAGTCAGAATTCAGATCAAAAATCACGCTCAGGTGTCAAATTTTCGACATTTCAGACATTTTAAAAACTGCAGGGGGGTTTGGGCAAAATATGACCCATCGCCGTTTTCAGTAATTGGCATATTTTCGGTATGAAACTTCGTAATTTGAAACTGAAAATAGGTACAGAGTCAGAATTCGGCTCAAAAATCATGCTCAAGTCAAAATTCCGACATTTTAAAAACTGCTGGGGGGTTTGGGTTAAATATGACCCATCGCAGTTTTCAGTAATTGGCATATTTTCGGTATGAAACGTCGTAATTTGAAACTGAAAATAGGTGCAGAGAGTCAGAATTCGGATAAAAAATCACGCTCAGGAGTCAAATTTCCGACATATCAGACATATTGAAAACTGTAAGGGGGTTTGGGCAAAATATGATCCATCGCCGTTTTCAGCAATTGGCATATTTTCGGTATGAAACGTCGTAATTTGAAACTGAAAATAGGTGTAGAGAGTCAGAATTCGGCTAAAAAATCACGCTCAGGAGTCAAATTTCCGACATTTCAGACATTTTGAAAACTGCAGGGGGGTTTGGGCAAAATATGTCCCATCGCCGTTTTCAGTAATTGGCATATTTTCGGTACAAAAAGTCGTAATTTGAAACTGAAAATAGGTGCAGAGAGTCAGAATTCGGCTCAAAAGTCACGCTCAGGAGTCAAATTTCCGACATTTCAGACATTTTGAAAACTGCAGGGGGGTTTGGGCAAAATATGACCCATCGCCGTTTACAGTAATTGGCATATTTTCGGTATGAAACGTCGTAATTTGAAACTGAAAATTGGTGCAGAAAGTCAGAATTCGGCTCAAAAATCACGCTCAGGAGTCAAATTTCCGACATTTCAGACATTTTGAAAACTGCAGGGGGGTTTGGGCAAAATATGACACATCGCCGTTTTCAGTAATTGGCATATTTTCGGTACAAAAATTCGTAATTTGAAACTGAAAATAGGTGCAGAGAGTAAGAATTCGGCTAAAAAATCACGCTCAGGAGTCAAATTTCCGACATTTCAGACATTTTGAAAACTGCAGGGGGGTTTGGGCAAAATATGACCCATCGCTGTTTCCAGTAATTGGCATATTTTTGGTATAAAAAGTCGTAATTTGAAACTGAAAATAGATGCAGAGAGTCAGAATTCGAATAAAAAATCACGCTCAGGAGTCAAATTTCCGACATTTCAGACATTTTGAAAACTGCAGGGGGGTTTGGGCAAAATATGACCCATCGCCGTTTTCAGTAATTGGCATATTTTTGATATAAAAAGTCGTAATTTGAAACTGAAAATAGGTGCAGAGAGTTAGAATTCGGATAAATAATTACGCTCAGGAGTCAAATTTCCGACATTTCAGACATTTTGAAAACTGCAGGGGGGTTTGGGCAAAATATGACCCATCGCCGTTTTCAGTAATTGGCATATTTTCGGTATAAAAAGTCGTAATTTGAAACTGAAAATAGGTGCAGAGAGTCAGAATTCGGATAAAAAATCACGCTCAGGAGTCAAATTTCCGACATTTCAGACATTTTGAAAACTGCAGGGGGGGTTTGGGCAAAATTTGACCAATCGCCGTTTGCAGTAATTGGCATATTTTCGGTATGAAACGTCGTAATTTGGAACTGAAAATAGGTGCAGAGAGTCAGAATTCGGATCAAAAATCACGCTCAGGTGTCAAATTTTCGACATTTCAGACATTTTAAAAACTGCAGGGGGGTTTGGGCAAAATATGACCCATCGCCGTTTTCAGTAATTGGCATATTTTCGGTATGAAACTTCGTAATTTGAAACTGAAAATAGGTGCAGAGTCAGAATTCGGCTCAAAAATCACGCTCAAGAGTCAAAATTCCGACATTTTGACAACTGCAGGGGGGGTTTGGGTTAAATATGACCCATCGCCGTTTTCAGTAATTGGCATATTTTCGGTATGAAACGTCGTAATTTGAAACTGAAAATAGGTGCAGAGAGTCAGAATTCGGATAAAAAACCACGCTCAGGAGTCAAATTTCCGACATTTCAGACATATTGAAAACTGTAGGGGGGTTTGGGCAAAATATGATCCATCGCCGTTTTCAGCAATTGGCATATTTTCGGTATGAAACGTCGTAATTTGAAACTGAAAATAGGTGCAGAGAGTCAGAATTCGGATAAAAAATCACGCTCAGGAGTCACATTTCCGACATTTCAGACATTTTGAAAACTGCAGTGGGGTTTGGGCAAAATATGACACATCGCCGTTTTCTGTAATTGGCATATTTTCGGTATAAAAAGTCGTAATTTGAAACTGAAAATAGGTGCAGAGAGTCAGAATTCGGCTCAAAAATCACGCTCAGGAGTCAAATTTCCGACATTTCAGACATTTTGGAAACTGCTAGGGGGTTTGGGCAAAATATGACCCATCGTGGTTTTCAGTAATTGGCATATTTTCGGTATGAAACGTCGTAATTTGAAACTGAAAATAGGTGTAGAGAGTCAGAATTCGGCTCAAAAATCACGCTCAGGAGTCAAATTTCCGACATTTCAGACATTTTGAAAACTGTAGGGGGGTTTGGGCAAAATATGACCCATTGCTGTTTTCAGTAATTGGCATATTTTCGGTATAAAAAGTCGTAATTTGAAACTGAAAATAGATGCAGAGAGTCAGAATTCGAATAAAAAATCACGCTCAAGAGTCAAATTTCCGACATTTCAGACATTTTGAAAACTGCAGGGGGGTTTGGGCAAAATATGACACATCGCCGTTTTCAGTAATTGGCATATTTTCGATATAAAAAGTCGTAATTTGAAACTGAAAATAGGTGCAGAGAGTCAGAATTCGGATAAATAATCACACTCAGGAGTCAAATTTCCGACATTTCAGACATTTTGAAAACTGCAGGGGGGTTTGGGCAAAATATGACCCATCGCCGTTTTCAGTAATTGGCATATTTTTTATATAAAAAGTCGTAATTTGAAACTGAAAATAGGTGCAGAGAGTCAGAATTCGGATAAATAATTACGCTCAGGAGTCAAATTTTCGACATTTCAGACATTTTGAAAACTGCAGGGGGGTTTGGGCAAAATATGACCCATCGCCGTTTTCAGTAATTGGCATATTTTCGGTATAAAAAGTCGTAATTTGAAACTGAAAATAGGTGCAGAGAGTCAGAATTCGGATAAAAAATCACGCTCAGGAGTCAAATTTCCGACATTTCAGACATTTTGAAAACTGCAGGGGGGGTTTGGGCAAAATATGACCCATCGCCGTTTGCAGTAATTGGCATATTTTCGGTATGAAACGTCGTAATTTGAAACTGAAAATAGGTGCAGAGAGTCAGAATTCGGATCAAAAATCACGCTCAGGTGTCAAATTTTCGACATTTCAGACATTTTAAAAACTGCAGGGGGGTTTGGGCAAAATATGACCCATCGCCGTTTTCAGTAATTGGCATATTTTCGGTATTAAACGTCGTAATTTGAAACTGAAAATAGGTGCAGCGAGTCAGAATTCGGATAAAAAATCATGCTCAGGAGTCACATTTCCGACATTTCAGACATTTTGAAAACTGCAGGGGGGTTTGGGCAAAATATGACACATCGCCGTTATCAGTAATTGGCAAATTTTCGGTATAAAAAGTCGTAATTTGAAACTGAAAATAGGTGCAAAGAGTCAGAATTCGGATAAAAAATCACGCTCAGGAGTCAAATTACCGACATTTCAGACATTTTGAAAACTGCAGGGGGGTTTGGGTAAAATATGACCCATCGCTGTTTTCAGTAATTGGCATATTTTCGGTATGAAACGTCGTAATTTGAAACTGAAAATACGTGTAGAGAGTCAGAATTCGGCTCAAAAATCACGCTCAGGAGTGAAATTTCCGACATTTCAGACATTTTGATAACTGCAGGTAGTTTGGGCAAAATATGACCCATCGCTGTTTTCAGTAATTGGCATATTTTCGGTATAAAAAGTCGTAATATGAAACTGAAAATAGATGCAGAGAGTCAGAATTCGAAAAAAAAATCACGCTCAAGAGTCAAATTTCCGACATTTCAGACATTTCGAAAACTGCAGGGGGGTTTGGGCAAAATATGACCCATCGCCGTTTTCAGTAATTGGCATATTTTCGATATAAAAAGTCGTAATTTGAAACTGAAGATAGGTGCAGAGAGTCAGAATTCGGATAAATAATCACACTCAGGAGTCAAATTTCCGACATTTCAGACATTTTGAAAACTGCAGGGGGGGTTTGGGCAAAATATGACCCATCACCGTTTACAGTAATTGGCATATTTTCGGTATAAAAAGTCGTAATTTGAAACTGAAAATAGGTGCAAAGAGTCAGAATTCGGATAAAAAATCACGCTCAGGAGTCAAATTACCGACATTTCAGACATTTTGAAAACTGCAGGGGGGTTTGGGTAAAATATGACCCATCGCTGTTTTCAGTAATTGGCATATTTTCGATATAAAAATTCGTAATTTGAAACTGAAAATAGATGCAGAGAGTCAGAATTTGAATAAAAAATCACGCTCAAGAGTAAAATTTTCGACATTTCAGACATTTTGAAAACTGCAGGGGGGTTTGGGGAAAATATGACCCATCGCCGTTTTCAGTAATTGGCATATTTTCGGTATGAAACTTCGTAATTTGAAACTGAAAATAGGTACAGAGTCAGAATTCGGCTCAAAAATCATGCTCAAGTCAAAATTCCGACATTTTAAAAACTGCTGGGGGGTTTAGGTTAAATATGACCCATCGCAGTTTTCAGTAATTGGCATATTTTCGGTATGAAACGTCGTAATTTGAAACTGAAAATAGGTGCAGAGAGTCAGAATTCGGATAAAAAATCACGCTCAGGAGTCAAATTTCCGACATATCAGACATATTGAAAACTGTAAGGGGGTTTGGGCAAAATATGATCCATCGCCGTTTTCAGCAATTGGCATATTTTCGGTATGAAACGTCGTAATTTGAAACTGAAAATAGGTGTAGAGAGTCAGAATTCGGCTCAAAAAATCACGCTCAGGAGTCAAATTTCCGACATTTCAGACATTTTGAAAACTGCAGGGGGGTTTGGGCAAAATATGTCCCATCGCCGTTTTCAGTAATTGGCATATTTTCGGTACAAAAAGTCGTAATTTGAAACTGAAAATAGGTGCAGAGAGTCAGAATTCGGCTCAAAAGTCACGCTCAGGAGTCAAATTTCCGACATTTCAGACATTTTGAAAACTGCAGGGGGGTTTGGGCAAAATATGACCCATCGCCGTTTACAGTAATTGGCATATTTTCGGTATGAAACGTCGTAATTTGAAACTGAAAATTGGTGCAGAAAGTCAGAATTCGGCTCAAAAATCACGCTCAGGAGTCAAATTTCCGACATTTCAGACATTTTGAAAACTGCAGGGGGGTTTGGGCAAAATATGACACATCGCCGTTTTCAGTAATTGGCATATTTTCGGTACAAAAATTCGTAATTTGAAACTGAAAATAGGTGCAGAGAGTAAGAATTCGGCTAAAAAATCACGCTCAGGAGTCAAATTTCCGACATTTCAGACATTTTGAAAACTGCAGGGGGGTTTGGGCAAAATATGACCCATCGCTGTTTCCAGTAATTGGCATATTTTTGGTATAAAAAGTCGTAATTTGAAACTGAAAATAGATGCAGAGAGTCAGATTTCGAATAAAAAATCACGCTCAAGAGTCAAATTTCCGACATTTCAGACATTTTGAAAACTGCAGGGGGGTTTGGGCAAAATATGACCCATCGCCGTTTTCAGTAATTGGCATATTTTTGATATAAAAAGTCGTAATTTAAAACTGAAAATAGGAGCAGAGAGTCAGAATTCGGATAAATAATTACGCTCAGGAGTCAAATTTCCGACATTTCAGACATTTTGAAAACTGCAGGGGGGTTTGGGCAAAATATGACCCATCGCCGTTTTCAGTAATTGGCATATTTTCGGTATAAAAAGTCGTAATTTGAAACTGAAAATAGGTGCAGAGAGTCAGAATTCGGATAAAAAATCACGCTCAGGAGTCAAATTTCCGACATTTCAGACATTTTGAAAACTGCAGGGGGGGTTTGGGCAAAATTTGACCAATCGCCGTTTGCAGTAATTGGCATATTTTCGGTATGAAACGTCGTAATTTGAAACTGAAAATAGGTGCAGAGAGTCAGAATTCGGATCAAAAATCACGCTCAGGTGTCAAATTTTCGACATTTCAGACATTTTAAAAACTGCAGGGGGGTTTGGGCAAAATATGACCCATCGCCGTTTTCAGTAATTGGCATATTTTCGGTATGAAACTTCGTAATTTGAAACTGAAAATAGGTGCAGAGTCAGAATTCGGCTCAAAAATCACGCTCAAGAGTCAAAATTCCGACATTTTGACAACTGCAGGGGGGGTTTGGGTTAAATATGACCCATCGCCGTTTTCAGTAATTGGCATATTTTCGGTATGAAACGTCGTAATTTGAAACTGAAAATAGGTGCAGAGAGTCAGAATTCGGATAAAAAACCACGCTCAGGAGTCAAATTTCCGACATTTCAGACATATTGAAAACTGTAGGGGGGTTTGGGCAAAATATGATCCATCGCCGTTTTCAGCAATTGGCATATTTTCGGTATGAAACGTCGTAATTTGAAACTGAAAATAGGTGCAGAGAGTCAGAATTCGGATAAAAAATCACGCTCAGGAGTCACATTTCCGACATTTCAGACATTTTGAAAACTGCAGTGGGGTTTGGGCAAAATATGACATATCGCCGTTTTCTGTAATTGGCATATTTTCGGTATAAAAAGTCGTAATTTGAAACTGAAAATAGGTGCAGAGAGTCAGAATTCGGCTCAAAAATCACGCTCAGGAGTCAAATTTCCGACATTTCAGACATTTTGGAAACTGCTAGGGGGTTTGGGCAAAATATGACCCATCGCGGTTTTCAGTAATTGGCATATTTTCGGTATGAAACGTCGTAATTTGAAACTGAAAATACGTGTAGAGAGTCAGAATTCGGCTCAAAAATCACGCTCAGGAGTGAAATTTCCGACATTTCAGACATTTTGAAAACTGCAGGTAGTTTGGGCAAAATATGACCCATCGCTGTTTTCAGTAATTGGCATATTTTCGGTATAAAAAGTCGTAATATGAAACTGAAAATAGATGCAGAGAGTCAGAATTCGAAAAAAAAATCACGCTCAAGAGTCAAATTTCCGACATTTCAGACATTTTGAAAACTGCAGGGGGGTTTGGGCAAAATATGACCCATCGCCGTTTTCAGTAATTGGCATATTTTCGATATAAAAAGTCGTAATTTGAAACTGAAGATAGGTGCAGAGAGTCAGAATTCGGATAAATAATCACACTCAGGAGTCAAATTTCCGACATTTCAGACTTTTTGAAAACTGCAGGGGGGGTTTGGGCAAAATATGACCCATCGCCGTTTACAGTAATTGGCATATTTTCGGTATAAAAAGTCGTAATTTGAAACTGAAAATAGGAGCAAAGAGTCAGAATTCGGATAAAAAATCACGCTCAGGAGTCAAATTACCGACATTTCAGACATTTTGAAAACTGCAGGGGGGTTTGGGTAAAATATGACCCATCGCTGTTTTCAGTAATTGGCATATTTTCGATATAAAAATTCGTAATTTGAAACTGAAAATAGATGCAGAGAGTCAGAATTTGAATAAAAAATCACGCTCAAGAGTAAAATTTTCGACATTTCAGACATTTTGAAAACTGCAGGGGGGTTTGGGCAAAATATGACCCATCGCCGTTTTCAGTAATTGGCATATTTTCGGTATGAAACGTCGTAATTTGAAACTGAAAATTGGTGCAGAAAGTCAGAATTCGGCTCAAAAATCAAGCTCAGGAGTCAAATTTCCGACATTTCAGACATTTTGAAAACTGCAGGGGGGTTTGGGCAAAATATGACACATCGCCGTTTTCAGTAATTGGCATATTTTCGGTACAAAAATTCGTAATTTGAAACTGAAAATAGGTGCAGAGAGTAAGAATTCGGCTAAAAAATCACGCTCAGGAGTCAAATTTCCGACATTTCAGACATTTTGAAAACTGCAGGGGGGTTTGGGCAAAATATGACCCATCGCTGTTTCCAGTAATTGGCATATTTTTGGTATAAAAAGTCGTAATTTGAAACTGAAAATAGATGCAGAGAGTCAGAATTCGAATAAAAAATCACGCTCAAGATTCAAATTTCCGACATTTCAGACATTTTGAAAACTGCAGGGGGGTTTGGGCAAAATATGTCCCATCGCCGTTTTCAGTAATTGGCATATTTTCGGTACAAAAAGTCGTAATTTGAAACTGAAAATAGGTGCAGAGAGTCAGAATTCGGCTCAAAAGTCACGCTCAGGAGTCAAATTTCCGACATTTAAGACATTTTGAAAACTGCAGGGGGGTTTGGGCAAAATATGACCCATCGCCGTTTACAGTAATTGGCATATTTTCGGTATGAAACGTCGTAATTTGAAACTGAAAATTGGTGCAGAAAGTCAGAATTCGGCTCAAAAATCACGCTCAGGAGTCAAATTTCCGACATTTCAGACATTTTGAAAACTGCAGGGGGGTTTGGGCAAAATATGACACATCGCCGTTTTCAGTAATTGGCATATTTTCGGTACAAAAATTCGTAATTTGAAACTGAAAATAGGTGCAGAGAGTAAGAATTCGGCTAAAAAATCACGCTCAGGAGTCAAATTTCCGACATTTCAGACATTTTGAAAACTGCAGGGGGGTTTGGGCAAAATATGACACATCGCCGTTTTCAGTAATTGGCATATTTTTGATATAAAAAGTCGTAATTTGAAACTGAAAATAGGTGCAGAGAGTCAGAATTCGGATAAATAATTACGCTCAGGAGTCAAATTTCCGACATTTCAGACATTTTGAAAACTGCAGGGGGGTTTGGGCAAAATATGACCCATCGCCGTTTTCAGTAATTGGCATATTTTCGGTATAAAAAGTCGTAATTTGAAACTGAAAATAGGTGCAGAGAGTCAGAATTCGGATAAAAAATCACGCTCAGGAGTCAAATTTCCGACATTTCAGACATTTTGAAAACTGCAGGGGGGGTTTGGGCAAAATTTGACCAATCGCCGTTTGCAGTAATTGGCATATTTTCGGTATGAAACGTCGTAATTTGAAACTGAAAATAGGTGCAGAGAGTCAGAATTCGGATCAAAAATCACGCTCAGGTGTCAAATTTTCGACATTTCAGACATTTTAAAAACTGCAGGGGGGTTTGGGCAAAATATGACCCATCGCCGTTTTCAGTAATTGGCATATTTTCGGTATGAAACTTCGTAATTTGAAACTGAAAATAGGTGCAGAGTCAGAATTCGGCTCAAAAATCACGCTCAAGAGTCAAAATTCCGACATTTTGACAACTGCAGGGGGGGTTTGGGTTAAATATGACCCATCGCCGTTTTCAGTAATTGGCATATTTTCGGTATGAAACATCGTAATTTGAAACTGAAAATAGGTGCAGAGAGTCAGAATTCGGATAAAAAATCACGCTCAGGAGTCAAATTTCCGGCATTTCAGACATATTGAAAACTGTAGGGGGGTTTGGGCAAAATATGATCCATCGCCGTTTTCAGCAATTGGCATATTTTCGGTATGAAACGTCGTAATTTGAAACTGAAAATAGGTGCAGAGAGTCAGAATTCGGATAAAAAATCACGCTCAGGTGTCACATTTCCGACATTTCAGACATTTTGAAAACTGCAGTGGGGTTTGGGCAAAATATGACACATCGCCGTTTTCTGTAATTGGCATATTTTCGGTATAAAAAGTCGTAATTTGAAACTGAAAATAGGTGCAGAGAGTCAGAATTCGGCTCAAAAATCACGCTCAGGAGTCAAATTTCCGACATTTCAGACATTTTGGAAACTGCTAGGGGGTTTGGGCAAAATATGACCCATCGCGGTTTTCAGTAATTGGCATATTTTCGGTATGAAACGTCGTAATTTGAAACTGAAAATAGGTGCAGAGAGTCAGAATTCGGCTCAAAAATCACGCTCAGGAGTCAAATTTCGGACATTTCAGACATTTTGAAAACTGCAGGTGGTTTGGGCAAAATATGACCCAACGCCGTTTTCAGTAATTGGCATATTTTCGGTATGATAAGTCGTAATTTGAAACTGAAATTAGGTGCAGAGAGTCAGAATTCGGCTCAAAAATCACGCTCATGAGTCAAATTTCGGACATTTCAGACATTTTGAAAACTGCAGGGGGGTTTGGGCAAAATATGACCCATCGATGTTTTCAGTAATTGGCATATTTTCGGTATAAAAAGTCGTAATTTGAAAATGAAAATAGGTGCAGAGAGTCAGAATTCGGCTCAAAAATCACGCTCAGGAGTCAAATTTCCGACATTTCAGACATTTTGAAAACTGCAAGGGGGTTTGGGCAAAATATGACCCATCGCCGTTTTCAGTAATTGGCATATTTTCGGTATAAAAAGTCGTAATTTGAAAATGAAAATAGGTGCAGAGAGTAAGAATTCGGCACAAAAATCACGCTCAGGAGTCAAATTTCCGACATTTCAGACATTTTGAAAACTGAGGGGCGGTTTGGGCAAAATATGACCCATCGCCGTTTACAGTAATTGGGATATTTTCGGTATGAAACGTATTAATTTGAAACTGAAAATAGGTGCAGAGAGTCAGAATTCGACTCAAAAATCACGCTCAGGATTCAAATTTCCGACATTTCAGACATTTTAAAACTGCAGGGAGGTTTGGGCAAAATATGACCCATCGCCGTTTTCAGTAATTGGCATATTTTCGGTAAGGAACGTCGTAATTTGAAACTGAAAATAGGTGCAGTGAGTCAGAATTCGGCTGAAAACTCACGTTCAGGAGTCAAATTTCCGACATATCAGACATTTTTAAAACTGCAGGGGGGTTTAGGCAAAATATGACCCATCGCAGTTTTCAGTAATTGGCATATTTTCGGTATAAAAAGTTGTAATTTGAAACTGAAAATAGGTGCAGAGAGTCAGAATTCGGCTCAAAAATCACGCTCAGGAGTCAAATTTCCGACATTTCAGACATTTTTAAAACTGCAGGGCGGTTTGGGCAAAATATGACCCATCGCCGTTTACAGTAATTGGCATATTTTCGGTATGAAACGTCGTAATTTGAAACTGAAAATAGGTGCAGAGAGTCAGAATTCGGCTCAAAAATCACGCTCAGCATTCAAATTTTCGACATTTCAGACATTTTAAAACTGCAGGGGGGTTTGGGCAAAATATGACCCATCGCCGTTTTCAGTAATTGGCATATTTTCGGTATAAAAGGTCGTAATATGAAACTGAAAATAGGTGCAGTGAGTCAGAATTCGGCTCAAAACTCACTCTCAGGAGTCAAATTTCCGACATTTCAGACATTTTGAAAACTGCAGGGGGTTTAGGCAAAATATGACCCATCGCCGTTTTCAGTAATTGGCATATTTTCGGGATAAAAAGTCGTAATTTGAAACTGAAAATAGGTGCAGAGAGTCAGAATTCGGCTCAAAAATCACGCTCAGGAGTCAAATTTCCGACATTTCTGACATTTTAAAAACTGTACGGGGGTTTGGGCAAAATATGACCCATCGCCGTTTTCAGTAATTGGCATATTTTCTGTATAAAAAGTCGTAATTTGAAACTGAAAATAGGTGCAGAGAGTCAGAATTCGGCTCAAAAATCACGCTAAGGAGTCAAATTTCCGACATTTCAGACATTTTAAAACTGCAGGAGGGTTTGGGCAAAATATGACCCATCGCCGTTTTCAGTAATTGGCATTTTTCGGTATGAAACGTCGTAATTTGTAACTGAAAATAGGTGCAGTGAGTCAGAATTCGGCTCAAAACTCACGCTCAGGAGTCAAATTTCCGACATTTCAGACATTTAAAAACTGCAGGGGGGTTTGGGCAAAATATGACCCATCACCGTTTTCAGTAATTGGCATATTTTCGGTATAAAAAGTCGTAATTTGAAACTGAAAATAGGTGCAGAGAATCAGAATTCGGCTCAAAAATCACGCTCAGGAGTCAAATTTCCGACATTTCAGACATTTTGAAAACTGCAAGGGGGTTTGGTCAAAATATGACCCATCGCCATTTACAGTAATTGGCATATTTTCGGTATGAAACGTCGTAATTTGAAACTGAAAAAAGGTGCAGAGAGTCAGAATTCGGCTCAAAAATCGCGCTCAGGAGTCAAATTTCCGACATTTCTGACATTTTAAAAACTGCACGGGGGTTTGGGCAAAATATGACCCATCGCCGTTTTCAGTAATTGGCATATTTTCGGTATAAAAATTCGTAATTTGAAAATGAAAATAGGTGCAGAGAGTCAGAATTCGGCTCAAAAATCACGCTCAGGAGTCAAATTTCCGACATTTCAGACATTTTGAAAACTGCAGGGCGGTTTGGGCAAAATATGACCCATCGCCGTTTACAGTAATTGGGATATTTTCGGTATGAAACGTATTAATTTGAAACTGAAAATAGGTGCAGAGAGTCAGAATTCGACTCAAAAATCACGCTCAGGATTCAAATTTCCGACATTTCAGACATTTTAAAACTGCAGGGAGGTTTGGGCAAAATATGACCCATCGCCGTTTTCAGTAATTGGCATATTTTCGGTATGAAACGTCGTAATTTGAAACTGAAAATAGGTGCAGTGAGTCAGAATTCGGCTCAAAACTCACGTTCAGGAGTCAAATTTCCGACATATCAGACATTTTTAAAACTGCAGGGGGGTTTAGGCAAAATATGACCCATCGCCGTTTTCAGTAATTGGCATATTTTCGGTATAAAAAGTTGTAATTTGAAACTGAAAATAGGTGCAGAGAGTCAGAATTCGGCTCAAAAATCACGCTCAGGAGTCAAATTTCCGACATTTCAGACATTTTTAAAACTGCAGGGCGGTTTGGGCAAAATATGACCCATCGCCGTTTACAGTAATTGGCATATTTTCGGTATGAAACGTCGTAATTTGAAACTGAAAATAGGTGCAGAGAGTCAGAATTCGGCTCAAAAATCACGCTCAGGATTCAAATTTTCGACATTTCAGACATTTTAAAACTGCAGGGGGGTTTGGGCAAAATATGACCCATCGCCGTTTTCAGTAATTGGCATATTTTCGGTATAAAAGGTCGTAATATGAAACTGAAAATAGGTGCAGTGAGTCAGAATTCGGCTCAAAACTCACGCTCAGGAGTCAAATTTCCGACATTTCAGACATTTTGAAAACTGCAGGGGGGTTTAGGCAAAATATGACCCATCGCCGTTTTCAGTAATTGGCATATTTTCGGTATAAAAAGTCGTAATTTGAAACTGAAAATAGGTGCAGAGAGTCAGAATTCGGCTCAAAAATCACGTTCAGGAGTCAAATTTCCGACATTTTTGACATTTTAAAAACTGTACGGGGGTTTGGGCAAAATATGACCCATCGCCGTTTTAAGTAATTGGCATATTTTCGGTATAAAAAGTCGTAATTTGAAACTGAAAATAGGTGCAGAGAGTCAGAATTCGGCTCAAAAATCACGCTAAGGAGTCAAATTTCCGACATTTCAGACATTTTAAAACTGCAGGAGGGTTTGGGCAAAATATGACCCATCGCCGTTTTCAGTAATTGGCATTTTTCGGTATGAAACGTCGTAATTTGTAACTGAAAATAGGTGCAGTGAGTCAGAATTCGGCTCAAAACTCACGCTCAGGAGTCAAATTTCCGACATTTCAGACATTTAAAAACTGCAGGGGGGTTTGGGCAAAATATGACCCATCACCGTTTTCAGTAATTGGCATATTTTCGGTATAAAAAGTCGTAATTTGAAACTGAAAATAGGTGCAGAGACTCAGAATTTGGCTCAAAAATCACGCTCAGGAGTCAAATTTCCGACATTTCAGACATTTTGAAAACTGCAGGGGGGTTTGGGCAAAATATGACCCATCGCCGTTTACAGTAATTGGCATATTTTCGTTGTGAAACGTCGTAATTTGAAACTAAAAATAGGTGCAGAGAGTCAGAATTCGGCTCAAAAATCACGCTCAGGCGTCAAATTTCCGACACGTTTGACATTTTAAAAACTGCACAGGGGTTTGGGCAAAATATGACCCATCGCCGTTTTCAGTAATTGGCATATTTTCGGTATGAAACGTCGTAATTTGTAACTGAAAATAGGTGCAGTGAGTCAAAATTCGGCTCAAAACTCACGCTCAGGAGTCAAATTTCCGACATTTCAGACATTTTGAAAACTGCAGGGGGGTTTAGGCGAAATATGACCCATCGCCGTTTTCAGTAATTGGCATATTTTCGGTATAAAAAGTCGTAATTTGAAACTGAAAATAGGTGCAGAGACTCAGAATTTGGCTCAAAAATCACGCTCAGGAGTCAAATTTCCGACATTTCAGACATTTTGAAAACTGCAGGGGGGTTTGGGCAAAATATGACCCATCGCCGTTTACAGTAATTGGCATATTTTCGTTGTGAAACGTCGTAATATGAAACTGAATATAGGTGCAGAGAGTCAGAATTCGGATACAAAATCACGCTCAGGAGTCAAATTTCCGACATTTCAGACATTTTAAAACTGCAGGGGGGTTTGGGCAAAATATGACTCATCGCCGTTTTCAGTAATTGGCATATTTTCGGTATAAAAGGTCGTAATATGAAACTGAAAATAGGTGCAGTGAGTCAGAATTCGACTCAAAACTCACGCTCAGGAGTCAAATTTCCGACATTTCAGACATTTTTAAAACTGCAGGGGGGTTTAGGCAAAATATGACCCATCGCCGTTTTCAGTAATTGGCATATTTTCGGTATAAAAAGTCGTAATTTGAAACTGAAAATAGGTGCAGAGAGTCAGAATTCGGCTCAAAAATCACGCTCAGGAGTCAAATTTCCGACATTTCAGACATTTTGAAAACTGCAAGGGGGTTTGGTCAAAATATGACCCATCGCCATTTACAGTAATTGGCATATTTTCGGTATGAAACGTCGTAATTTGAAACTGAAAAAAGGTGCAGAGAGTCAGAATTCGGCTCAAAAATCGCGCTCAGGAGTCAAATTTCCGACATTTCTGACATTTTAAAAACTGCACGGGGGTTTGGGCAAAATATGACCCATCGCCGTTTTCAGTAATTGGCATATTTTCGGTATAAAAAGTCGTAATTTGAAACTGAAAATAGGTGCAGAGAGTCAGAATTCGGCTCAAAAATCACGCTAAGGAGTCAAATTTCCGACATTTCAGACATTTTAAAACTGCAGGAGGGTTTGGGCAAAATATGACCCATCGCCGTTTTCAGTAATTGGCATATTTTCGGTATAAAAAGTCGTAATTTGAAACTGAAAATAGGTGCAGAGAGTCAGAATTTGGCTCAAAAATCACGCTCAGGAGTCAAATTTCCGACATTTCAGACATTTTGAAAACTGCAGGGGGGTTTGGGCAAAATATGACCCATCGCCGTTTACAGTAATTGGCATATTTTCGTTGTGAAACGTCGAAATTTGTAACTGAAAATAGGTGCAGTGAGTCAGAATTCGGCTCAAAACTCACGCTCAGGAGTCAAATTTCCGACATTTCAGACATTTAAAAACTGCAGGGGGGTTTGGGCAAAATATGACCCATCGCCGATTTCAGTAATTGGCATATTTTCGGTATAAAAAGTCGTAATTTGAAACTGAAAATAGGTGCAGAGAGTCAGAATTTGGCTCAAAAATCACGCTCAGGAGTCAAATTTCCGACATTTCAGACATTTTGAAAACTGCAGGGGGGTTTGGGCAAAATATGACCCATCGCCGTTTACAGTAATTGGCATATTTTCGTTGTGAAACGTCGTAATTTGAAACTGAAAATAGGTGCAGAGAGTCAGAATTCGGCTCAAAAATCACGCTCAGGAGTCAAATTTCCGACATTTCTGACATTTTAAAAACTGCAGGGGGGTTTGGGCAAAATATGACCCATCGCCGTTTTCAGTAATTGGCATATTTTCGGTATAAAAAGTCGTAATTTGAAACTGAAAATAGGTGCAGAGAGTCAGAATTTGGCTCAAAAATCACGCTCAGGAGTCAAATTTCCGACATTTCAGACATTTTGAAAACTGCAGGGGGGTTTGGGCAAAATATGACCCATCGCCGTTTACAGTAATTGGCATATTTTCGTTGTGAAACGTCGAAATTTGTAACTGAAAATAGGTGCAGTGAGTCAGAATTCGGCTCAAAACTCACGCTCAGGAGTCAAATTTCCGACATTTCAGACATTTAAAAACTGCAGGGGGGTTTGGGCAAAATATGACCCATCGCCGATTTCAGTAATTGGCATATTTTCGGTATAAAAAGTCGTAATTTGAAACTGAAAATAGGTGCAGAGAGTCAGAATTTGGCTCAAAAATCACGCTCAGGAGTCAAATTTCCGACATTTCAGACATTTTGAAAACTGCAGGGGGGTTTGGGCAAAATATGACCCATCGCCGTTTACAGTAATTGGCATATTTTCGTTGTGAAACGTCGTAATTTGAAACTGAAAATAGGTGCAGAGAGTCAGAATTCGGCTCAAAAATCACGCTCAGGAGTCAAATTTCCGACATTTCTGACATTTTAAAAACTGCAGGGGGGTTTGGGCAAAATATGACCCATCGCCGTTTTCAGTAATTGGCATATTTTCGGTATAAAAAGTCGTAATTTGAAACTGAAAATAGGTGCAGAGAGTCAGAATTCGGCTCAAAAATCACGCTCAGGAGTCAAATTTCCGACATTTCAGATATTTTGAAAACTGCAGGGGGGTTTGCGCAAAATATGACCCATCGATGTTTTCAGTAATTGGCATTTTTTCGGTATAAAAATTCGTAATTTGAAACTGAAAATAGGTGCAGAGTCAGAATTCGGATAAAAAATCACGCTCAGGAGTCAAATTAACGGTATTTCAGACATTTTGAAAACTGCAGGTGGGGGGTTTTGGCAAAATATGACCCATCGCCGTTTATAGTAATTGGCATATTTTCGGGATGAAACGTCGAAATTTGAAACTGAAAATAGGTGCAGTGAGTCAGAATTCGGCTCAAAACTCACGCTCAGGAGTCAACTTTCCGACATTTCAGACATTTAAAAACTGCAGGGGGGTTTGGGCAAAATATGACCCATCGCCGTTTTCAGTAATTGGCATATTTTCGGTATAAAAAGTCGTAATTTGAAACTGAAAATAGGTGCAGTGAGTCAGAATTCGGCTCAAAAATCACGCTCAGGAGTCAAATTTCCGACATTTCAGACATTTTGAAAACTGCAGGGGGGTTTGGGCAAAATATGACCCATCGCCGTTTACAGTAATTGGCATATTTTCGTTGTGAAACGTCGTAATTTGAAACTGAAAATAGGTGCAGAGAGTCAGAATTCGGCTCAAAAATCACGCTCAGGAGTCAAATTTCCGACATTTCTGACATTTTAAAAACTGCACAGGGGTTTGGGCAAAATATGACCCATCGCCGTTTTCAGTAATTGGCATATTTTCGGTATAAAAAGTCGTAATTAGAAACTGAAAATAGGTGCAGAGAGTCAGAATTTGGCTCAAAAATCACGCTCAGGAGTCAAATTTCCGACATTTCAGATATTTTGAAAACTGCAGGGGGGTTTGCGCGAAATATGACCCATCGCCGTTTACAGTAATTGGCATATTTTCGGTATAAAAAGTCGTAATTTGAAAGTGAATATAGGTGCAGAGAGTCAGAATTCGGATACAAAATCACGCTCAGGAATCAAATTTCCGACATTTCAGACATTTTGAAAACTGCAGGGGTGTTTGGGCAAAATATGACCCATCGATGTTTTCAGTAATTGGCATTTTTTCGGTATAAAAAGTCGTAATTTGAAACTGAAAATAGGTGCAGAGTCAGAATTCGGATAAAAAATCACGCTCAGGAGTCAAATTAACGGTATTTCAGACATTTTGAAAACTGCAGGTGGGGGGTTTTGGCAAAATATGACCCATCGCCGTTTATAGTAATTGGCATATTTTCGGGATGAAACGTCGAAATTTGAAACTGAAAATAGGTGCAGAGAGTCAGAATTCGGCTCAAAAATCACGCTCAGGAGTCAAATTTCCGACATTTCAAACATTTTGAAAACTGCAGGGGGGTTTGGGCAAAATATGACCCATCGCCGTTTTCAGTAATTGGCATATTTTCGGTATGAAACGTCGAAATTTGTAACTGAAAATAGGTGCAGTGAGTCAGAATTCGGCTCAAAACTCACGCTCAGGAGTCAAATTTCCGACATTTCAGACATTTAAAAACTGCAGGGGGGTTTGGGCAAAATATGACCCATCGCCGTTTTCAGTAATTGGCATATTTTCGGTATAAAAAGTCGTAATTTGAAACTGAAAATAGGTGCAGTGAGTCAGAATTCGGCTCAAAAATCACGCTCAGGAGTCAAATTTCCGACATTTCAGACATTTTGAAAACTGCAGGGGGGTTTGGGCAAAATATGACCCATCGCCGTTTACAGTAATTGGCATATTTTCGTTGTGAAACGTCGTAATTTGAAACTGAAAATAGGTGCAGAGAGTCAGAATTCGGCTCAAAAATCACGCTCAGGAGTCAAATTTCCGACATTTCTGACATTTTAAAAACTGCACAGGGGTTTGGGCAAAATATGACCCATCGCCGTTTTCAGTAATTGGCATATTTTCGGTATAAAAAGTCGTAATTAGAAACTGAAAATAGGTGCAGAGAGTCAGAATTTGGCTCAAAAATCACGCTCAGGAGTCAAATTTCCGACATTTCAGATATTTTGAAAACTGCAGGGGGGTTTGCGCGAAATATGACCCATCGCCGTTTACAGTAATTGGCATATTTTCGTTGTGAAACGTCGTAATTTGAAAGTGAATATAGGTGCAGAGAGTCAGAATTCGGATACAAAATCACGCTCAGGAATCAAATTTCCGACATTTCAGACATTTTGAAAACTGCAGGGGGGTTTGGGCAAAATATGACCCATCGCCGTTTACAGTAATTGGCATATTTTCGTTGTGAAACGTCGAAATTTGTAACTGAAAATAGGTGCAGTGAGTCAGAATTCGGCTCAAAACTCACGCTCAGGAGTCAAATTTCCGACATTTCAGACATTTAAAAACTGCAGGGGGGTTTGGGCAAAATATGACCCATCGCCGATTTCAGTAATTGGCATATTTTCGGTATAAAAAGTCGTAATTTGAAACTGAAAATAGGTGCAGAGAGTCAGAATTTGGCTCAAAAATCACGCTCAGGAGTCAAATTTCCGACATTTCAGACATTTTGAAAACTGCAGGGGGGTTTGGGCAAAATATGACCCATCGCCGTTTACAGTAATTGGCATATTTTCGTTGTGAAACGTCGTAATTTGAAACTGAAAATAGGTGCAGAGAGTCAGAATTCGGCTCAAAAATCACGCTCAGGAGTCAAATTTCCGACATTTCTGACATTTTAAAAACTGCAGGGGGGTTTGGGCAAAATATGACCCATCGCCGTTTTCAGTAATTGGCATATTTTCGGTATAAAAAGTCGTAATTTGAAACTGAAAATAGGTGCAGAGAGTCAGAATTCGGCTCAAAAATCACGCTCAGGAGTCAAATTTCCGACATTTCAGATATTTTGAAAACTGCAGGGGGGTTTGCGCAAAATATGACCCATCGATGTTTTCAGTAATTGGCATTTTTTCGGTATAAAAATTCGTAATTTGAAACTGAAAATAGGTGCAGAGTCAGAATTCGGATAAAAAATCACGCTCAGGAGTCAAATTAACGGTATTTCAGACATTTTGAAAACTGCAGGTGGGGGGTTTTGGCAAAATATGACCCATCGCCGTTTATAGTAATTGGCATATTTTCGGGATGAAACGTCGAAATTTGAAACTGAAAATAGGTGCAGTGAGTCAGAATTCGGCTCAAAACTCACGCTCAGGAGTCAAATTTCCGACATTTCAGACATTTAAAAACTGCAGGGGGGTTTGGGCAAAATATGACCCATCGCCGTTTTCAGTAATTGGCATATTTTCGGTATAAAAAGTCGTAATTTGAAACTGAAAATAGGTGCAGTGAGTCAGAATTCGGCTCAAAAATCACGCTCAGGAGTCAAATTTCCGACATTTCAGACATTTTGAAAACTGCAGGGGGGTTTGGGCAAAATATGACCCATCGCCGTTTACAGTAATTGGCATATTTTCGTTGTGAAACGTCGTAATTTGAAACTGAAAATAGGTGCAGAGAGTCAGAATTCGGCTCAAAAATCACGCTCAGGAGTCAAATTTCCGACATTTCTGACATTTTAAAAACTGCACAGGGGTTTGGGCAAAATATGACCCATCGCCGTTTTCAGTAATTGGCATATTTTCGGTATAAAAAGTCGTAATTAGAAACTGAAAATAGGTGCAGAGAGTCAGAATTTGGCTCAAAAATCACGCTCAGGAGTCAAATTTCCGACATTTCAGATATTTTGAAAACTGCAGGGGGGTTTGCGCGAAATATGACCCATCGCCGTTTACAGTAATTGGCATATTTTCGTTGTGAAACGTCGTAATTTGAAAGTGAATATAGGTGCAGAGAGTCAGAATTCGGATACAAAATCACGCTCAGGAATCAAATTTCCGACATTTCAGACATTTTGAAAACTGCAAGGGTGTTTGGGCAAAATATGACCCATCGATGTTTTCAGTAATTGGCATTTTTTCGGTATAAAAAGTCGTAATTTGAAACTGAAAATAGGTGCAGAGTCAGAATTCGGATAAAAAATCACGCTCAGGAGTCAAATTAACGGTATTTCAGACATTTTGAAAACTGCAGGTGGGGGGTTTTGGCAAAATATGACCCATCGCCGTTTACAGTAATTGGCATATTTTCGGTATGAAACGTCGAAATTTGAAACTGAAAATAGGTGCAGAGAGTCAGAATTCGGCTCAAAAATCACGCTCAGGAGTCAAATTTCCGACATTTCAAACATTTTGAAAACTGCAGGGGGGTTTGGGCAAAATATGACCCATCGCCGTTTTCAGTAATTGGCATATTTTCGGTATGAAACGTCGAAATATGAAACTGAAAATAGGTGCAGAGAGTCAGAATTCGGCTCAAAAATCACGCTGAGGAGTCAAATTTCCGACATTTTGAAAACTGCAGGGGGGTTTGGGCAAAATATGACCCATAGCAGTTTTCAGTAATTGGCATATTTTCGGTATAAAAAGTCGTAATTTGAAACTGAAAATAGGTGCAGAGAGTCAGAATTTGGATAAAAAATCACGCTCAGGAGTCAAATTTCCGACATTTCGGACATTTTAAAAACTGCAGGGGGGTTTAGGCAAAATATGACCCATTGCCGTTTACAGTAATTGGCATATTTTCGGTATGAAACGTCGTAATTTGAAACTGAAAATAGGTGCAGAGTCAGAATTCGGCTCAAAAATCACGCTCAGGAGTCAAATTTCCGACATTTCAGACATTTTAATTAATTAACACTTTCGCGCTCTCGGCGTTCAAAAAAAAATCATACCCCAGATGCTTTCGGCGCTTCGCGCGCCTATGCGGTAAGACCGAAAAAGTGTACACTCTATTGACTGTCTTGACCATAATTGAAGGCTCACGTATTTAAATTTGGTATCACTGTGTTCGCAATAAAATTGTCTATAAGAACATATCTATAAAATGCCGCCAAAGCATAAGGATTGTCAACACCAAATAAAAAACTATTCAGATCATTAGCCGAGAGCGCCAAACAGCAACAAAATGTTTCCACTCTCTTAATGGTTGCGAAGCCTACATTTGTCCTACATCGCTAATTGTGATATCATTAGAATTGCAATAAAATTCTCTACACGGACATATGCATATAAATATAGATTCAATGTCGTAGCCCACCCAAAACAGTGTGGGAAGTGGCCGAAGTGTTACCCGCGGCGGCATATCGGCGAAACTCGCTCTGAAAAGTGTATATTCAATTCACTGTCCTGACATTATTTGTCGATGTATGTATTTCATTTTTGTTCCAATGTGCTCGCAATAGAGTGTTCTATAAGAACATAAGTATTAAACGTCACATAAGGATGCGTTCGACCGGCAACATTTATAAAAACTACGTCGATTATACTCGTCGTGTCAATAATACAATTGTTTTACCACGATGATTCACTGTCACGGCGTTTTCTTTATTAAGCTGTTCGGCTTTTAGAAAAAATGTTAATTTCATGGCAAACATTTGTAAACTATTCCCAAGTTGATCGGATAATAAATGGATTTTATACAAATATTTTTGCTCGTGACTCCCGAGAGGGGCACGCGTGCGGTGTGATTAATAATATTCGTGACAACGACGGTCTGCAGGAATGCGCCAAAGTGTTTAAAAACAGCAGGGGGGTTTGGGCAAAATATGACCCATCGTTGTTTTCAGTAATTGGCATATTTTCGGTATGAAAAGTCGTAATTTGAAACTGAAAATAGGTGCAGAGAGTCAGAATTCGGCTCAAAAATCACGCTCAGGAGTCAAATTTCCGACATTTCAGACATTTTGAAAACTGCAGGGGGGTTTGGGCAAAATATGACCCATCGCCGTTTACAGTAATTGGCATATTTTCGGTATGAATCGTCGTAATTTGAAACTGAAAATAGGTGCAGAGAGTCAGAATTCGGCTCAAAAATCACGTTCAGGAGTCAAATTTCAGACATTTTAATACACTTTCGTGCTCTTGGCGTTCAAAAAATATCATACCCCAGATGCTTTCGGCGCTTCGCGCGCCTATGCGGTAAGACCGAAAAAGTGTACACTCTTTTGACTGTCCTGACAACAATTGAAGGCGCACGTATTTAAATTTGGTATCACTGTGTTCGCAATAAAATTGTCTATAAGAACATATCTATAAAATGCTGGCAAAGCATAAGGATTATCAACACCAAATAAAAAACTATTCAGATCACTAACCCAGAGGGCCAAACAGCAACAAAATGTTAAAACTCTATTAATGGTTGCGAAGCCTACAGTTGTCCTACATCGATAATTGTGGTATCATTGGAATCGCAATAAAATTTTCTACACGGACATATGCATATAAATATAGATTCAATGTCATAGCCAACCCAAAACAGTGTGGGAAGTGGCCGAAGTTTTACCCGCGGCGGCATATCGGCGAAACTCGCTTTGAAAAGTGTATATTCAATTCACTGTCCTGACATTATTTGTCGATATATGTATTTCATTTTTGTACCAATGTGCTCGCAATAGAATGTTCTATAAGAACATAAGTATTAAAGGTCACATAAGGATGCGTTTGACCGGCAACATATATAAAAACTACGTCGATTATACTCGTCGTGTCAATAATACAATTGTTTTACCACGATGATTAACTGCCACGCCGTTTTCTTTATTAGGCTGTTCGGCTATTAGAGAAAACGAAAATTTCTTGGCAAACATTTGTAAACTATTCCCAAGTTGATCGGATAATAAATGGATTTTATACAAATATTTTTGTTCGTGACTCCCGAGAGGGGCACGCGTGCGGTGTGATTAATAATATTGGTGACAACGACGGTCTGCAGGAATGCGCCAAAGTGTTTAAAAACTGCAGGGGGGTTTGGGCAAAATATGACCCATCGTCGTTTTCAGTAATTGGCATATTTCCGCTATGAAAAGTCGTAACTTAAAACTGAAAATAGGTGCAGAGAGTCAGAATTCGGCTCAAAAATCACGCTGAGGAGTCAAATTTCCGACATTTTGAAAACTGCAGGGGGGTTTGGGCAAAATATGACCCATAGCAGTTTTCAGTAATTGGCATATTTTCGGTATGAAACGTCGAAATTTGTAACTGAAAATAGGTGCAGTGAGTCAGAATTCGGCTCAAAACTCTCGCTCAGGAGTCAAATTTCCGACATTTCAGACATTTAAAAACTGCAGGGGGGTTTGGGCAAAATATGACCCATCGCCGTTTTCAGTAATTGGCATATTTTCGGTATAAAAAGTCGTAATTTGAAACTGAAAATAGGTGCAGATGTAACGGGGGGTGGGGGGAAATAGCTCTATCTTGTCCATTATTCCACCCCCCAGTTAACTAACGAGGCCGGGGGAAACAGCTCTCTCTAGTCCGTTATCCCGTCCCCAGTTAGCTAACTATTCTAGAGCACCTCCAGAGTTCCTAAGGCAACCTCTCTCGTTCAACACCTTGTAACCTAGGTATTTGACTACCTAGGTGCTAAGACTACAAGGCGCCGTCACTTGATCAGTTACCCGAAACTCCAGAGAGAACTCTAGAATACTGAATCATTGCCACAAACGTATAAGAGAAAACGAGAGGAAAGAAATGAATAGTGAAGTAATTAGTGAGGGCTTGGGGGTGAGAGGGAGAGAGGTGGGAGGAGCGAGGAGGGTCATTAGTTGAAAGTGAGAGTTTAGAGAGGGGGTGGAGGGAGAGGTGTAGATAGGTAGAAGTAGAAGAGTAGATAGTAGAAGTAGAAGAGTAGATAGAAGACGAAATGCTGCCACCATCCATTCATGATCATTACATCCAAGACAAGGAATGGAACTTGCCTGTATCACAAAATTCTCAAAGGATGTTATCATGAGTTCATTATTAGTATGTTCCCTCTGTACCATGTATCAACTCCAAACATGTACTCATTTATATCATGAACCCAGTAACCACAGAGGCTTTCTCAAATCCTCAACTCAAAGCTCTAGGGAACAAAGTTAAACACAATTTAAATAATAAATTCATAATTATATTTCCCATGAAGTATCATAATTTAGCAATTCAATTAAAATGTTCCAGTTGAATATTTAAAGTGAGTCATCCTCCAAGAATCTGAGAACCCTACAACTTGACTGCCCCTGATCATCACACAACACTTGTAAAACACGACAAGTCACCTTACTGTTCACTCACCAAGTGTCTCTGCCTATAGCTGGATAGAGGGGGGGGGGGTCTGTAGTTGACAGAGACTCCCGCCCTGCCGGCCGACAGCCTTCCTGCTAGGCCGTCTCTTCTGCAATCCTGACTGCCGTTCTGTCTGTTAATGCCTTATGCTGGATAGCTCTCCGAGTTTATATTGGGGAACCTAGTAGCTAACTCCGCCCACAAGTAGATAGCCTCCGGCACTACCAAGCCACTCCTTAAACGTCGGCATGTTTGAAGGCTACCCGGCTCCAATTATACGCTTAGCGGAAGCAAGGTGAAATTCTCATGATCTGACCTCAGGTCACTTGGGGTCGTTAACGGTTAGAGGAGTGAGATCTCAGGCAGACAACTGGCGCCTCTCCGATCCTTGTCTGTGACTCATGTACTCTATGTATGTATTAACCTAAACCAAACACTTTTACAGTGTTACATCTCCCCTTCTCCCCGAAAATAAAGTTTTTGCAACACTGCTAAAGCAAGCTAGCTGTGTGCGACAACTTTATTAACGAAAAGAATACATCCTAGCTAAACAAATATACATCATCCTACTCTAAAAAAATGAAATATGTAGACAGACGTCCATTGTCTCTGGCTGGGCGACGTCACTGCTTGGTCTTGTAGATAATCCTGTACCACATTTCTTCAACACAACTGCCTCCGTCGCTTCTCCGTCGTTAACGCACAACAACCCTTGGTCAACCCGAAAGCCGTTACTACTTGAACTGCGCACAGGACCGTGGAATTCGGTTGTCCCAGCTGATCTGTAATTGGCCCTACGTCAGTCACCATGAGAGACGTATATTGGGGTTCTTCACAGCTATAGGGACTACAAGTTTCGAGACCTCCATATAGTTGCCAACAGTAGAAATCCCATCCTACTCTTCTTCCTCCCTGTTGCTCCAGCACGCCTCCTTCAGAGAGCTACTTCTGACAGCCACATCAAGTCCGCATGACACAGGAAGAATCACTCAACAGAGCAACATGCTTGTAGGAGGGGCGGCCAGTTAAGGCAAACGATCCTGTCTTGCAATTACGCTCCATGCAATGATGCTGATACCAGCAAGGGACACGAGGCATCGTGTCTCACTCAGCTTGTCTTATCTTCTTTCTTCTCTCTTCTTTCTTCTCTCTTCCTTCTTCTCTCTTCTTTCTTCTCTCTTCTTTCTTCTCTCTTCCTCCTCCCATGGGTCTTTGACAAGCGACCTGGGGTCCATTGGGGTCCGTCCTGGGTAGACCGATGTCGGTGGGACAGACTGGAGTCGTTGTTCCTCTTCCATCTTTACTGGGTCGTCTGGGTTCGTCTGCAGAACGACCTGGGGTCCACTGGGGTCCGTCCGTCTTGGGGTCCACTGGGGTCCGTCCGTCCTGGGGTCCATCCTGGGTAGACCAATGTTGACCGACCGAGAGGGCTGCATCTTGGGGTCCCCTGGGGTGGTGATGGTGGTGGAGCCATGACCTCCAGGTAGTGGGCTGGTCGTGGTGGTGGTGATAAACGCCCCTGAGTGTGGTACACAGCAGCCGTCTCCCTCTTCTGTATATGCGTCGCGCCTCTCCTCTGGCTCCCACCTGTGAATTGAACATAAAGGCGACAATACCCGTGTTCCATGCTGTTGTGTGACCCTGTAGTTTGTATAGGGTTTACACAGTCCAGTTATACCGCTCTCCTCCTGGCAACAACTACACTTAAATTTTTTTTTAAAAATAATCCAATTAACTCTGAATGATACTGACTTGGTGGAACATAAGACAGTAACAGAGGAAAGTTAGAGAAGAGAGAATAAGGTCATCACTACTTTTAACTTGTCACAAAAAAAAATCAAAACTAATAGACAAAACACTAGCCTAAACTTAACTGTACCGTTCCTAATCTTAAGTACATAATTAACCATTACTCCCACCCTTAACCTACAGCCACCTACGTGACCCAGAGTGTCTCCCTAGCATCTCCGCCGTTCAACAACTCCAAACTGTTGTCACCCCTGTGACCAGACTATCTAACGTCGAGCGTCCCCAACGTGAAGTCTACTGACATACTAAGCCTCCCCCTAGCATGCTGTACAATACCAGTACACCTCGGGTTATTGCGTTCAAATGGAGTAAAACAGTCGATCGCAATAATCTGAGCAGAACCACTACTTAAAAACTACACCTGCCACTCCCCACTGACCTGGAGACCAGCGGTGGCTGGGTGTCCCCGTGGGACATGCGAGTTCACCTGTCACACTCAGGTGACCTCCCCTACCCACCAACCGCTAAGTTCCCAAATCACCAAATCTTATCACTAACATTAATCACTACACACGCAAGTTCTGGAGAACATTCCCTGAACACCACAAAACTCACAAAATCACTAAACCACAACACTAGAGAATCACTATCTCCTAGCCTGAAAAAAACTCGCTAAATCGCGAAAGTAAAACACCTGTCAAGATCTCCCTGATAGCGCCTGAGCGGCAAAAGACACGTGGGACTGAACAATGTTAAAAGAACACCAACTACCTACAACATTGTTCAACACCGCTGCCATCATTGTAACGGGGGGTGGGGGGAAATAGCTCTATCTTGTCCATTATTCCACCCCCCAGTTAACTAACGAGGCCGGGGGAAACAGCTCTCTCTAGTCCGTTATCCCGTCCCCAGTTAGCTAACTATTCTAGAGCACCTCCAGAGTTCCTAAGGCAACCTCTCTCGTTCAACACCTTGTAACCTAGGTATTTGACTACCTAGGTGCTAAGACTACAAGGCGCCGTCACTTGATCAGTTACCCGAAACTCCAGAGAGAACTCTAGAATACTGAATCATTGCCACAAACGTATAAGAGAAAACGAGAGGAAAGAAATGAATAGTGAAGTAATTAGTGAGGGCTTGGGGGTGAGAGGGAGAGAGGTGGGAGGAGCGAGGAGGGTCATTAGTTGAAAGTGAGAGTTTAGAGAGGGGGTGGAGGGAGAGGTGTAGATAGGTAGAAGTAGAAGAGTAGATAGTAGAAGTAGAAGAGTAGATAGAAGACGAAATGCTGCCACCATCCATTCATGATCATTACATCCAAGACAAGGAATGGAACTTGCCTGTATCACAAAATTCTCAAAGGATGTTATCATGAGTTCATTATTAGTATGTTCCCTCTGTACCATGTATCAACTCCAAACATGTACTCATTTATATCATGAACCCAGTAACCACAGAGGCTTTCTCAAATCCTCAACTCAAAGCTCTAGGGAACAAAGTTAAACACAATTTAAATAATAAATTCATAATTATATTTCCCATGAAGTATCATAATTTAGCAATTCAATTAAAATGTTCCAGTTTAATATTTAAAGTGAGTCATCCTCCAAGAATCTGAGAACCCTACAACTTGACTGCCCCTGATCATCACACAACACTTGTAAAACACGACAAGTCACCTTACTGTTCACTCACCAAGTGTCTCTGCCTATAGCTGGATAGAGGGGGGGGGGGGTCTGTAGTTGACAGAGACTCCCGCCCTGCCGGCCGACAGCCTTCCTGCTAGGCCGTCTCTTCTGCAATCCTGACTGCCGTTCTGTCTGTTAATGCCTTATGCTGGATAGCTCTCCGAGTTTATATTGGGGAACCTAGTAGCTAACTCCGCCCACAAGTAGATAGCCTCCGGCACTACCAAGCCACTCCTTAAACGTCGGCATGTTTGAAGGCTACCCGGCTCCAATTATACGCTTAGCGGAAGCAAGGTGAAATTCTCATGATCTGACCTCAGGTCACTTGGGGTCGTTAACGGTTAGAGGAGTGAGATCTCAGGCAGACAACTGGCGCCTCTCCGATCCTTGTCTGTGACTCATATACTCTATGTATGTATTAACCTAAACCAAACACTTTTACAGTGTTACACAGAGAGTCAGAATTTGGCTCAAAAATCACGCTCAGGAGTCAAATTTCCGACATTTTAGACATTTTGAAAACTGCAGGGGGGTTTAGGCAAAATATGACCCATCGCCGTTTACAGTAATTGGCATATTTTCGTTGTGAAACGTCGTAATTTGAAACTGAAAATAGGTGCAAAGAGTCAGAATTCGGCTCAAAAATCACGCTCAGGAGTCAAATTTCCGACATTTCTGACATTTTAAAAACTGCACAGGGGTTTGGGCAAAATATGACCCATCGCCGTTTTCAGTAAATGGCATATTTTCCGTATAAAAAGTCGTAATTTGAAACTGAAAATAGGTGCAGAGTCAGAATTCGGCTCAAAAATCACGCTCAGGAGTCAAATTTCCGACATTTCAGATATTTTGAAAACTGCAGGGGGGTTTTCGCAAAATATGACCCATCGCCGTTTACAGTAATTGGCATATTTTCGTTGTGAAACGTCGTAATTTGAAACTGAATATAGGTACAGAGAGTCAGAATTCGGATACAAAATCACGCTCAGGAGTCAAATTTCCGACATTTCAGACATTTTGAAAACTGCAGGGGTGTTTGGGCAAAATATGACCCATCGATGTTTTCAGTAATTGGCATTTTTTCGGTATAAAAAGTCGTAATTTGAAACTGAAAATAGGTGCAGAGTCAGAATTCGGATAAAAAATCACGCTCAGGAGTCAAATTAACGGTATTTCAGACATTTTGAAAACTGCAGGTGGGGGGTTTTGGCAAAATATGACCCATCGCCGTTTACAGTAATTGGCATATTTTCGGTATGAAACGTCGAAATTTGAAACTGAAAATAGGTGCAGAGAGTCAAAATTCGGCTCAAAAACCACGCTCAGGAGTCAAATTTCCGACATTTCAAACATTTTAAAAACGGCAGGGGGGTTTGGGCAAAATATGACCCATCGCCGTTTTCAGTAATTGGCATATTTTCGGTATGAAACGTCGAAATTTGAAACTGAAAATAGGTGCAGAGAGTCAGAATTCGGCTCAAAAATCACGCTCAGGAGTCAAATTTCCGACATTTCAGACATTTTGAAAACTGCAGGGGGGGTTTGGGCAAAATATGACCCATCGCCGTTTTCAGTAATTGGCATATTTTCGGTATAAAAAGTCGTAACTTGAAACTGAAAACAGGTGAAGAGAGTCAGAATTCGGCTCAAAAATCACGCTCAGGAGTCAAATTTCCGACATTTCAGACATTTTAATACACTTTCGTGCTCTTGGCGTTAAAAAAAAAATCATACCCCAGATGCTTTAGGTGCTTCGCGCGCCTATGCGGTAAGACCGAAAAAGTGTACACTCCTTTGACTGTCCTGACAATAATTGAAGGCGCACGTATTTAAATTTGGTATCCCTGTGTTCGCAATAAAATTGTCTATAAGAACATATCTATAAAAGGCCGCCAAAGCATAAGGATTATCAACACCAAATATAAAACTATTCAGATCACTAGCCGAGAGGGCCAAACAGCAACAAAATGTTAAAACTCTATTAATGGTTGCGAAGCCTACAGTTGTTCTACATCGATAATTGTGGTATCATTGGAATCGCAATAAAATTTTCTACACGGACATATGCATATAAATATAGATTCTATGTCGTAGCCCACCCAAAACAGTGTGGGAAGTGATCGAAGTGTTACCCGCGGCGGCATATCGGCGAAACTCGCTTTGAAAAGTGTATATTCAATTCACTGTCCTGACATTATTTGTCGATGTATGTATTTCATTTTTGTACCAATGTGCTCGCAATAGAATGTTCTGTAAGAACATAAGTATTAAAGGTCACATAAGGATGCGTTCGACCGGCAACATATATAAAAACTACGTCGATTATACTCGTCGTGTCAATAATACAATTGTTTTACCACGATGATTCACTGCCACGCCGATTTCTTTATTAAGCTGTTCGGCTATTAGAAAAAACGTAAAGTTCATGGCAAACATATGTAAACTATTCCTAAGTTGATCGGATAATAAATGGATTTTATACAAATATTTTTGCTCGTGACTCCCGAGAGGGGCACGCGTGCGGTGTGATTAATAATATTCATGACAACGACGGTCTGCAGGAATGCGCCAAAGTGTTTAAAAACTGCAGGGGGGTTTGGGCAAAATATGACCCATCGTCGTTTTCAGTAATTGGCATACTTTCGGTATGAAAAGTCGTAATTTGAAACTGAAAATAGGTGAAGAGAGTCAGAATTCGGCTCAAAAATCACGCTCAGGCGTCAAATTTCCGACATTTCAGACATTTTGAAAACTGCAGGGGGGTTTGGGCAAAATATGACCCATCGCCGTTTTCAGTAATTGGCATATTTTCGGTATAAAAAGTCGTAATTTGAAACTGAAAATAGGTGCAGAGAGTCAGAATTTGGATAAAAAATCACGCTCAGGAGTCAAATTTCCGACATTTCAGACATTTTGAAAACTGCAGGGGGGTTTGGTCAAAATATGACCCATCGCCATTTACAGTAATTGGCATATTTTCGGTATGAAACGTCGTAATTTGAAACTGAAAAAAGGTGCAGAGAGTCAGAATTCGGCTCAAAAATCACGCTCAGGAGTCAAATTTCCGACATTTCTGACATTTGAAAAACTGCACGGGGGTTTGGGCAAAATATGACCCATCGCCGTTTTCAGTAATTGGCATATTTTCGGTATAAAAAGTCGTAATTTGAAACTGAAAATAGGTGCAGAGAGTCAGAATTCGGCTCAAAAATCACGTTAAGGAGTCAAATTTCCGACATTTCAGACATTTTAAAACTGCAGGAGGGTTTGGGCACAATATGACCCATCGCCGTTTTCAGTAATTGGCATATTTTCGGTATGAAACGTCGAAATTTGTAACTGAAAATAGGTGCAGTGAGTCAGAATTCGGCTCAAAACGCTCGCTCAGGAGTCAAATTTCCGATATTTCAGACATATAAAAACTGCAGGGGGGGTTTGGGCAAAATATGACCCATCGCCGTTTTCAGTAATTGGCATATTTTCGGTATAAAAAGTCGTAATTTGAAACTGAAAATAGGTGCAGAGAGTCAGAATTTGGCTCAAAAATCACGCTCAGGAGTCAAATTTCCGACATTTTAGACATTTTGAAAACTGCAGGGGGGTTTAGGCAAAATATGACCCATCGCCGTTTACAGTAATTGGCATATTTTCGTTGTGAAACGTCGTAATTTGAAACTGAAAATAGGTGCAAAGAGTCAGAATTCGGCTCAAAAATCACGCTCAGGAGTCAAATTTCCGACATTTCTGACATTTTAAAAACTGCACAGGGGTTTGGGCAAAATATGACCCATCGCCGTCTTCAGTAAATGGCATATTTTCCGTATAAAAAGTCGTAATTTGAAACTGAAAATAGGTGCAGAGTCAGAATTCGGCTCAAAAATCACGCTCAGGAGTCAAATTTCCGACATTTCAGATATTTTGAAAACTGCAGGGGGGTTTTCGCAAAATATGACCCATCGCCGTTTACAGTAATTGGCATATTTTCGTTGTGAAACGTCGTAATTTGAAACTGAATATAGGTACAGAGAGTCAGAATTCGGATACAAAATCACGCTCAGGAGTCAAATTTCCGACATTTCAGACATTTTGAAAACTGCAGGGGTGTTTGGGCAAAATATGACCCATCGATGTTTTCAGTAATTGGCATTTTTTCGGTATAAAAAGTCGTAATTTGAAACTGAAAATAGGTGCAGAGTCAGAATTCGGATAAAAAATCACGCTCAGGAGTCAAATTAACGGTATTTCAGACATTTTGAAAACTGCAGGTGGGGGGTTTTGGCAAAATATGACCCATCGCTGTTTACAGTAATTGGCATATTTTCGGTATGAAACGTCGAAATTTGAAACTGAAAATAGGTGCAGAGAGTCAGAATTCGGCTCAAAAACCACGCTCAGGAGTCAAATTTCCGACATTTCAAACATTTTAAAAACTGCAGGGGGGTTTGGGCAAAATATGACCCATCGCCGTTTTCAGTAATTGGCATATTTTCGGTATGAAACGTCGAAATTTGAAACTGAAAATAGGTGCAGAGAGTCAGAATTCGGCTCAAAAATCACGCTCAGGAGTCAAATTTCCGACATTTCAGACATTTTGAAAACTGCAGGGGGGGTTTGGGCAAAATATGGCCCATCGCCGTTTTCAGTAATTGGCATATTTTCGGTATAAAAAGTCGTAATTTGAAACTGAAAATAGGTGCAGAGAGTCAGAATTCGGCTCAAAAATCACGTTAAGGAGTCAAATTTCCGACATTTCAGACATTTTAAAACTGCAGGAGGGTTTGGGCACAATATGACCCATCGCCGTTTTCAGTAATTGGCATATTTTCGGTATGAAACGTCGAAATTTGTAACTGAAAATAGGTGCAGTGAGTCAGAATTCGGCTCAAAACGCTCGCTCAGGAGTCAAATTTCCGATATTTCAGACATATAAAAACTGCAGGGGGGGTTTGGGCAAAATATGACCCATCGCCGTTTTCAGTAATTGGCATATTTTCGGTATAAAAAGTCGTAATTTGAAACTGAAAATAGGTGCAGAGAGTCAGAATTTGGCTCAAAAATCACGCTCAGGAGTCAAATTTCCGACATTTTAGACATTTTGAAAACTGCAGGGGGGTTTAGGCAAAATATGACCCATCGCCGTTTACAGTAATTGGCATATTTTCGTTGTGAAACGTCGTAATTTGAAACTGAAAATAGGTGCAAAGAGTCAGAATTCGGCTCAAAAATCACGCTCAGGAGTCAAATTTCCGACATTTCTGACATTTTAAAAACTGCACAGGGGTTTGGGCAAAATATGACCCATCGCCGTCTTCAGTAAATGGCATATTTTCCGTATAAAAAGTCGTAATTTGAAACTGAAAATAGGTGCAGAGTCAGAATTCGGCTCAAAAATCACGCTCAGGAGTCAAATTTCCGACATTTCAGATATTTTGAAAACTGCAGGGGGGTTTTCGCAAAATATGACCCATCGCCGTTTACAGTAATTGGCATATTTTCGTTGTGAAACGTCGTAATTTGAAACTGAATATAGGTACAGAGAGTCAGAATTCGGATACAAAATCACGCTCAGGAGTCAAATTTCCGACATTTCAGACATTTTGAAAACTGCAGGGGTGTTTGGGCAAAATATGACCCATCGATGTTTTCAGTAATTGGCATTTTTTCGGTATAAAAAGTCGTAATTTGAAACTGAAAATAGGTGCAGAGTCAGAATTCGGATAAAAAATCACGCTCAGGAGTCAAATTAACGGTATTTCAGACATTTTGAAAACTGCAGGTGGGGGGTTTTGGCAAAATATGACCCATCGCTGTTTACAGTAATTGGCATATTTTCGGTATGAAACGTCGAAATTTGAAACTGAAAATAGGTGCAGAGAGTCAGAATTCGGCTCAAAAACCACGCTCAGGAGTCAAATTTCCGACATTTCAAACATTTTAAAAACTGCAGGGGGGTTTGGGCAAAATATGACCCATCGCCGTTTTCAGTAATTGGCATATTTTCGGTATGAAACGTCGAAATTTGAAACTGAAAATAGGTGCAGAGAGTCAGAATTCGGCTCAAAAATCACGCTCAGGAGTCAAATTTCCGACATTTCAGACATTTTGAAAACTGCAGGGGGGGTTTGGGCAAAATATGGCCCATCGCCGTTTTCAGTAATTGGCATATTTTCGGTATAAAAAGTCGTAACTTGAAACTGAAAACAGGTGAAGAGAGTCAGAATTCGGCTCAAAAATCACGCTCAGGAGTCAAATTTCCGACATTTCAGACATTTTAATACACTTTCGTGCTCTTGGCGTTAAAAAAAAATCATACCCCAGATGCTTTAGGTGCTTCGCGCGCCTATGCGGTAAGACCGAAAAAGTGTACACTCCTTTGACTGTCCTGACAATAATTGAAGGCGCACGTATTTAAATTTGGTATCCCTGTGTTCGCAATAAAATTGTCTATAAGAACATATCTATAAAAGGCCGCCAAAGCATAAGGATTATCAACACCAAATAAAAAACTATTCAGATCACTAGCCGAGAGGGCCAAACAGCAACAAAATGTTAAAACTCTATTAATGGTTGCGAAGCCTACAGTTGTCCTACATCGATAATTGTGGTATCATTGGAATCGCAATAAAATTTTCTACACGGACATATGCATATAAATATAGATTCAATGTCGTAGCCAACCCAAAACAGTGTGGGAAGTGGCCGAAGTTTTACCCGCGGCGGCATATCGGCGAAACTCGCTTTGAAAAGTGTATATTCAATTCACTGTCCTGACATTATTTGTCGATATATGTATTTCATTTTTGTACCAATGTGCTCGCAATAGAATGTTCTATAAGAACATAAGTATTAAAGGTCACATAAGGATGCGTTTGACCGGCAACATATATAAAAACTACGTCGATTATACTCGTCGTGTCAATAATACAATTGTTTTACCACGATGATTCACAACATGCCGTTTTCTTTAATAAGCTGTTCGGCTATTAGAGAAAACAAAAATTTCTTGGCAAACATTTGTAAACTATTCCCAAATTGATCGGATAATAAATGGATTTTATACAAATATTTTTGTTCGTGACTCCCGAGAGGGGCACGCGTGCGGTGTGATTAATAATATTGGTGACAACGACGGTCTGCAGGAATGCGCCAAAGTGTTTAAAAACTGCAGGGGGGTTTGGCCAAAATATGACCCATCGTCGTTTTCAGTAATTGGCATATTTTCGGTATGAAAAATCGTAACTTAAAACTGAAAATAGGTGCAGAGAGTCAGAATTCGGCTCAAAAATCACGCTGAGGAGTCAAATTTCCGACATTTTGAAAACTGCAGGGGGGTTTGGGCAAAATATGACCCATAGCAGTTTTCAGTAATTGGCATATTTTCGGTATAAAAAGTCGTAATTTGAAACTGAAAATAGGTGCAGAGAGTCAGAATTTGGATAAAAAATCACGCTCAGGAGTCAAATTTCCGACATTTCGGACATTTTAAAAACTGCAGGGGGGTTTAGGCAAAATATGACCCATTGCCGTTTACAGTAATTGGCATATTTTCGGTATGAAACGTCGTAATTTGAAACTGAAAATAGGTGCAGAGTCAGAATTCGGCTCAAAAATCACGCTCAGGAGTCAAATTTCCTACATTTCAGACATTTTAATCAATTAAAACTTTCGCGCTCTCAGCGCTCAAAAAAAAATCATACCCCAGATGTTTTCGGTGCTTCGCGCGCCTATGCGGTAAGACCGAAAAAGTGTACACTCTTTTGACTGTCCTGACAATAATTGAAGGCGCACGTATTTAAATTTGGTATCACTGTGTTCGCAATAAAATTGTCTATAAGAACATATCTATAAAATGCCGCCAAAGCATAAGGATTATCAATACTAAATATAAAACTATTCAGATCACTAGCCGAGAGCGCCAAACAGCAACAAAATGTTTCCAGTCTCTTAATGGTTGCGAAGCCTACTGTTGTCCTACTTCGCTAATTGTGGTATCATTGGAATCGCAATAACATTCTCTACACGGACATATGCATATAAATATAGATTCAATGTCGTAGCCCACCCAAAACAGTGTGGGAAGTGGTCGAAGTGTTACCCGCGGCGGCATATCGGCGAAACTCGCTCTGAAAAGTGTATATTCAATTCACTGTCCTGACATTATTTGTCTATGTATGTATTTCATTTTTGTACCAATGTGCTCGCAATAGAATGTTCTATAAGAATATAAGTATTAAAGGTCACATAAGGATGCGTTCGACCGGCAACATATATAAAAACTACGTCGATTATACGCGTCGTGTGAATAATACAATTGTTTTACCACGATGATTCACTGCCACGCCGTTGTCTTTATTAAGCTGTTCGGCTATTAGAAAAAACGTAAATTTCATGGCAAACATATGTAAACTATTCCCAGGTTGATCGGATAATAAATGGATTTTATACAAATATTTTTGCTCGTGACTCCCGAGAGGAGCACGCGTGCGGTGTGATTAATAATATTCGTGACAACGACGGTCTGCAGGAATGCGCCAAAGTGTTTAAAAACAGCAGGGGGGTTTGGGCAAAATATGACCCATCGTTGTTTTCAGTAATTGGCATATTTTCGGTATGAAAAGTCGTAATTTGAAACTGGAAATAGGTGCAGAGAGTCAGAATTCGGCTCAAAAATCACGCTCAGGAGTCAAATTTCCGACATTTCCGACATTTTAAAAACTACAGGGGGGTTTAGGCAAAATATGACCCATCGCCGTTTTGAGTAATTGGCATATTTTCGGTATGAAACGTCGTAATTTAAAACTGAAAATAGGTGCAGAGAGTCAGAATTCGGCTCAAAAATCACGCTCAGGAGTCAAATTTCCGACATTTCAGACATTTTAATTAATTAACACTTTCGCGCTCTCGGCGCTCAAAAAAAAATCATACCCCAGACGCTTTCGGCGCTTCGCGCGCCTATGCGGTAAGACCGAAAAAGTGTACACTCTATTGACTCTCTTGGCCATAATTGAAGGCGCACGTATTTAAATTTGGTATAACTGTGTTCGCAATAAAATTGGCTATAAGAACATATCTATAAAATGCCGCCAAAGCATACGGATTGTCAACACCAAATAAAAAACTATTCAGATCACTAGCCGAGAGCGCCAAACAGCAACAAAATGTTTCCACTCTCTTAATGGTTGCGAAGCCTACATTTGTCCTACATCGCTAATTGTGATATCATTGGAATTGCAATAAAATTCTCTACACGGACATATGCATATAAATATAGATTCAATGTCGTAGCCCACCCAAAACAGTGTGGGAAGTGGCCGAAGTGTTACCCGCGGCGGCATATCGGCGAAACTCGCTTTGAAAAGTGTATATTCAATTCACTGCCCTGACATTATTTGTCGATGTATGTATTTCATTTTTGTACCAATGTGCTCGCAATAGAATGTTCTATAAGAACATAAGTATTAAACGTCACATAAGGATGCGTTCGACCGGCAACATTTATAAAAACTACGTCGATTATACTCGTCGAGTCAATAATACAATTGACATAATACAATTGTTTTACAATAATACAATTGTTTTACCACGATGATTCACTGTCACGGCGTTTTCTTTATTAAGCTGTTCGGCTTTTAGAAAAAATGTTAATTTCATGGCAAACATTTGTAAACTATTCCCAAGTTGATCGGATAATAAATGGATTTTATACAAATATTTTTGCTCATGACTCCCGAGAGGGGCACGCGTGCGGTGTGATTAATAATATTCGTGACAACGACGGTCTGCAGGAATGCGCCAAAGTGTTTAAAAACAGCAGGGGGGTTTGGGCAAAATATGACCCATCGTTGTTTTCAGTAATTGGCATATTTTCGGTATGAAAAGTCGTAATTTGAAACTGAAAATAGGTGCAGAGAGTCAGAATTCGGCTCAAAAATCACGCTCAGGAGTCAAATTTCCGACATTTCAGACATATTGAAAACTGCAGGGGGGGTTTGGGCAAAATATGACCCATCGCCGTTTTCAGTAATTGGCATATTTTCGGTATAAAAAGTAGTAATTTGAAACTGAAAATAGGTGCAGAGAGTCAGAATTTGGATAAAAAATGACGCTCAGGAGTCAAATTTCCGACATTTCAGACATTTTGAAAACTGCAGGGGGGTTTGGGCAAAATATGACCCATCGCCGTTTACAGTAATTGGCATATTTTCGGTATGAAACGTCGTAATTTGAAACTGAAAATAGGTGCAGAGAGTCAGAATTCGGCTCAAAAATCACGCTCAGGAGTCAAATTTCCGACATTTCAGACATTTTAATACACTTTCGTGCTCTTGGCGTTCAAAAAAATATCATACCCCAGATGCTTTAGGCGCTTCGCGCGCCTATGCGGTAAGACCGAAAAAGTGTTCACTCTTTTGACTGTCCTGACAATAATTGAAGGCGCACGTATTTAAATTTGGTATCACTGTGTTCGCAATAAAATTGTCTATAAGAACATATTTATAAATTGCCGTCAAAGCATAAGGATTATCAACACCAAATAAAAAACTATTCAGATCACTAGCCAAGAGCGCCAAACAGTAACAAAATGTTAAAACTCTCTTAATGGTTGCGAAGCCTACAGTTGTCCTACTTCGCTAATTGTGGTATCATTGGAATCGCAATAAAATTCTCTACACGGACATATGCATATAAATATAGATTCAATGTCGTAGCCCACCCAAAACAGTGTGGGAAGTGGTCGAAGTGTTACCCGCGGCGGCATATAGCAGTCTCCGTGGTGTAGTGGTAAGACACTCGCCTGGCGTTCCGCAAGCGCTATGTCATGGGTTCGTATCCTGGCCGGGGAGGATTTACTGGGCGCAATTCCTTAACTGTAGCCTCTGTTTAACGCAACAGTAAAATGTGTACTTGGATGAAAAAACGATTCTTCGCGGCAGGGGATCGTATTCCAGGGACCATAGGATTAAGGACTTGCCCGAAACGCTACGCGTACTAGTGGCTGTACAAGAATGTAACAACTCTTGTATATATCTCAAAAAAAAAAAAAAAAAAAATATCGGCGAAACTCGCTCTGAAAAGTGTATATTCAATTCACTGTCCTGACATTTGTCGATGTATGTATTTCATTTTTGTACCAATGTGCTCGCAATAGAATGTTCTATAAGAACATAAGTATTAAAGGTCACATAAGGATGCGTTCGACCGGCAACATATATAAAAACTACGTCGATTATACTCGTCGTGTCAATAATACAATTGTTTTACCACGATGATTCACTGCCACGCCGTTTTCTTTATAAAGCTGTTCGGCTATTAGAAAAAACGTAAATTTCATGGCAAACATTTGTAAACAATTCCCAAGTTGATCGGATAATAAATGGATTTTATACAAATATTTTTGCTCGTGACTCCCGAGAGGGGCACGCGTGCGGTGTGAAAAATAATATTCGTGACAACGACGGTCTGCAGGAAAGCGCCAAAGTGTTTAAAAACTGCAGGGGGGTTTGGGCAAAATATGACCCATCGTCGTTTTCAGTAATTGGCATATTTTCGGAATAAAAAGTCGTAATTTGAAACTGAAAATAGGTGCAGAGAGTCAGAATTCGGCTCAAAAATCACGCTCAGGAGTCAAATTTCCGACATTTCAGACATATTGAAGACTGCAGGGGGGTTTGGGCAAAATATGACCCATCGCTGTTTACAGTAATTGGCATATTTTCGGTATGAAACGTCGTAATTTGAAACTGAAAATAGGTGCAGAGTCAGAATTCGGCTCAAAAATCACGCTCAGGAGTCAAATTTCCGATATTTCAGACATTTTAATTAATAAACTCTTTCGCGCTCTCGGCGCTCAAAAAAAAATCATACCCCAGATGCTTTCGGCGCTTCGCGCGCCTATGCGGTAAGACCGAAAAAGTGTACACTCTTTTGACTGTCCTGACAACAATTGAAGGCGCACGTATTTAAATTTGGTATCACTGTGTTCGCAATAAAATTGTCTATAAGAACATATCTATAAAATGCTGGCAAAGCATAAGGATTATCAACACCAAATAAAAAACTATTCAGATCACTAGCCGAGAGGGCCAAACAGCAAGGAAATGTTAAAACTCTATTAATGGTTGCGAAGCCTACAGTTGTCCTACATCGATAATTGTGGTATCATTGGAATCGCAATAAAATTTTCTACACGGACATATGCATATAAATATAGATTCAATGTCGTAGCCAACCCAAAACAGTGTGGGAAGTGGCCGAAGTTTTACCCGCGGCGGCATATAGGCGAAACTCGCTTTGAAAAGTGTATATTCAATTCACTGTCCTGACATTATTTGTCGATATATGTATTTCATTTTTGTACCAATGTGCTCGCAATAGAATGTTCTATAAGAACATAAGTATTAAAGGTCACATAAGGATGCGTTTGACCGGCAACATATATAAAAACTACGTCGATTATACTCGTCGTGTCAATAATACAATTGTTTTACCACGATGATTCACTGCCACACCGTTTTCTTTATTAAGCTGTTCGGCTATTAGAGAAAACGAAAATTTCTTGGCAAACATTTGTAAACTATTCCCAAGTTGATCGGATAATAAATGGATTTTATACAAATATTTTTGTTCGTGACTCCCGAGAGGGGCACGCGTGCGGTGTGATTAATAATATTGGTGACAACGACGGTCTGCAGGAATGCGCCAAAGTGTTTAAAAACTGCAGGGGGGTTTGGGCAAAATATGTCCCATCGTCGTTTTCAGTAATTGGCATATTTCCGCTATGAAAAGTCGTAACTTAAAACTGAAAATAGGTGCAGAGAGTCAGAATTCGGCTCAAAAATCACGCTGTGGAGTCAAATTTCCGACTTTTTGAAAACTGCAGGGGGGTTTGGGCAAAATATGACCCATAGCAGTTTTCAGTAATTGGCATATTTTCGGTATAAAAAGTCGTAATTTGAAACTGAAAATAGGTGCAGAGAGTCAGAATTTGGATAAAAAATCACGCTCAGGAGTCAAATTTCCGACATTTCGGACATTTTAAAAACTGCAGGGGGGTTTAGGCAAAATATGACCCATTGCCGTTTACAGTAATTGGCATATTTTCGGTATGAAACGTCGTAATTTGAAACTGAAAATAGGTGCAGAGTCAGAATTCGGCTCAAAAATCACGCTCAGGAGTCAAATTTCCTACATTTCAGACATTTTACTTAATTAACACTTTCGCGCTCTCAGCGCTCAAAAAAAAATCATACCCCAGATGTTTTCGGCGCTTCGCGCGCCTATGCGGTAAGATCGAAAAAGTGTACACTCTTTTGACTGTCCTGACAACAATTAAAGGCGCACGTATTTAAATTTGGTATCACTGTGTTCGCAATAAAATTGTCTATAAGAACATATCTATAAAATGCCGCCAAAGCATAAGGATTATCAATACTAAATATAAAACTATTCAGATCACTAGCCGAGAGCGCCAAACAGCAACAAAATGTTTCCAGTCTCTTAATGGTTGCGAAGCCTACTGTTGTCCTACTTCGCTAATTGTGGTATCATTGGAATCGCAATAACATTCTCTACACGGACATATGCATATAAATATAGATTCAATGTCGTAGCCCACCCAAAACAGTGTGGGAAGTGGTCGAAGTGTTACCCGCGGCGGCATATCGGCGAAACTCGCTCTGAAAAGTGTATTTTCAATTCACTGTCCTGACATTATTTGTGTATGTATGTATTTCATTTTTGTACCAATGTGCTCGCAATAGAATGTTCTATAAGAATATAAGTATTAAAGGTCACATAATGATGCGTTCGACCGGCAACATATATAAAAACTACGTCGATTATACGCGTCGTGTGAATAATACAATTGTTTTACCACGATGATTCACTGCCACGCCGTTGTCTTTATTAAGCTGTTCGGCTATTAGAAAAAACGTAAATTTCATGGCAAACATATGTAAACTATTCCCAGGTTGATCGGATAATAAATGTATTTTATACAAATTATTTTGCTCGTGACTCCCGAGAGGGGCACGCGTGCGGTGTGATTAATAATATTCGTGACAACGACGGTCTGCAGGAATGCGCCAAAGTGTTTAAAAACAGCAGGGGGTTTGGGCAAAATATGACCCAGCGTTGTTTTCAGTAATTGGCATATTTTCGGTATGAAAAGTCGTAATTTGAAACTGAAAATAGGTGCAGAGAGTCAGAATTCGGCTCAAAAATCACGCTCAGGAGTCAAATTTCCGACATTTCAGACATATTGAAAACTGCAGGGGGGTTTGGGCAAAATATGACACATCGCCGTTTTCAGTAATTGGCATATTTTCGGTATAAAAAGTAGTAATTTGAAACTGAAAATAGGTGCAGAGAGTCAAAATTTGGATAAAAAATGACGCTCAGGAGTCAAATTTCCGACATTTCAGACATTTTGAAAACTGCAGGGGGGTTTGGGCAAAATATGACCCATCGCCGTTTACAGTAATTGGCATATTTTCGGTATGAAACGTTGTAATTTGAAACTGAAAATAGGTGTAGAGAGTCAGAATTCGGCTCAAAAATCACGCTCAGGAGTCAAATTTCCGACATTTCAGACATTTTAATACACTTTCCTGCTCTTGGCGTTCAAAAAAAATATCATACCCCAGATGCTTTAGGCGCTTCGCGCGCCTATGCGGTAAGACCGAAAAAGTGTACACTCTTTTGACTGTCCTGACAATAATTGAAGGCGCACGTATTTAAATTTGGTATCACTGTGTTCGCAATAAAATTGACTATAAGAACATATCTATAAAATGCCGCCAAAGCATAAGGATTATCAACACCAAATAAAAAACTATTCAGATCACTAGCCGAGAGCGCCAAACAGCAACAAAATGTTTCCACTCTCTTAATGGTTGCGAAGCCTACAGTTGTCCTACTTCGCTAATTGTGGTATCATTGGAATCGCAATAAAATTCTCTACACGGACATATGCATATAAATATAGATTCAATGTCGTAGCCCACCCAAAACAGTGTGGGAAGTGATCGAAGTGTTACCCGCGGCGGCATATCGGCGAAACTCGCTTTGAAAAGTGTATATTCAATTCACTGTCCTGACATTATTTGTCGATGTATGTATTTCATTTTTGTACCAATGTGCTCGCAATAGAATGTTCTATAAGAACATAAGTATTAAAGGTCACATAAGGATGCGTTCGACCGGCAACATATATAAAAACTACGTCGATTATACTCGTCGTGTCAATAATACAATTGTGTTACCTGGCGGGCAAAAATCGCGATTTTCGCCGCTACCGGCCAAAAATAGCGCGATTTTCGCCGCTAGCGCCCTGAAACCGTGCAATTTTCGCCGCTGGCGGGCAAAATTCGCGATTTTTGCCTCTAGCGGCCAAAAATCGGGCTATTTTTGCCGCTAACGGCCGAAAACCGCGCTATTTAGCGCAAAAACCATGCGATTTTCGCAGCTGGCGGGCAAAAATCGCGATTTTCGCCGCTATCGGCCAAAAATAGCGCGATTTTCGCCGCTACTATCCAAAAACGGCTCGATTTTCGCCGCTACCGGCCAAAAACCATACGATTTTCGCCGCTGGCGGGCAAAAATCGCGATTTTCGCCGCTACCAGCCCAAAATAGCGCGATTTTCGCCGCTACCGGCCAAAAACCGCGCGATTTTCGCCGCTACCGGCCAAAAACCATGCGATGTTCGCAGCTGGCGGGTAAAAATCGCGATTTTTGCCGCTAGCGGCCAAAAATCGGGCTATTTTTGCCGCTAACGGCCGAAAACCGCGCTATTTTGCGCAAAAACCATGCGATTTTCGCAGCTGGCGGGCAAAAATCGCGATTTTCGCCGCTACCGGCCAAAAATAGCGCGATTTTCGCCGCTACTGGCCAAAAACCGCTCGATTTTCGCCGCTACCGGCCAAAAACCATGCGATTTTCGCAGCTGGCGGGAAAAAATCGCGATTTTCGCCGCTACCGGCCAAAAATAGCGCGATTTCCGCCGCTACCGGCCAAAAACCGCGCGATTTTCGCCGCTACTGGCCAAAAACCAAGCGATTTTCGCAGCTGGTGGGGAAAAATCGCGATTTTCGCCGCTACCGACCAAAAATAGCGCGATTTTCGCCGCTACCGGCCAAAAACCGCGCGATTTTCGCCTCTACCGACCAAAAACCTTGCGATTTTCGCAGCTGGCGGGCAAAAATCGCGATTTTCGCCGCTATCGGCCAAAAATAGCGCGATTTTCGCCGCTACTATCCAAAAACGGCTCGATTTTCGCCGCTACCGGCCAAAAACCATACGATTTTCGCCGCTGGCGGGCAAAAATCGCGATTTTCGCCGCTACCAGCCCAAAATAGCGCGATTTTCGCCGCTACCGGCCAAAAACCGCGCGATTTTCGCCGCTACCGGCCAAAAACCATGCGATGTTCGCAGCTGGCGGGTAAAAATCGCGATTTTTGCCGCTAGCGGCCAAAAATCGGGCTATTTTTGCCGCTAACGGCCGAAAACCGCGCTATTTTGCGCAAAAACCATGCGATTTTCGCAGCTGGCGGGCAAAAATTGCGATTTTCGCCGCTACCGGCCAAAAATAGCGCGATTTTCGCCGCTACTGGCCAAAAACCGCTCGATTTTCGCCGCTACCGGCCAAAAACCATGCGATTTTCGCAGCTGGCGGGAAAAAATCGCGATTTTCGCCGCTACCGGCCAAAAATAGCGCGATTTCCGCCGCTACCGGCCAAAAACCGCGCGATTTTCGCCGCTACTGGCCAAAAACCAAGCGATTTTCGCAGCTGGCGGGCAAAAATCGCGATTTTCGCCGCTACCGGCCAAAAATAGCGCGATTTTCGCCGCTACTATCCAAAAACCGCTCGATTTTCGCCGCTACCAGCCAAAAATAGCGCGATTTTCGCCGCTACCGGCCAAAAACCGCGCGATTTTCGCCGCTACCAGCCAAAAACCATGCGATTTTCGCAGCTGGCGGGCAAAAATCGCGATTTTCGCCGCTACCGGACAAAAATAGCGCGATTTTCGCCGCTACCGGCCAAAAACTGCGCGATTTTCGCCGCTACCGGCCAAAAACCAACACGGGAAAATAATATTTTAGATTTAGTGTTAACTAACAGGGAAACGCAAATTAATGACATCGAAATAGGGAGTGAGCTAGGGAGCAGTGATCACAAAGAAATCAGATTTAGCATAGAATGAAATAGACCAGTAGAAGAAAATTCTGTTAAAGTGCCAGATTTTCGAAAAGCTGATTTCAATAGCCTAAGAAATTTTTTGGGTCAAATTGATTGGAAAGTCTTGGGTATGGGGTGTGGGCCGGTCTTGGAGCGAGACATGAACCCAGCGATAGGTGACTTAAATGGGGATTTCGATGTGGATTCAATATATAACTTATTTAAGAATATTCTAAACAAAGCACAGGAACGTAGTATACCATACAAATTGAATAGATCGAATACTAATGACCCAAAGTGGATAACAAAGAATTTGAAGAACCTTATAGGTAAAAAGAGAGCTTGGTACAAAAGGATTAAAAATGGGGAGGTCACTTTAGAACAGGAATTCGTACAACTGGTTAGAAATGTTAAAAAAGAGATAAGGAAAGCAAAAAGAAACTATGAAGTTCGCATAGCAGGGCAAGCAAAGACAAATCCTAAAGGGTTTTTTCAGTTATATCGTACAAAGACTAGGGAAAGGATAGGTCCATTAAAAACTGAGACAGGTCAAATAACAGATAGTGATGAAGAGATGAGTAGTATTTTTAATAAATATTTTGTATCTGTATTTACTAAAGAGGAACTTAACAATATGCCTTCAGCCGAACAAGTCTATGTGGGTGGGGACGAGGACAGGTTGACGAGTTTAGCAGTTACCAGGGAGGATGTTCTTAAACAAATAGTAAAACTCAAACCAAACAAATCCCCAGGGCCGGATGAAGTGTTTGCCAGGGTGCTTAAAGAATGCAAAGAGGAGCTTTGTGACCCACTGTCAACCATATTTAATAAATCAATAGAGTCAGGCAGAGTGCCAGAGTTTTGGAAAGTTGCTAATGTGATACCAGTTTTTAAGAAAGGAGATAGATCACTTGCGTCTAACTATCGACCAATTAGCCTAACGTCTATTGTGGGAAAGTTACTCGAATCTATAATAGCAAATAAAATTCGTCTTCATCTTGAAAAACATAAATTAATAATTGAGTCGCAACATGGTTTTATAAATGGCCGTTCATGTTTAACAAATTTGTTATCTTTTTATTCTAGCATTGTTGAGGCAGTTGATAGTGGTAAGGATTGCGATGTTGTATACCTTGACTTTAGCAAAGCTTTTGATACAGTGCCACATGAAAGACTGATTAAAAAGATAGAGTCTCATGGTATTGGGGGTGCTATATTAAGCTGGATTAGGGCATGGCTATACCAAAGGAAACAGAGAGTTAGTATAAATGGAATCAAGTCAGAGTGGGAAAATGTTGTAAGTGGAGTGCCTCAAGGCTCTGTCCTGGGACCTCTGTTGTTTATAATATATATAAATGATTTAGATTCAGGTTTGAGTAGCAACATTTGCAAATTTGCCGATGATACGAAAATCGGTAGGGAAATTAATTCGGAGGAGGACTCACTATCACTTCAAGTTGATCTAGATAGGGTTTTGAAATGGTCAAAGGATTGGCAGATGCAGTTTAATGCTGATAAATGTAAAGTTCTGAGGTTAGGTAATGATGATAGAGTTACAAGATACGAGCTAGATGGTGTTGTGATTGCGAAGTCGGATTGCGAAAGGGATCTGGGAGTTATGATTAGTAAGAATTTAAAACAAAAGGATCAATGCATAAATGTTCGTAATAAGGCAAATCGGACACTTGGATTTATTAATCGCAGCGTTAGTAACAATACACCTGGTGTGGTTCTCAAGCTATATCTTGCTCTAGTTAGGCCCCATTTAGATTATGCAGTTCAGTTTTGGTCGCCATATTATAGAATGGATATAAATTCACTTGAACGTGTCCAGCGTAGGATGACTAAGTTAATTCCCCAAATTAGAAATCTTTCAAATGAAGAAAGATTAACAAAGCTTAAGTTGCATTCACTGGAAAGGCGAAGAGTTAGGGGTGACATGATAGAGGTTTACAAGTGGATGAATGGACATAACCGGGGGGATATTAATAGGGTATTAAAAGTATCAACACAGGACAGAACACGAAACAATGGGTATAAATTGGATAAGTTTAGATTTAGGAAAGACTTGGGTAAATACTGGTTCAGTAACAGGGTTGTTGATTTGTGGAACCAATTGCCGCGTAACATTGTGGAGGTGGGGTCCCTCGATTGTTTCAAGCACGGGTTGGACAAGTATATGAGTGGGATTGGGTGGTTATAGAATAGGAGCTGCCTCGTATGGGCCAATAGGCCTTCTGCAGTTACCTTTGTTCTTATGTTCTTATGTTCTTATGTAAACCATGCGATGTTCGCAGCTGGCGGGTAAAACTCGCGATTTTTGCCGCTAGCGGCCAAAAATCGGGCTATTTTTGCCGCTAACGGCCGAAAACCGCGCTATTTTGCGCAAAAAGCATGCGATTTTCGCAGCTGGCGGGCAAAAATCGAGATTTTCGAAGCTACCGGCCTAAAATAGCGCGATTTTCGCCGCTACTGGCCAAAAACCGCTCGATTTTCGCCGCTACCGGCCAAAAACCATGCGATTTTCGCAGCTGGAGGGCAAAAATCGCGATTTTCGCCGATACCAGCCAAAAATAGCACGATTTTTGCCGCTACCGACCAAAAACCGCGCGATTTTCGCCGCTACCAGCCAAACACCATGCGATTTTCGCAGCTGGAGGCAAAAATCGCGATTTTCGCCGCTACCGGCCAAAAATAGCGCGATTTTCGCCGCTACCGGCCAAAAACCGCACGATTTTCGCCGCTACTGGCCAAAAACAAAGCGATTTTCGCAGCTGGCGGGGAAAAATCGCGATTTTCGCCGCTCCCGGCCAAAAATAGCGCGATTTTCGCCGCTACCGGCCAAAAACCGCGCGATTTTCGCCGCTACCGGCCAAAAACCATGCGATGTTCGCAGCTGACGGGCAAAAATCGCGATTTTTGCCGCTAGCGGCCAAAAATCGGGCTATTTTTGCCGCTAACGGCCGAAAACCGCGCTATTTTGCGTAAAAACCATGCGATTTTCGCAGCTGGCGGACAAAAATTGCGATTTTCGCCGCTACCGGCCAAAAATAGCGCGATTTTCGCCGCTACTGGCCAAAAACCGCTCGATTTTCGCCGCTACCGGCCAAAACCCATACGATTTTCGCAGCTGGCAGGCAAAAATCGCGATTTTCGCTGCTACCAGCCAAAAATAGCGCGATTTTCGCCGCTACCGGCCAAAAACCGCTCGATTTTCGCCGCTACCGGCCAAAAAACCATGCGATTTTCGAAGCTGGCGGCCAAAAATCGGGCTATTTTTGCCGCTAACGGCCGAAAACCGCGCTATTTTGCTCAAAAACCATGCGATTTTCGCAGCTGGCGGACAAAAATCGCGATTTTCGCCTCTATCGGCCAAAAATAGCGCGATTTTCGCCGCTACCTGACAAAAGCCGCTCGATTTTCGCCGCTACCGGCCAAAAACCATGCGATTTTCGCAGCTGGCGGCAAAAATCGCGATTTTCGCCGCCACCGGCCAAAAATAGCGCGATTTTCGCCGCTACCTGCCAAAAACCGCGCGATTTTCGCCGCTACTGGCCAAAAACCATGCGATTTTTGCAGCTGGCGGTGCATAAATCGCGATTTTCGCCGCTACCGGCCAAAAATCGGGCGATTTTCGCCAATAGCGGCCAAAAATCGGACGATTTTTGCCGCTAACCGACGAAACCACGCTATTTTGCGCAAAAACCATGCGATTTTTGCAGCTGGCGGGCAAAAATCGCGATTTTCGCCGCTACCAGCCAAAAATAGCGCGATTTTCGCCGCTGCAGGCCAAAAACCGCGCGATTTTCGCCGCTACCAGCCAAAAACCATGCGATTTTCGCAGCTCGCGGGCAAAAATCGCGATTTTCGCCGCTACCGGCCAAAAACCATGCAATGTTCGCAGCTGGCGGGCAAAAATCGCTATTTTTGCCGCTAGCGGCCAAAAATCGGGCTATTTTTGCCGCTAACGGCCGAAAACCGCGCTATTTTGCGCAAAAAGCATGCGATTTTCTCAGCTGGCGGACAAAAATCGCGATTTTCGCCGCTACCGGCCAAAAATAGCGCGATTTTCGCCGCTACTGGCCAAAAACCGCTCGATTTTTGCCGCTACCGGCCAAAAACCATGCGATTTTCGCAGCTGGAGGGCAAAAATCGCGATTTTCGCCGATACCAGCCAAAAATAGCACGATTTTTGCCGCTACCGGCCAAAAACCGCGCGATTTTCGCAGCTACCAGCCAAACACCATGCGATTTTCGCAGCTGGCGGGCAAAAATCGCGATTTTCGCCGCTACCGGCCAAAAATAGCGCGATTTTCGCCGCTACCGGCCAAAAACCGCGCGATTTTCGCCGCTACCGGCCAAAAACCATGCGATGTTCGCAGCTGACGGGCAAAAATCGCGATTTTTGCCGCTAGCGGCCAAAAATCGGTCTATTTTTGCCGCTAACGGCCGAAAACCGCGCTATTTTGCGCAAAAACCATGCGATTTTCGCAGCTGGCTCACAAAAATCGCGATTTTCGCCGCTACCGGCCAAAAATAGCGCGATTTTCGCCTCTACCGGCCAAAAACAGCTCGATTTTCGCCGCTACCGCCAAAAACCATGCGATTTTCGCAGCTGGCGGGAAAAAATCGCGATTTTCGCCGCTACCGGCCAAAAATAGCGCGATTTTCGCCGCTACCGGCCAAAAATAGCGCGATTTTCGCCGCTACCGGCCAAAAACCGCGCGATTTTCGCCGCTACTGGCCAAAAACCAAGCGATTTTCGCAGCTGGTGGGGAAAAATCGCGATTTTCGCCGCTACCGACCAAAAATAGCGCGATTTTCGCCGCTACCGGCCAAAAACCGCGCGATTTTCGCCTCTACCGACCAAAAACCTTGCGATTTTCGCAGCTGGCGGGCAAAAATCGCGATTTTCGCCGCTACCGGCCAAAAATAGCGCGATTTTCGCCGCTACTATCCAAAAACCGCTCGATTTTCGCCGCTACTGGCCAAAAACCATGCGATTTTCGCCGCTGGCGGGCAAAAATCGCGATTTTCGCCGCTACCAGCCAAAAATAGCGCGATTTTCGCCGCTACCGGCCAAAAACCGCGCGATTTTCGCCGCTACCAGCCAAAAACCATGCGATTTTCGCAGCTGGCGGGCAAAAATCGCGATTTTCGCCACTACCGGACAAAAATAGCGCGATTTTCGCCGCTACCGGCCAAAAACTGCGCGATTTTCGCCGCTACCGGCCAAAAAACATGCGATGTTCGTAGCTGGCGGGTAAAACTCGCGATTTTTGCCGCTAGCGGCCAAAAATCGGGCTATTTTTGCCGCTAACGGCCGAAAACCGCGCTATTTTGCGCAAAAAGCATGCGATTTTCGCAGCTGGCGGGCAAAAATCGAGATTTTCGAAGCTACCGGCCTAAAATAGCGCGATTTTCGCCGCTACTGGCCAAAAACCGCTCGATTTTCGCCGCTACCGGCCAAAAACCATGCGATTTTCGCAGCTGGAGGGCAAAAATCGCGATTTTCGCCGATACCAGCCAAAAATAGCACGATTTTTGCCGCTACCGACCAAAAACCGCGCGATTTTCGCCGCTACCAGCCAAACACCATGCGATTTTCGCAGCTGGAGGCAAAAATCGCGATTTTCGCCGCTACCGGCCAAAAATAGCGTGATTTTCGCCGCTACCGGCCAAAAACAGCTCGATTTTCGCCACTACCGGCCAAAAACCATGCGATTTTCGCAGCTGGCGGGAAAAAATCGCGATTTTCGCCGCTACCGGCCAAAAATAGCGCGATTTTCGCCGCTACCGGCCAAAAACCGCGCGATTTTCGCCGCTACTGGCCAAAAACAAAGCGATTTTCGCAGCTGGCGGGGAAAAATCGCGATTTTCGCCGCTCCCGGCCAAAAATAGCGCGATTTTCGCCGCTACCGGCCAAAAACCGCGCGATTTTCGCCGCTACCGGCCAAAAACCATGCGATGTTCGCAGCTGACGGGCAAAAATCGCGATTTTTGCCGCTAGCGGCCAAAAATCGGGCTATTTTTGCCGCTAACGGCCGAAAACCGCGCTATTTTGCGTAAAAACCATGCGATTTTCGCAGCTGGCGGACAAAAATTGCGATTTTCGCCGCTACCGGCCAAAAATAGCGCGATTTTCGCCGCTACTGGCCAAAAACCGCTCGATTTTCGGCGCTACCGGCCAAAACCCATACGATTTTCGCAGCTGGCAGGCAAAAATCGCGATTTTCGCTGCTACCAGCCAAAAATAGCGCGATTTTCGCCGCTACCGGCCAAAAACCGCTCGATTTTCGCCGCTACCGGCCAAAAAACCATGCGATTTTCGAAGCTGGCGGCCAAAAATCGGGCTATTTTTGCCGCTAACGGCCGAAAACCGCGCTATTTTGCTCAAAAACCATGCGATTTTCGCAGCTGGCGGACAAAAATCGCGATTTTCGCCTCTATCGGCCAAAAATAGCGCGATTTTCGCCGCTACCTGACAAAAGCCGCTCGATTTTCGCCGCTACCGGCCAAAAACCATGCGATTTTCGCAGCTGGCGGCAAAAATCGCGATTTTCGCCGCCACCGGCCAAAAATAGCGCGATTTTCGCCGCTACCTGCCAAAAACCGCGCGATTTTCGCCGCTACTGGCCAAAAACCATGCGATTTTTGCAGCTGGCGGTGCATAAATCGCGATTTTCGCCGCTACCGGCCAAAAATCGGGCGATTTTCGCCAATAGCGGCCAAAAATCGGACGATTTTTGCCGCTAACCGCCGAAACCACGCTATTTTGCGCAAAAACCATGCGATTTTTGCAGCTGGCGGGCAAAAATCGCGATTTTCGCCGCTACCAGCCAAAAATAGCGCGATTTTCGCCGCTGCAGGCCAAAAACCGCGCGATTTTCGCCGCTACCAGCCAAAAACCATGCGATTTTCGCAGCTCGCGGGCAAAAATCGCGATTTTCGCCGCTACCGGCCAAAAACCATGCAATGTTCGCAGCTGGCGGGCAAAAATCGCTATTTTTGCCGCTAGCGGCCAAAAATCGGGCTATTTTTGCCACTAACGGCCGAAAACCGCGCTATTTTGCGCAAAAAGCATGCGATTTTCTCAGCTGGCGGACAAAAATCGCGATTTTCGCCGCTACCGGCCAAAAATAGCGCGATTTTCGCCGCTGCTGGCCAAAAACCGCTCGATTTTTGCCGCTACCGGCCAAAAACCATGCGATTTTCGCAGCTGGAGGGCAAAAATCGCGATTTTCGCCGATACCAGCCAAAAATAGCACGATTTTTGCCGCTACCGGCCAAAAACCGCGCGATTTTCGCAGCTACCAGCCAAACACCATGCGATTTTCGCAGCTGGCGGGCAAAAATCGCGATTTTCGCCGCTACCGGCCAAAAATAGCGCGATTTTCGCCGCTACCGGCCAAAAACCGCGCGATTTTCGCCGCTACCGGCCAAAAACCATGCGATGTTCGCAGCTGACGGGCAAAAATCGCGATTTTTGCCGCTAGCGGCCAAAAATCGGTCTATTTTTGCCGCTAACGGCCGAAAACCGCGCTATTTTGCGCAAAAACCATGCGATTTTCGCAGCTGGCTCACAAAAATCGCGATTTTCGCCGCTACCGGCCAAAAATAGCGCGATTTTCGCCTCTACCGGCCAAAAACAGCTCGATTTTCGCCGCTACCGCCAAAAACCATGCGATTTTCGCAGCTGGCGGGAAAAAATCGCGATTTTCGCCGCTACCGGCCAAAAATAGCGCGATTTTCGCCGCTACCGACCAAAAATAGCGCGATTTTCGCCGCTACCGGCCAAAAACCGCGCGATTTTCGCCTCTACCGACCAAAAACCTTGCGATTTTCGCAGCTGGCGGGCAAAAATCGCGATTTTCGCCGCTACCGGCCAAAAATAGCGCGATTTTCGCCGCTACTATCCAAAAACCGCTCGATTTTCGCCGCTACTGGCCAAAAACCATGCGATTTTCGCCGCTGGCGGGCAAAAATCGCGATTTTCGCCGCTACCAGCCAAAAATAGCGCGATTTTCGCCGCTACCGGCCAAAAACCGCGCGATTTTCGCCGCTACCAGCCAAAAACCATGCGATTTTCGCAGCTGGCGGGCAAAAATCGCGATTTTCGCCACTACCGGACAAAAATAGCGCGATTTTCGCCGCTACCGGCCAAAAACTGCGCGATTTTCGCCGCTACCGGCCAAAAACCATGCGATGTTCGTAGCTGGCGGGTAAAACTCGCGATTTTTGCCGCTAGCGGCCAAAAATCGGGCTATTTTTGCCGCTAACGGCCGAAAACCGCGCTATTTTGCGCAAAAAGCATGCGATTTTCGCAGCTGGCGGGCAAAAATCTAGATTTTCGAAGCTACCGGCCTAAAATAGCGCGACTTTCGCCGCTACTGGCCAAAAACCGCTCGATTTTCGCCGCTACCGGCTAAAACCATGCGATTTTCGCAGCTGGAGGGCAAAAATCGCGATTTTCGCCGATACCAGCCAAAAATAGCACGATTTTTGCCGCTACCAGCCAAACACCATGCGATTTTCGCAGCTGGAGGCAAAAATCGCGATTTTCGCCGCTACCGGCCAAAAATAGCGCGATTTTCGCCGCTACCGGCCAAAAACAGCTCGATTTTCGCCACTACCGACCAAAAACCATGCGATTTTCGCAGCTGGCGGGAAAAAATCGCGATTTTCGCCGCTACCGGCCTAAAATAGCGCGATTTTCGCCGCTACCGGCCAAAAACCGCGCGATTTTCGCCGCTACTGGCCAAAAACAAAGCGATTTTCGCAGCTGGCGGGGAAAAATCGCGATTTTCGCCGCTCCCGGCCAAAAATAGCGCGATTTTCGCCGCTACCGGCCAAAAACCGCGCGATTTTCGCCGCTACCGGCCAAAAACCATGCGATGTTCGCAGCTGACGGGCAAAAATCGCGATTTTTGCCGCTAGCGGCCAAAAATCGGGCTATTTTTGCCGCTAACGGCCGAAAACCGCGCTATTTTGCGTAAAAACCATGCGATTTTCGCAGCTGGCGGACAAAAATCGCGATTTTCGCCGCTACCGGCCAAAAATAGCGCGATTTTCGCCTCTACCGACCAAAAACCTTGCGATTTTCGCAGCTGGCGGGCAAAAATCGCGATTTTCGCCGCTACCGGCCAAAAATAGCGCGATTTTCGCCGCTACTATCCAAAAACCGCTCGATTTTCGCCGCTACTGGCCAAAAACCATGCGATTTTCGCCGCTGGCGGGCAAAAATCGCGATTTTCGCCGCTACCAGCCAAAAATAGCGCGATTTTCGCCGCTACCGGCCAAAAACCGCGCGATTTTCGCCGCTACCAGCCAAAAACCATGCGATTTTCGCAGCTGGCGGGCAAAAATCGCGATTTTCGCCACTACCGGACAAAAATAGCGCGATTTTCGCCGCTACCGGCCAAAAACTGCGCGATTTTCGCCGCTAACGGCCAAAAACCATGCGATGTTCGTAGCTGGCGGGTAAAACTCGCGATTTTTGCCGCTAGCGGCCAAAAATCGGGCTATTTTTGCCGCTAACGGCCGAAAACCGCGCTATTTTGCGCAAAAAGCATGCGATTTTCGCAGCTGGCGGGCAAAAATCGAGATTTTCGAAGCTACCGGCCTAAAATAGCGCGATTTTCGCCGCTACTGGCCAAAAACCGCTCGATTTTCGCCGCTACCGGCTAAAAACCATGCGATTTTCGCAGCTGGAGGGCAAAAATCGCGATTTTCGCCGATACCAGCCAAAAATAGCACGATTTTTGCCGCTACCAGCCAAACACCATGCGATTTTCGCAGCTGGAGGCAAAAATCGCGATTTTCGCCGCTACCGGCCAAAAATAGCGCGATTTTCGCCGCTACCGGCCAAAAACAGCTCGATTTTCGCCACTACCGACCAAAAACCATGCGATTTTCGCAGCTGGCGGGAAAAAATCGCGATTTTCGCCGCTACCGGCCAAAAATAGCGCGATTTTCGCCGCTACCGGCCAAAAACCGCGCGATTTTCGCCGCTACTGGCCAAAAACAAAGCGATTTTCGCAGCTGGCGGGGAAAAATCGCGATTTTCGCCGCTCCCGGCCAAAAATAGCGCGATTTTCGCCGCTACCGGCCAAAAACCGCGCGATTTTCGCCGCTACCGGCCAAAAACCATGCGATGTTCGCAGCTGACGGGCAAAAATCGCGATTTTTGCCGCTAGCGGCCAAAAATCGGGCTATTTTTGCCGCTAACGGCCGAAAACCGCGCTATTTTGCGTAAAAACCATGCGATTTTCGCAGCTGGCGGACAAAAATCGCGATTTTCGCCGCTACCGGCCAAAAATAGCGCGATTTTCGCCGCTACTGGCCAAAAACCGCTCGATTTTCGCCGCTACCGGCCAAAACCCATACGATTTTCGCAGCTGGCAGGCAAAAATCGCGATTTTCGCTGCTACCAGCCAAAAATAGCGCGATTTTCGCCGCTACCGGCCAAAAACCGCTCGATTTTCGCCGCTACCGGCCAAAAAACCATGCGATTTTCGAAGCTGGCGGCCAAAAATCGGGCTATTTTTGCCGCTAACGGCCGAAAACCGCGCTATTTTGCTCAAAAACCATGCGATTTTCGCAGCTGGCGGACAAAAATCGCGATTTTCGCCTCTATCGGCCAAAAATAGCGCGATTTTCGCCGCTACCTGACAAAAGCCGCTCGATTTTCGCCGCTACCGGCCAAAAACCATGCGATTTTCGCAGCTGGCGGCAAAAATCGCGATTTTCGCCGCCACCGGCCAAAAATAGCGCGATTTTCGCCGCTACCTGCCAAAAACCGCGCGATTTTCGCCGCTACTGGCCAAAAACCATGCGATTTTTGCAGCTGGCGGTGCATAAATCGCGATTTTCGCCGCTACCGGCCAAAAATCGGGCGATTTTCGCCAATAGCGGCCAAAAATCGGACGATTTTTGCCGCTAACCGCCGAAACCACGCTATTTTGCGCAAAAACCATGCGATTTTTGCAGCTGGCGGGCAAAAATCGCGATTTTCGCCGCTACCAGCCAAAAATAGCGCGATTTTCGCCGCTGCAGGCCAAAAACCGCGCGATTTTCGCCGCTACCAGCCAAAAACCATGCGATTTTCGCAGCTCGCGGGCAAAAATCGCGATTTTCGCCGCTACCGGCCAAAAACCATGCAATGTTCGCAGCTGGCGGGCAAAAATCGCTATTTTTGCCGCTAGCGGCCAAAAATCGGGCTATTTTTGCCGCTAACGGCCGAAAACCGCGCTATTTTGCGCAAAAAGCATGCGATTTTCTCAGCTGGCGGACAAAAATCGCGATTTTCACCGCTACCGGCCAAAAATAGCGCGATTTTCGCCGCGACTGGCCAAAAACCGCTCGATTTTTGCCGCTACCGGCCAAAAACCATGCGATTTTCGCAGCTGGAGGGCAAAAATCGCGATTTTCGCCGATACCAGCCAAAAATAGCACGATTTTTGCCGCTACCGGCCAAAAACCGCGCGATTTTCGCAGCTACCAGCCAAACACCATGCGATTTTCGCAGCTGGCGGGCAAAAATCGCGATTTTCGCCGCTACCGGCCAAAAATAGCGCGATTTTCGCCGCTACCGGCCAAAAACCGCGCGATTTTCGCCGCTACCGGCCAAAAACCATGCGATGTTCGCAGCTGACGGGCAAAAATCGCGATTTTTGCCGCTAGCGGCCAAAAATCGGTCTATTTTTGCCGCTAACGGCCGAAAACCGCGCTATTTTGCGCAAAAACCATGCGATTTTCGCAGCTGGCTCACAAAAATCGCGATTTTCGCCGCTACCGGCCAAAAATAGCGCGATTTTCGCCTCTACCGGCCAAAAACAGCTCGATTTTCGCCGCTACCGCCAAAAACCATGCGATTTTCGCAGCTGGCGGGAAAAAATCGCGATTTTCGCCGCTACCGGCCAAAAATAGCGCGATTTTCGCCGCTACCGGCCAAAAATAGCGCGATTTTCGCCGCTACCGGCCAAAAACCGCGCGATTTTCGCCGCTACTGGCCAAAAACCAAGCGATTTTCGCAGCTGGTGGGGAAAAATCGCGATTTTCGCCGCTACCGACCAAAAATAGCGCGATTTTCGCCGCTACCGGCCAAAAACCGCGCGATTTTCGCCTCTACCGACCAAAAACCTTGCGATTTTCGCAGCTGGCGGGCAAAAATCGCGATTTTCGCCGCTACCGGCCAAAAATAGCGCGATTTTCGCCGCTACTATCCAAAAACCGCTCGATTTTCGCCGCTACTGGCCAAAAACCATGCGATTTTCGCCGCTGGCGGGCAAAAATCGCGATTTTCGCCGCTACCAGCCAAAAATAGCGCGATTTTCGCCGCTACCGGCCAAAAACCGCGCGATTTTCGCCGCTACCAGCCAAAAACCATGCGATTTTCGCAGCTGGCGGGCAAAAATCGCGATTTTCGCCACTACCGGACAAAAATAGCGCGATTTTCGCCGCTACCGGCCAAAAACTGCGCGATTTTCGCCGCTACCGGCCAAAAACCATGCGATGTTCGTAGCTGGCGGGTAAAACTCGCGATTTTTGCCGCTAGCGGCCAAAAATCGGGCTATTTTTGCCGCTAACGGCCGAAAACCGCGCTATTTTGCGCAAAAAGCATGCGATTTTCGCAGCTGGCGGGCAAAAATCGAGATTTTCGAAGCTACCGGCCTAAAATAGCGCGATTTTCGCCGCTACTGGCCAAAAACCGCTCGATTTTCGCCGCTACCGGCTAAAAACCATGCGATTTTCGCAGCTGGAGGGCAAAAATCGCGATTTTCGCCGATACCAGCCAAAAATAGCACGATTTTTGCCGCTACCAGCCAAACACCATGCGATTTTCGCAGCTGGAGGCAAAAATCGCGATTTTCGCCGCTACCGGCCAAAAATAGCGCGATTTTCGCCGCTACCGGCCAAAAACAGCTCGATTTTCGCCACTACCGACCAAAAACCATGCGATTTTCGCAGCTGGCGGGAAAAAATCGCGATTTTCGCCGCTACCGGCCAAAAATAGCGCGATTTTCGCCGCTACCGGCCAAAAACCGCGCGATTTTCGCCGCTACTGGCCAAAAACAAAGCGATTTTCGCAGCTGGCGGGGAAAAATCGCGATTTTCGCCGCTCCCGGCCAAAAATAGGGCGATTTTCGCCGCTACCGGCCAAAAACCGCGCGATTTTCGCCGCTACCGGCCAAAAACCATGCGATGTTCGCAGCTGACGGGCAAAAATCGCGATTTTTGCCGCTAGCGGCCAAAAATCGGGCTATTTTTGCCGCTAACGGCCGAAAACCGCGCTATTTTGCGTAAAAACCATGCGATTTTCGCAGCTGGCGGACAAAAATCGCGATTTTCGCCGCTACCGGCCAAAAATAGCGCGATTTTCGCCGCTACTGGCCAAAAACCGCTCGATTTTCGCCGCTACCGGCCAAAACCCATACGATTTTCGCAGCTGGCAGGGAAAAATCGCGATTTTCGCTGCTACCAGCCAAAAATAGCGCGATTTTCGCCGCTACCGGCCAAAAACCGCTCGATTTTCGCCGCTACCGGCCAAAAAACCATGCGATTTTCGAAGCTGGCGGCCAAAAATCGGGCTATTTTTGCCGCTAACGGCCGAAAACCGCGCTATTTTGCTCAAAAACCATGCGATTTTCGCAGCTGGCGGACAAAAATCGCGATTTTCGCCTCTATCGGCCAAAAATAGCGCGATTTTCGCCGCTACCTGACAAAAGCCGCTCGATTTTCGCCGCTACCGGCCAAAAACCATGCGATTTTCGCAGCTGGCGACAAAAATCGCGATTTTCGCCGCCACCGGCCAAAAATAGCGCGATTTTCGCCGCTACCTGCCAAAAACCGCGCGATTTTCGCCGCTACTGGCCAAAAACCATGCGATTTTTGCAACTGGCGGTGCATAAATCGCGATTTTCGCCGCTACCGGCCAAAAATCGGGCGATTTTCGCCGCTAGCGGCCAAAAATCGGACGATTTTTGCCGCTAACCGCCGAAACCACGCTATTTTGCGCAAAAACCATGCGATTTTTGCAGCTGGCGGGCAAAAATCGCGATTTTCGCCGCTACCAGCCAAAAATAGCGC